>NC_083897.1:144471369-144807201 GCF_032452875.1 Bos javanicus | reverse complement strand
CTGGCCTGGCCTGGCCTGGCCTGGCCCTGGCCTGGCCCTGGCCTGGCCTGGCTGGCCTGGCCTGGCCTGGCCTGGCCTGGCCTGGCCCTGGCCCTGGCCTGGCCTGGCCTGGCCTGGCCCTGGCCCTGGCCTGGCCCTGGCCCTGGCCTGGCCTGGCCTGGCCTGGCCTGGCCTGGCCTGGCCCTGGCCTGGCCCTGGCCTGGCCCTGGCCTGGCCCTGGCCTGGCCCTGGCCTGGCCCTGGCCTGGCCTGGCCTGGCCTGGCCTGGCCTGGCCCTGGCCCTGGCCCTGGCCCTGGCCTGGCCCTGGCCTGGCCTGGCCTGGCCTGGCCTGGCCTGGCCTGGCCCTGGCCCTGGCCTGGCCTGGCCTGGCCTGGCCTGGCCCTGGCCTGGCCTGGCCTGGCCCTGGCCCTGGCCTGGCCCTGGCCCTGGCCCTGGCCCTGGCCCTGGCCTGGCCTGGCCTGGCCTGGCCTGGCCCTGGCCTGGCCTGGCCTGGCCCTGGCCTGGCCCTGGCCCTGGCCCTGGCCCTGGCCTGGCCTGGCCTGGCCTGGCCCTGGCCTGGCCCTGGCCCTGGCCTGGCCTGGCCTGGCCCTGGCCTGGCCTGGCCTGGCCCTGGCCTGGCCCTGGCCCTGGCCCTGGCCTGGCCCTGGCCCTGGCCTGGCCTGGCCTGGCCCTGGCCTGGCCCTGGCCCTGGCCTGGCCTGGCCTGGCCTGGCCTGGCCTGGCCTGGCCCTGGCCTGGCCTGGCCTGGCCTGGCCCTGGCCCTGGCCCTGGCCCTGGCCCTGGCCCTGGCCTGGCCTGGCCTGGCCTGGCCTGGCCTGGCCCTGGCCTGGCCTGGCCTGGCCCTGGCCTGGCCCTGGCCCTGGCCCTGGCCCTGGCCCTGGCCCTGGCCCTGGCCTGGCCTGGCCCTGGCCCTGGCCTGGCCTGGCCCTGGCCCTGGCCTGGCCCTGGCCTGGCCTGGCCCTGGCCTGGCCCTGGCCTGGCCTGGCCCTGGCCTGGCCTGGCCCTGGCCTGGCCCTGGCCTGGCCTGGCCTGGCCTGGCCCTGGCCCTGGCCCTGGCCTGGCCCTGGCCTGGCCTGGCCCTGGCCCTGGCCTGGCCCTGGCCTGGCCTGGCCTGGCCCTGGCCCTGGCCTGGCCCTGGCCCTGGCCCTGGCCTGGCCCTGGCCCTGGCCTGGCCTGGCCCTGGCCTGGCCCTGGCCTGGCCTGGCCTGGCCTGGCCTGGCCTGGCCTGGCCCTGGCCTGGCCTGGCCTGGCCTGGCCTGGCCCTGGCCTGGCCTGGCCTGGCCTGGCCTGGCCTGGCCTGGCCTGGCCTGGCCTGGCCTGGCCTGGCCCTGGCCTGGCCCTGGCCTGGCCTGGCCCTGGCCCTGGCCCTGGCCTGGCCTGGCCTGGCCTGGCCTGGCCTGGCCTGGCCTGGCCCTGGCCTGGCCTGGCCTGGCCTGGCCTGGCCTGGCCTGGCCTGGCCCTGGCCTGGCCTGGCCCTGGCCTGGCCCTGGCCCTGGCCCTGGCCTGGCCTGGCCTGGCCCTGGCCCTGGCCTGGCCCTGGCCTGGCCCTGGCCTGGCCTGGCCTGGCCTGGCCTGGCCTGGCCTGGCCTGGCCTGGCCTGGCCCTGGCCTGGCCTGGCCCTGGCCTGGCCTGGCCTGGCCCTGGCCTGGCCTGGCCCTGGCCCTGGCCTGGCCTGGCCTGGCCTGGCCTGGCCTGGCCCTGGCCCTGGCCTGGCCCTGGCCTGGCCTGGCCTGGCCCTGGCCCTGGCCCTGGCCTGGCCTGGCCCTGGCCTGGCCCTGGCCTGGCCCTGGCCTGGCCCTGGCCTGGCCTGGCCTGGCCTGGCCTGGCCCTGGCCCTGGCCCTGGCCTGGCCCTGGCCTGGCCTGGCCTGGCCTGGCCCTGGCCTGGCCCTGGCCCTGGCCCTGGCCTGGCCCTGGCCTGGCCTGGCCCTGGCCTGGCCCTGGCCTGGCCTGGCCCTGGCCTGGCCTGGCCTGGCCCTGGCCTGGCCTGGCCTGGCCTGGCCTGGCCCTGGCCCTGGCCTGGCCTGGCCCTGGCCTGGCCTGGCCTGGCCTGGCCTGGCCTGGCCCTGGCCTGGCCCTGGCCTGGCCCTGGCCTGGCCTGGCCCTGGCCTGGCCTGGCCTGGCCTGGCCTGGCCTGGCCTGGCCTGGCCTGGCCCTGGCCTGGCCTGGCCTGGCCCTGGCCTGGCCCTGGCCTGGCCCTGGCCTGGCCCTGGCCTGGCCTGGCCTGGCCTGGCCTGGCCTGGCCCTGGCCCTGGCCTGGCCTGGCCTGGCCTGGCCTGGCCTGGCCTGGCCTGGCCTGGCCCTGGCCTGGCCCTGGCCTGGCCTGGCCTGGCCTGGCCCTGGCCTGGCCTGGCCTGGCCTGGCCTGGCCTGGCCTGGCCTGGCCTGGCCCTGGCCTGGCCTGGCCTGGCCTGGCCTGGCCTGGCCCTGGCCCTGGCCCTGGCCTGGCCCTGGCCCTGGCCCTGGCCCTGGCCTGGCCTGGCCTGGCCCTGGCCTGGCCCTGGCCTGGCCTGGCCTGGCCTGGCCTGGCCCTGGCCCTGGCCCTGGCCCTGGCCTGGCCCTGGCCTGGCCCTGGCCTGGCCTGGCCCTGGCCTGGCCCTGGCCTGGCCTGGCCTGGCCTGGCCCTGGCCCTGGCCTGGCCTGGCCCTGGCCTGGCCCTGGCCCTGGCCTGGCCTGGCCCTGGCCCTGGCCCTGGCCTGGCCTGGCCCTGGCCCTGGCCTGGCCTGGCCCTGGCCTGGCCTGGCCTGGCCCTGGCCTGGCCTGGCCTGGCCCTGGCCTGGCCTGGCCTGGCCTGGCCTGGCCCTGGCCCTGGCCTGGCCCTGGCCTGGCCTGGCCTGGCCTGGCCCTGGCCTGGCCCTGGCCTGGCCCTGGCCTGGCCCTGGCCTGGCCCTGGCCTGGCCTGGCCTGGCCTGGCCTGGCCCTGGCCCTGGCCTGGCCTGGCCCTGGCCCTGGCCTGGCCCTGGCCTGGCCCTGGCCTGGCCTGGCCTGGCCTGGCCTGGCCTGGCCCTGGCCTGGCCCTGGCCTGGCCTGGCCTGGCCCTGGCCTGGCCTGGCCTGGCCTGGCCTGGCCTGGCCTGGCCCTGGCCTGGCCTGGCCCTGGCCTGGCCTGGCCTGGCCTGGCCCTGGCCTGGCCTGGCCCTGGCCTGGCCCTGGCCTGGCCCTGGCCTGGCCTGGCCTGGCCCTGGCCCTGGCCCTGGCCCTGGCCTGGCCCTGGCCCTGGCCCTGGCCTGGCCCTGGCCTGGCCTGGCCTGGCCTGGCCTGGCCTGGCCTGGCCTGGCCTGGCCCTGGCCTGGCCCTGGCCTGGCCTGGCCTGGCCTGGCCTGGCCTGGCCTGGCCTGGCCCTGGCCTGGCCCTGGCCTGGCCTGGCCTGGCCTGGCCCTGGCCTGGCCTGGCCTGGCCTGGCCTGGCCTGGCCTGGCCTGGCCCTGGCCTGGCCTGGCCTGGCCTGGCCTGGCCTGGCCTGGCCTGGCCTGGCCTGGCCTGGCCCTGGCCTGGCCTGGCCTGGCCTGGCCTGGCCTGGCCTGGCCTGGCCTGGCCTGGCCTGGCCTGGCCCTGGCCTGGCCTGGCCTGGCCTGGCCTGGCCTGGCCTGGCCCTGGCCTGGCCTGGCCTGGCCCTGGCCTGGCCTGGCCTGGCCTGGCCTGGCCTGGCCTGGCCTGGCCTGGCCTGGCCTGGCCTGGCCTGGCCTGGCCTGGCCTGGCCCTGGCCCTGGCCTGGCCTGGCCTGGCCTGGCCCTGGCCTGGCCTGGCCTGGCCTGGCCTGGCCTGGCCTGGCCTGGCCCTGGCCTGGCCTGGCCTGGCCCTGGCCCTGGCCTGGCCCTGGCCTGGCCTGGCCTGGCCTGGCCTGGCCTGGCCTGGCCTGGCCTGGCCTGGCCTGGCCTGGCCTGGCCTGGCCTGGCCTGGCCTGGCCTGGCCCTGGCCTGGCCTGGCCTGGCCTGGCCCTGGCCCTGGCCTGGCCTGGCCCTGGCCTGGCCCTGGCCTGGCCTGGCCTGGCCTGGCCTGGCCTGGCCTGGCCCTGGCCTGGCCTGGCCTGGCCTGGCCTGGCCTGGCCTGGCCTGGCCTGGCCTGGCCTGGCCTGGCCTGGCCTGGCCTGGCCTGGCCCTGGCCTGGCCCTGGCCTGGCCTGGCCTGGCCTGGCCTGGCCTGGCCTGGCCTGGCCCTGGCCTGGCCTGGCCTGGCCTGGCCTGGCCTGGCCTGGCCTGGCCTGGCCTGGCCTGGCCTGGCCCTGGCCTGGCCTGGCCTGGCCTGGCCTGGCCTGGCCCTGGCCTGGCCTGGCCCTGGCCTGGCCTGGCCCTGGCCTGGCCTGGCCTGGCCTGGCCTGGCCCTGGCCTGGCCTGGCCTGGCCCTGGCCCTGGCCTGGCCTGGCCCTGGCCTGGCCTGGCCTGGCCTGGCCTGGCCTGGCCTGGCCTGGCCTGGCCCTGGCCCTGGCCTGGCCTGGCCTGGCCCTGGCCTGGCCCTGGCCTGGCCCTGGCCCTGGCCTGGCCCTGGCCTGGCCTGGCCTGGCCCTGGCCTGGCCTGGCCTGGCCTGGCCTGGCCTGGCCTGGCCTGGCCCTGGCCTGGCCTGGCCTGGCCTGGCCTGGCCTGGCCCTGGCCTGGCCCTGGCCTGGCCTGGCCTGGCCTGGCCTGGCCTGGCCTGGCCTGGCCTGGCCTGGCCCTGGCCCTGGCCTGGCCTGGCCTGGCCTGGCCCTGGCCTGGCCCTGGCCTGGCCTGGCCCTGGCCCTGGCCTGGCCTGGCCCTGGCCTGGCCTGGCCCTGGCCTGGCCCTGGCCTGGCCTGGCCTGGCCTGGCCTGGCCTGGCCCTGGCCTGGCCTGGCCTGGCCTGGCCTGGCCTGGCCTGGCCTGGCCTGGCCTGGCCCTGGCCTGGCCTGGCCTGGCCTGGCCTGGCCTGGCCTGGCCCTGGCCTGGCCTGGCCCTGGCCTGGCCTGGCCCTGGCCTGGCCTGGCCTGGCCTGGCCTGGCCTGGCCTGGCCCTGGCCTGGCCTGGCCTGGCCTGGCCTGGCCTGGCCTGGCCTGGCCTGGCCCTGGCCTGGCCTGGCCTGGCCTGGCCCTGGCCTGGCCTGGCCTGGCCTGGCCTGGCCCTGGCCTGGCCTGGCCTGGCCTGGCCTGGCCTGGCCTGGCCTGGCCTGGCCTGGCCTGGCCTGGCCTGGCCTGGCCCTGGCCTGGCCCTGGCCTGGCCTGGCCTGGCCTGGCCTGGCCTGGCCTGGCCTGGCCTGGCCTGGCCTGGCCTGGCCTGGCCTGGCCTGGCCTGGCCCTGGCCTGGCCTGGCCTGGCCCTGGCCTGGCCTGGCCTGGCCTGGCCCTGGCCTGGCCTGGCCTGGCCCTGGCCTGGCCCTGGCCTGGCCCTGGCCCTGGCCTGGCCTGGCCTGGCCTGGCCTGGCCTGGCCTGGCCTGGCCCTGGCCTGGCCCTGGCCTGGCCTGGCCTGGCCTGGCCTGGCCCTGGCCTGGCCCTGGCCTGGCCTGGCCCTGGCCTGGCCTGGCCTGGCCTGGCCCTGGCCTGGCCTGGCCTGGCCTGGCCTGGCCTGGCCTGGCCCTGGCCTGGCCTGGCCTGGCCTGGCCTGGCCTGGCCTGGCCTGGCCTGGCCTGGCCTGGCCTGGCCTGGCCTGGCCTGGCCCTGGCCTGGCCTGGCCTGGCCTGGCCTGGCCTGGCCTGGCCTGGCCTGGCCTGGCCTGGCCTGGCCTGGCCTGGCCTGGCCTGGCCTGGCCTGGCCTGGCCTGGCCTGGCCTGGCCTGGCCTGGCCTGGCCCTGGCCTGGCCCTGGCCTGGCCTGGCCTGGCCTGGCCTGGCCCTGGCCTGGCCTGGCCTGGCCTGGCCTGGCCTGGCCTGGCCTGGCCTGGCCTGGCCTGGCCTGGCCTGGCCTGGCCTGGCCTGGCCTGGCCTGGCCTGGCCTGGCCCTGGCCTGGCCTGGCCTGGCCTGGCCTGGCCCTGGCCCTGGCCTGGCCTGGCCTGGCCTGGCCTGGCCTGGCCTGGCCTGGCCTGGCCCTGGCCTGGCCTGGCCTGGCCTGGCCTGGCCTGGCCTGGCCTGGCCTGGCCTGGCCTGGCCCTGGCCTGGCCTGGCCTGGCCTGGCCTGGCCTGGCCTGGCCTGGCCTGGCCTGGCCTGGCCTGGCCTGGCCTGGCCTGGCCTGGCCTGGCCTGGCCTGGCCTGGCCTGGCCTGGCCTGGCCTGGCCTGGCCTGGCCTGGCCTGGCCTGGCCTGGCCTGGCCTGGCCTGGCCTGGCCTGGCCTGGCCTGGCCTGGCCTGGCCTGGCCTGGCCTGGCCCTGGCCTGGCCTGGCCTGGCCTGGCCTGGCCTGGCCTGGCCTGGCCTGGCCTGGCCCTGGCCTGGCCTGGCCCTGGCCTGGCCTGGCCTGGCCTGGCCTGGCCTGGCCTGGCCTGGCCTGGCCTGGCCTGGCCTGGCCTGGCCTGGCCCTGGCCTGGCCTGGCCTGGCCTGGCCTGGCCTGGCCTGGCCCTGGCCCTGGCCTGGCCTGGCCTGGCCTGGCCTGGCCTGGCCTGGCCTGGCCTGGCCTGGCCTGGCCTGGCCTGGCCTGGCCTGGCCTGGCCTGGCCTGGCCCTGGCCTGGCCTGGCCTGGCCTGGCCTGGCCTGGCCTGGCCTGGCCTGGCCTGGCCTGGCCTGGCCTGGCCTGGCCTGGCCTGGCCTGGCCTGGCCTGGCCTGGCCCTGGCCTGGCCTGGCCTGGCCTGGCCTGGCCTGGCCTGGCCTGGCCTGGCCTGGCCTGGCCCTGGCCCTGGCCTGGCCTGGCCTGGCCTGGCCTGGCCTGGCCTGGCCTGGCCTGGCCTGGCCTGGCCCTGGCCTGGCCTGGCCTGGCCCTGGCCTGGCCTGGCCTGGCCTGGCCTGGCCTGGCCTGGCCTGGCCTGGCCTGGCCTGGCCTGGCCTGGCCTGGCCTGGCCTGGCCTGGCCTGGCCTGGCCTGGCCTGGCCTGGCCTGGCCTGGCCTGGCCTGGCCTGGCCTGGCCTGGCCTGGCCTGGCCTGGCCTGGCCTGGCCTGGCCTGGCCTGGCCTGGCCTGGCCCTGGCCTGGCCTGGCCTGGCCTGGCCTGGCCTGGCCTGGCCTGGCCTGGCCTGGCCTGGCCTGGCCTGGCCTGGCCTGGCCTGGCCTGGCCTGGCCTGGCCTGGCCTGGCCCTGGCCTGGCCCTGGCCTGGCCTGGCCTGGCCTGGCCTGGCCCTGGCCTGGCCTGGCCTGGCCTGGCCCTGGCCTGGCCTGGCCTGGCCTGGCCTGGCCTGGCCTGGCCTGGCCTGGCCTGGCCTGGCCTGGCCTGGCCCTGGCCTGGCCCTGGCCCTGGCCTGGCCCTGGCCCTGGCCTGGCCTGGCCTGGCCTGGCCTGGCCTGGCCTGGCCCTGGCCTGGCCTGGCCTGGCCTGGCCTGGCCTGGCCTGGCCCTGGCCTGGCCTGGCCCTGGCCTGGCCTGGCCTGGCCTGGCCTGGCCTGGCCCTGGCCTGGCCTGGCCTGGCCTGGCCCTGGCCTGGCCTGGCCTGGCCTGGCCTGGCCCTGGCCCTGGCCTGGCCTGGCCTGGCCTGGCCTGGCCTGGCCTGGCCTGGCCTGGCCCTGGCCTGGCCCTGGCCCTGGCCTGGCCTGGCCTGGCCTGGCCTGGCCTGGCCCTGGCCTGGCCTGGCCTGGCCTGGCCTGGCCTGGCCTGGCCCTGGCCTGGCCCTGGCCTGGCCCTGGCCTGGCCCTGGCCTGGCCCTGGCCTGGCCTGGCCCTGGCCTGGCCCTGGCCTGGCCTGGCCCTGGCCTGGCCCTGGCCTGGCCTGGCCCTGGCCTGGCCCTGGCCTGGCCTGGCCCTGGCCCTGGCCTGGCCTGGCCTGGCCTGGCCTGGCCTGGCCTGGCCTGGCCTGGCCCTGGCCTGGCCTGGCCTGGCCTGGCCTGGCCTGGCCCTGGCCTGGCCTGGCCTGGCCCTGGCCTGGCCTGGCCCTGGCCTGGCCTGGCCTGGCCTGGCCCTGGCCTGGCCTGGCCTGGCCTGGCCTGGCCTGGCCTGGCCTGGCCTGGCCTGGCCTGGCCTGGCCTGGCCTGGCCTGGCCTGGCCTGGCCTGGCCTGGCCCTGGCCTGGCCTGGCCTGGCCTGGCCTGGCCTGGCCCTGGCCCTGGCCTGGCCTGGCCTGGCCTGGCCTGGCCTGGCCTGGCCTGGCCTGGCCTGGCCTGGCCTGGCCTGGCCTGGCCTGGCCTGGCCCTGGCCTGGCCTGGCCTGGCCTGGCCTGGCCTGGCCCTGGCCTGGCCTGGCCCTGGCCTGGCCTGGCCTGGCCTGGCCTGGCCTGGCCTGGCCTGGCCTGGCCTGGCCTGGCCTGGCCCTGGCCTGGCCTGGCCCTGGCCTGGCCCTGGCCTGGCCTGGCCTGGCCTGGCCTGGCCTGGCCTGGCCTGGCCTGGCCCTGGCCTGGCCTGGCCTGGCCTGGCCCTGGCCTGGCCTGGCCTGGCCCTGGCCCTGGCCTGGCCTGGCCTGGCCTGGCCTGGCCCTGGCCTGGCCTGGCCTGGCCTGGCCTGGCCTGGCCTGGCCTGGCCCTGGCCTGGCCCTGGCCTGGCCCTGGCCTGGCCTGGCCTGGCCTGGCCCTGGCCCTGGCCTGGCCTGGCCCTGGCCTGGCCTGGCCTGGCCTGGCCTGGCCTGGCCCTGGCCTGGCCTGGCCTGGCCTGGCCTGGCCTGGCCTGGCCTGGCCTGGCCTGGCCCTGGCCTGGCCTGGCCTGGCCTGGCCTGGCCCTGGCCTGGCCTGGCCTGGCCTGGCCTGGCCTGGCCTGGCCTGGCCTGGCCTGGCCTGGCCCTGGCCTGGCCTGGCCTGGCCTGGCCTGGCCTGGCCCTGGCCTGGCCTGGCCCTGGCCTGGCCTGGCCTGGCCTGGCCTGGCCTGGCCTGGCCTGGCCTGGCCTGGCCTGGCCTGGCCTGGCCTGGCCTGGCCTGGCCTGGCCTGGCCTGGCCTGGCCTGGCCTGGCCTGGCCTGGCCTGGCCTGGCCTGGCCTGGCCTGGCCTGGCCCTGGCCTGGCCTGGCCTGGCCTGGCCTGGCCTGGCCTGGCCCTGGCCTGGCCTGGCCTGGCCTGGCCTGGCCCTGGCCTGGCCTGGCCTGGCCTGGCCTGGCCTGGCCCTGGCCTGGCCCTGGCCTGGCCTGGCCTGGCCTGGCCTGGCCTGGCCTGGCCTGGCCTGGCCTGGCCTGGCCTGGCCTGGCCTGGCCCTGGCCTGGCCTGGCCTGGCCTGGCCTGGCCTGGCCTGGCCCTGGCCCTGGCCTGGCCTGGCCTGGCCTGGCCTGGCCTGGCCCTGGCCTGGCCTGGCCTGGCCCTGGCCCTGGCCTGGCCTGGCCTGGCCCTGGCCTGGCCTGGCCTGGCCTGGCCTGGCCTGGCCTGGCCTGGCCCTGGCCTGGCCTGGCCTGGCCTGGCCTGGCCTGGCCTGGCCCTGGCCCTGGCCCTGGCCCTGGCCTGGCCTGGCCTGGCCTGGCCCTGGCCTGGCCTGGCCCTGGCCCTGGCCTGGCCTGGCCTGGCCTGGCCCTGGCCTGGCCCTGGCCCTGGCCTGGCCTGGCCTGGCCCTGGCCTGGCCTGGCCTGGCCTGGCCTGGCCTGGCCTGGCCTGGCCTGGCCTGGCCCTGGCCCTGGCCTGGCCTGGCCTGGCCTGGCCCTGGCCTGGCCCTGGCCCTGGCCCTGGCCCTGGCCTGGCCCTGGCCTGGCCTGGCCCTGGCCTGGCCTGGCCTGGCCCTGGCCTGGCCTGGCCTGGCCTGGCCCTGGCCCTGGCCTGGCCTGGCCTGGCCTGGCCTGGCCTGGCCTGGCCCTGGCCTGGCCTGGCCCTGGCCCTGGCCCTGGCCTGGCCCTGGCCTGGCCTGGCCCTGGCCTGGCCCTGGCCTGGCCCTGGCCTGGCCCTGGCCCTGGCCTGGCCTGGCCTGGCCTGGCCTGGCCTGGCCTGGCCCTGGCCCTGGCCCTGGCCTGGCCCTGGCCCTGGCCTGGCCTGGCCTGGCCTGGCCCTGGCCCTGGCCTGGCCTGGCCTGGCCCTGGCCTGGCCCTGGCCTGGCCCTGGCCCTGGCCTGGCCCTGGCCTGGCCCTGGCCTGGCCCTGGCCCTGGCCTGGCCTGGCCTGGCCTGGCCCTGGCCTGGCCCTGGCCTGGCCTGGCCTGGCCTGGCCTGGCCTGGCCTGGCCTGGCCTGGCCTGGCCTGGCCTGGCCTGGCCTGGCCCTGGCCTGGCCTGGCCCTGGCCCTGGCCTGGCCTGGCCTGGCCTGGCCTGGCCTGGCCTGGCCTGGCCTGGCCTGGCCCTGGCCTGGCCTGGCCTGGCCCTGGCCCTGGCCTGGCCTGGCCTGGCCTGGCCCTGGCCCTGGCCTGGCCTGGCCCTGGCCTGGCCTGGCCTGGCCTGGCCTGGCCCTGGCCTGGCCCTGGCCTGGCCTGGCCTGGCCCTGGCCTGGCCTGGCCTGGCCTGGCCTGGCCTGGCCTGGCCTGGCCTGGCCTGGCCTGGCCTGGCCTGGCCTGGCCTGGCCTGGCCTGGCCTGGCCTGGCCTGGCCTGGCCTGGCCTGGCCTGGCCTGGCCTGGCCTGGCCTGGCCTGGCCTGGCCCTGGCCCTGGCCCTGGCCTGGCCTGGCCCTGGCCTGGCCCTGGCCTGGCCCTGGCCTGGCCTGGCCTGGCCTGGCCCTGGCCTGGCCTGGCCTGGCCTGGCCTGGCCTGGCCTGGCCCTGGCCCTGGCCTGGCCTGGCCTGGCCTGGCCTGGCCCTGGCCTGGCCTGGCCTGGCCTGGCCTGGCCTGGCCCTGGCCTGGCCCTGGCCTGGCCTGGCCTGGCCCTGGCCCTGGCCTGGCCTGGCCTGGCCTGGCCTGGCCTGGCCTGGCCTGGCCTGGCCTGGCCCTGGCCTGGCCTGGCCTGGCCTGGCCCTGGCCTGGCCCTGGCCTGGCCTGGCCTGGCCCTGGCCTGGCCCTGGCCCTGGCCTGGCCTGGCCTGGCCTGGCCTGGCCTGGCCTGGCCTGGCCTGGCCTGGCCTGGCCCTGGCCTGGCCTGGCCCTGGCCTGGCCCTGGCCTGGCCTGGCCTGGCCTGGCCTGGCCTGGCCCTGGCCTGGCCTGGCCTGGCCTGGCCTGGCCTGGCCTGGCCTGGCCCTGGCCTGGCCTGGCCTGGCCTGGCCTGGCCCTGGCCTGGCCTGGCCTGGCCTGGCCTGGCCCTGGCCCTGGCCTGGCCTGGCCTGGCCTGGCCCTGGCCTGGCCTGGCCCTGGCCTGGCCTGGCCTGGCCCTGGCCTGGCCTGGCCTGGCCTGGCCTGGCCTGGCCTGGCCTGGCCTGGCCTGGCCTGGCCTGGCCTGGCCTGGCCTGGCCTGGCCTGGCCTGGCCTGGCCTGGCCTGGCCTGGCCTGGCCTGGCCCTGGCCTGGCCTGGCCTGGCCTGGCCTGGCCTGGCCCTGGCCCTGGCCTGGCCTGGCCTGGCCTGGCCTGGCCTGGCCTGGCCTGGCCTGGCCTGGCCTGGCCTGGCCTGGCCTGGCCTGGCCTGGCCTGGCCTGGCCCTGGCCTGGCCTGGCCTGGCCTGGCCTGGCCTGGCCCTGGCCTGGCCTGGCCTGGCCTGGCCTGGCCTGGCCCTGGCCTGGCCTGGCCTGGCCTGGCCTGGCCTGGCCTGGCCTGGCCCTGGCCTGGCCTGGCCTGGCCTGGCCCTGGCCCTGGCCTGGCCTGGCCCTGGCCTGGCCTGGCCTGGCCTGGCCTGGCCTGGCCCTGGCCCTGGCCTGGCCCTGGCCTGGCCTGGCCTGGCCCCTGGCCTGGCCTGGCCTGGCCTGGCCTGGCCTGGCCTGGCCCTGGCCTGGCCTGGCCTGGCCTGGCCTGGCCTGGCCCTGGCCTGGCCTGGCCTGGCCTGGCCCTGGCCTGGCCTGGCCTGGCCTGGCCTGGCCTGGCCTGGCCTGGCCTGGCCTGGCCTGGCCTGGCCTGGCCTGGCCTGGCCCTGGCCTGGCCTGGCCTGGCCTGGCCTGGCCTGGCCTGGCCTGGCCCTGGCCTGGCCTGGCCCTGGCCTGGCCTGGCCTGGCCTGGCCTGGCCCTGGCCTGGCCCTGGCCTGGCCTGGCCTGGCCTGGCCTGGCCTGGCCTGGCCTGGCCTGGCCTGGCCTGGCCTGGCCTGGCCTGGCCTGGCCTGGCCTGGCCTGGCCTGGCCTGGCCTGGCCTGGCCTGGCCTGGCCTGGCCTGGCCCTGGCCTGGCCTGGCCCTGGCCTGGCCTGGCCTGGCCTGGCCTGGCCTGGCCTGGCCTGGCCTGGCCTGGCCCTGGCCTGGCCTGGCCTGGCCTGGCCTGGCCTGGCCTGGCCTGGCCTGGCCTGGCCTGGCCTGGCCTGGCCTGGCCTGGCCTGGCCTGGCCTGGCCTGGCCTGGCCTGGCCCTGGCCTGGCCTGGCCCTGGCCTGGCCTGGCCCTGGCCTGGCCTGGCCTGGCCTGGCCTGGCCTGGCCTGGCCTGGCCTGGCCTGGCCTGGCCTGGCCTGGCCTGGCCTGGCCTGGCCTGGCCTGGCCTGGCCTGGCCTGGCCTGGCCTGGCCTGGCCTGGCCTGGCCTGGCCTGGCCTGGCCTGGCCCTGGCCCTGGCCTGGCCTGGCCTGGCCCTGGCCTGGCCTGGCCTGGCCTGGCCCTGGCCTGGCCTGGCCTGGCCTGGCCCTGGCCTGGCCTGGCCTGGCCTGGCCTGGCCTGGCCTGGCCTGGCCTGGCCTGGCCTGGCCTGGCCCTGGCCTGGCCTGGCCTGGCCTGGCCTGGCCTGGCCTGGCCTGGCCTGGCCTGGCCTGGCCTGGCCCTGGCCTGGCCTGGCCCTGGCCTGGCCTGGCCTGGCCTGGCCTGGCCTGGCCTGGCCCTGGCCTGGCCCTGGCCTGGCCTGGCCTGGCCTGGCCTGGCCTGGCCTGGCCCTGGCCTGGCCCTGGCCTGGCCTGGCCTGGCCTGGCCCTGGCCTGGCCTGGCCTGGCCTGGCCCTGGCCTGGCCTGGCCTGGCCTGGCCTGGCCTGGCCTGGCCTGGCCTGGCCTGGCCTGGCCTGGCCCTGGCCCTGGCCTGGCCTGGCCTGGCCTGGCCTGGCCTGGCCTGGCCTGGCCCTGGCCTGGCCTGGCCCTGGCCTGGCCTGGCCCTGGCCTGGCCTGGCCTGGCCTGGCCTGGCCCTGGCCTGGCCTGGCCTGGCCTGGCCCTGGCCCTGGCCTGGCCTGGCCTGGCCTGGCCTGGCCTGGCCTGGCCTGGCCTGGCCTGGCCTGGCCTGGCCTGGCCCTGGCCTGGCCTGGCCTGGCCCTGGCCTGGCCCTGGCCTGGCCTGGCCTGGCCTGGCCTGGCCCTGGCCTGGCCTGGCCTGGCCCTGGCCTGGCCTGGCCTGGCCTGGCCTGGCCTGGCCTGGCCCTGGCCTGGCCTGGCCTGGCCTGGCCTGGCCTGGCCTGGCCTGGCCTGGCCCTGGCCTGGCCTGGCCTGGCCCTGGCCTGGCCTGGCCCTGGCCTGGCCTGGCCTGGCCTGGCCTGGCCCTGGCCTGGCCTGGCCTGGCCTGGCCTGGCCTGGCCCTGGCCTGGCCTGGCCTGGCCTGGCCTGGCCTGGCCTGGCCTGGCCTGGCCTGGCCTGGCCTGGCCTGGCCTGGCCTGGCCTGGCCTGGCTGGCCTGGCCTGGCCTGGCCCTGGCCCTGGCCTGGCCTGGCCTGGCCTGGCCTGGCCTGGCCTGGCCCTGGCCTGGCCTGGCCTGGCCCCTGGCCTGGCCTGGCCTGGCCTGGCCTGGCCTGGCCTGGCCTGGCCTGGCCTGGCCTGGCCTGGCCTGGCCTGGCCTGGCCTGGCCTGGCCTGGCCTGGCCTGGCCTGGCCTGGCCTGGCCTGGCCTGGCCTGGCTGGCCTGGCCTGGCCTGGCCTGGCCTGGCCTGGCCTGGCCTGGCCTGGCCTGGCCTGGCCTGGCCTGGCCTGGCCTGGCTGGCCTGGCCTGGCCTGGCCTGGCCTGGCCTGGCCTGGCTGGCCTGGCCTGGCTGGCTGGCCTGGCCTGGCCTGGCCTGGCTGGCCTGGCTGGCCTGGCCTGGCCTGGCCTGGCCTGGCCTGGCCTGGCCTGGCCTGGCCTGGCCTGGCCTGGCCTGGCCTGGCCTGGCCTGGCCCTGGCTGGCCTGGCCTGGCTGGCCTGGCCTGGCCTGGCCCTGGCCTGGCCTGGCCTGGCTGGCCTGGCCTGGCCTGGCCTGGCCTGGCCTGGCCTGGCTGGCCTGGCCTGGCCTGGCCTGGCCTGGCCTGGCCTGGCCTGGCCTGGCCTGGCCTGGCCTGGCCTGGCCTGGCCTGGCCTGGCCTGGCCTGGCCTGGCCTGGCCTGGCCTGGCCTGGCCCTGGCCTGGCCTGGCCTGGCCTGGCTGGCCTGGCCTGGCCTGGCCTGGCCTGGCCTGGCTGGCTGGCCTGGCCTGGCCTGGCCTGGCCTGGCCTGGCCTGGCCTGGCCTGGCCTGGCCTGGCCTGGCCTGGCCTGGCCTGGCCTGGCCTGGCCTGGCCTGGCCTGGCCTGGCCTGGCTGGCCTGGCCTGGCCTGGCCTGGCCTGGCCTGGCCCTGGCCTGGCCTGGCCTGGCCTGGCCTGGCCTGGCCTGGCTGGCCTGGCCTGGCTGGCCTGGCTGGCCTGGCCTGGCCTGGCCTGGCCTGGCCTGGCCTGGCCTGGCCTGGCCTGGCCTGGCCTGGCCTGGCCTGGCCTGGCCTGGCCTGGCCTGGCCTGGCCTGGCCTGGCCTGGCCTGGCCTGGCCTGGCCTGGCCCTGGCCTGGCCTGGCCTGGCCTGGCCTGGCCTGGCCTGGCCTGGCCTGGCCTGGCCTGGCCTGGCCTGGCCTGGCCTGGCCTGGCCTGGCCTGGCCTGGCCTGGCCTGGCCTGGCCTGGCCTGGCCTGGCCTGGCCTGGCCTGGCCTGGCCTGGCCTGGCCTGGCCTGGCCTGGCCTGGCCTGGCCTGGCCTGGCCTGGCCTGGCTGGCCTGGCCTGGCCTGGCCCTGGCCTGGCCCTGGCCTGGCCTGGCCTGGCCTGGCCTGGCCTGGCCTGGCCTGGCCTGGCCTGGCCTGGCCTGGCCTGGCCTGGCCTGGCCTGGCCTGGCCTGGCCTGGCCTGGCCTGGCCTGGCCTGGCCTGGCCTGGCCTGGCCTGGCCTGGCCTGGCCTGGCTGGCTGGCCTGGCCTGGCCTGGCCTGGCCTGGCCTGGCCTGGCCTGGCCTGGCCTGGCCTGGCCTGGCCTGGCCTGGCCTGGCCTGGCTGGCCCTGGCCTGGCCTGGCCTGGCCTGGCCTGGCCTGGCCTGGCCTGGCCTGGCCTGGCCTGGCCTGGCCTGGCCTGGCCTGGCCTGGCCCTGGCCTGGCCTGGCCTGGCCTGGCCTGGCCTGGCCTGGCCTGGCCTGGCCTGGCCTGGCCTGGCCTGGCCTGGCCTGGCCTGGCCTGGCCTGGCCTGGCCCTGGCCTGGCCTGGCCTGGCCTGGCCTGGCCTGGCCTGGCCTGGCCTGGCCTGGCCTGGCCTGGCCTGGCCTGGCCTGGCCTGGCCTGGCCTGGCCTGGCCTGGCCTGGCCCTGGCCTGGCCTGGCCTGGCCTGGCCTGGCCTGGCTGGCCTGGCCCTGGCCTGGCCTGGCCTGGCCTGGCCTGGCCTGGCCTGGCCTGGCCTGGCCTGGCCTGGCCTGGCCTGGCTGGCCTGGCCTGGCCTGGCCTGGCTGGCCTGGCCTGGCCTGGCCTGGCCCTGGCCTGGCCTGGCCTGGCCTGGCCTGGCCTGGCCTGGCCTGGCCTGGCCTGGCCTGGCCCTGGCCTGGCCCTGGCCTGGCCTGGCCTGGCCTGGCCTGGCCCTGGCCTGGCCTGGCCTGGCCTGGCCTGGCCTGGCCTGGCCCTGGCCTGGCCCTGGCCTGGCCTGGCCTGGCCTGGCCCTGGCCCTGGCCTGGCCTGGCCCTGGCCCTGGCCCTGGCCTGGCCCTGGCCCTGGCCTGGCCTGGCCCTGGCCCTGGCCCTGGCCCTGGCCCTGGCCTGGCCTGGCCTGGCCTGGCCTGGCCTGGCCCTGGCCTGGCCCTGGCCTGGCCTGGCCCTGGCCTGGCCTGGCCTGGCCTGGCCCTGGCCCTGGCCTGGCCCTGGCCCTGGCCTGGCCTGGCCCTGGCCTGGCCTGGCCTGGCCTGGCCTGGCCCTGGCCCTGGCCTGGCCTGGCCTGGCCTGGCCTGGCCTGGCCTGGCCTGGCCTGGCCTGGCCTGGCCTGGCCTGGCCTGGCCTGGCCTGGCCTGGCCTGGCCTGGCCTGGCCTGGCCCTGGCCTGGCCTGGCCTGGCCCTGGCCTGGCCTGGCCCTGGCCTGGCCCTGGCCTGGCCTGGCCTGGCCTGGCCTGGCCCTGGCCTGGCCCTGGCCTGGCCTGGCCTGGCCTGGCCTGGCCTGGCCCTGGCCTGGCCCTGGCCCTGGCCTGGCCTGGCCTGGCCCTGGCCTGGCCTGGCCCTGGCCTGGCCTGGCCCTGGCCTGGCCTGGCCTGGCCTGGCCTGGCCTGGCCCTGGCCTGGCCTGGCCTGGCCTGGCCTGGCCTGGCCTGGCCTGGCCTGGCCCTGGCCTGGCCTGGCCTGGCCTGGCCTGGCCTGGCCTGGCCTGGCCCTGGCCTGGCCTGGCCTGGCCCTGGCCTGGCCTGGCCTGGCCCTGGCCTGGCCTGGCCCTGGCCTGGCCTGGCCTGGCCCTGGCCTGGCCTGGCCTGGCCTGGCCTGGCCTGGCCTGGCCTGGCCTGGCCTGGCCCTGGCCTGGCCTGGCCTGGCCTGGCCTGGCCCTGGCCCTGGCCTGGCCTGGCCTGGCCTGGCCTGGCCTGGCCTGGCCTGGCCTGGCCTGGCCTGGCCCTGGCCTGGCCTGGCCTGGCCTGGCCTGGCCTGGCCTGGCCTGGCCTGGCCCTGGCCTGGCCTGGCCCTGGCCTGGCCCTGGCCTGGCCTGGCCTGGCCCTGGCCTGGCCTGGCCTGGCCTGGCCTGGCCTGGCCTGGCCTGGCCTGGCCTGGCCTGGCCTGGCCTGGCCTGGCCTGGCCTGGCCTGGCCTGGCCTGGCCCTGGCCTGGCCTGGCCTGGCCTGGCCTGGCCTGGCCTGGCCTGGCCCTGGCCTGGCCTGGCCTGGCCCTGGCCTGGCCTGGCCTGGCCCTGGCCCTGGCCTGGCCTGGCCTGGCCTGGCCCTGGCCTGGCCTGGCCTGGCCTGGCCTGGCCTGGCCCTGGCCTGGCCTGGCCTGGCCTGGCCCTGGCCTGGCCTGGCCTGGCCTGGCCTGGCCTGGCCTGGCCTGGCCTGGCCTGGCCTGGCCTGGCCTGGCCTGGCCTGGCCTGGCCTGGCCTGGCCTGGCCTGGCCTGGCCTGGCCTGGCCCTGGCCTGGCCCTGGCCTGGCCTGGCCTGGCCTGGCCCTGGCCTGGCCTGGCCTGGCCTGGCCCTGGCCCTGGCCTGGCCTGGCCTGGCCCTGGCCTGGCCTGGCCTGGCCTGGCCCTGGCCTGGCCTGGCCTGGCCTGGCCCTGGCCCTGGCCCTGGCCTGGCCTGGCCCTGGCCCTGGCCTGGCCCTGGCCCTGGCCCTGGCCCTGGCCTGGCCCTGGCCCTGGCCTGGCCTGGCCTGGCCCTGGCCTGGCCTGGCCTGGCCCTGGCCCTGGCCCTGGCCTGGCCTGGCCTGGCCCTGGCCTGGCCCTGGCCCTGGCCTGGCCCTGGCCTGGCCTGGCCTGGCCTGGCCTGGCCCTGGCCCTGGCCCTGGCCCTGGCCCTGGCCTGGCCTGGCCCTGGCCTGGCCCTGGCCTGGCCTGGCCTGGCCTGGCCTGGCCTGGCCTGGCCTGGCCTGGCCTGGCCCTGGCCTGGCCTGGCCCCGGCCCTGGCCCTGGCCTGGCCCTGGCCCTGGCCTGGCCTGGCCCTGGCCTGGCCCTGGCCTGGCCTGGCCTGGCCTGGCCTGGCCTGGCCTGGCCTGGCCTGGCCTGGCCTGGCCTGGCCTGGCCTGGCCTGGCCTGGCCTGGCCTGGCCTGGCCTGGCCTGGCCCTGGCCTGGCCTGGCCTGGCCTGGCCTGGCCTGGCCTGGCCTGGCCTGGCCTGGCCTGGCCTGGCCTGGCCCTGGCCTGGCCTGGCCCTGGCCTGGCCTGGCCTGGCCTGGCCCTGGCCCTGGCCTGGCCTGGCCTGGCCCTGGCCTGGCCCTGGCCCTGGCCCTGGCCTGGCCTGGCCCTGGCCTGGCCTGGCCTGGCCTGGCCTGGCCTGGCCCTGGCCTGGCCTGGCCCTGGCCTGGCCCTGGCCCTGGCCTGGCCCTGGCCTGGCCCTGGCCTGGCCCTGGCCTGGCCCTGGCCTGGCCCTGGCCTGGCCCCTGGCCTGGCCCTGGCCCTGGCCCTGGCCTGGCCCTGGCCTGGCCCTGGCCCTGGCCCTGGCCCTGGCCCTGGCCCTGGCCCTGGCCCTGGCCCTGGCCTGGCCTGGCCCTGGCCCTGGCCCTGGCCCTGGCCTGGCCCCCTGGCCCTGGCCCTGGCCCTGGCCCTGGCCCTGGCCCTGGCCCTGGCCTGGCCCTGGCCTGGCCTGGCCTGGCCCTGGCCCTGGCCTGGCCCTGGCCTGGCCTGGCCTGGCCCTGGCCTGGCCCTGGCCTAGGCCTGGCCTGGGCCCTAACCCTAACCCTAACCCCTAACCCTAACCCTAACCCTAACCCTAACCCTAACCCTAAACCCTTAACCCTAACCCTAACCCTAACAACCCTAACCCTAACCCTAACCCCTAACCCCTAACCCCTAACCCGTAACCCTAACTAAGAGATAAAAATCAAATCAGCAAAATTAGAAATTAAAATGGAGAGATCACAACAGACAACACAGAAATACAAAGGATCAGAAGAGACTACTATCAGCAATTATATGCCAATAAAATGGACAACGTGGAAGAAATGAACAAATTCTTGGAAAAGTACAACTTTCCGAAAATGAACCAGGAAGAAATGGAAAATCTTCACAGACCCATCACAAGCACAGATATTGAAACTGTAATCAGAAATCTTCTGGCAAACAAACGCCCAGGCCCAGACGGCTTCACAGCTGAATTCTACCAAAAATTTAGAGAAGAGCTAACACCTATCCTACTCAAACTCTTCCAGAAAATTGCAGAGGAAGGTAATCTTCCAAACTCATTCCATGAGGTCACCATCACCCTAATACCAAAACCACACAAAGATGCCACAAAAAAAGAAAAATACAGGCCAGTATCACTGATGAACATAGATGCAAAAATCCCTAACAAAATTCTAGCAAACAGAATCCAACAACACATTAAAAAGATCATACACCATGACCAAGTGGGCTTTATCCCAGGGATGCAAGGATTCTTCAATATCCACAAATCAATCAATGTAATACACCATATTAACAAATTGAAAAATAAAAGCCATATAATTATCTCAATACATGCAGAGAAAGCCTTTGACAAGATTCAACATCCATTTATGATAAAAACTCTCCAGAAAGCAAGAATAGAAGGAACATACCTCAACATAATAAAAGCTATATATGACAAACCCACAGCAAACATTATCCTCAATGGTGAAAAATTGAAAACATTTCCCATAAAGTCAGGAACAAGACAAGGGTGCCTACTTTCACCACTACTATTCAACATAGTTTTGGAAGTTTTGGCCACAGCAATCACAGCAGAAAAACAAATAAAAGGAATCCAGACTGGGACAGAAAAAGTAAAACTCTCATTGTTTGCAGATGACATGATCCTCTACATAGAAAACCCTAAAGACTCCACCAGAAAATTACTACAGCTAATCAATGAATATAGTAAAGTTGCAAGATATAAAATCAACACACGGAAGTCTCTTGCATTTCTATACACTAACAATGAGAAAACAAAGAGAGAAATTAAGGAAACAATTCCATTCACCATAGCAACGAAAAGAATAAAATACTTAGAAATATATCTACCTAAGGAAACAACAGACCTATATATAGAAAACTATAAAACACTGGTGAAAGAAATCAAAGCGGACACAAATAGATGGAGAAATATACCATGTTCATGGATTGGAAGAATCAATATAGTGAAAATGTGTATACTACACAAAGCAATCTATAGATTTAATGCAATCCCTATCAAGCTACCAATGGTATTTTTCAAAGAACTAGAACAAATATTTTCACAATTTCTATGGAAATACAAAAAAACCTCGAGTAGCCAAAGCAATCTTGAGAAAGAAGAATGGAACTGGAGGAATCAACCTGCCTGACTTTAGGCTCCACTGCAAAGCCACAGTCATCAAGACAGTATGGTACTGGCACAAAGACAGAAATATAGATCAATGGAACAAAATAGAAAGCCCAGAGATAAATCCATGCACCTATGGACACCTTATCTTCAACAAAGGAGGCAAGAATATAGAATAGAGAAAAGACAATGTCTTTAACAAGTGGTCCTGGGAAAACTGGTCAACCACTTGTAAAAGAATGAAAGTAGAACACTTCCTTACACCATACCCAAAAATAAACTCAAAATGTATTAAAGATCTAAACATAAGACCAGAAACTGTAAAACTCCTGGAGGAAAACATAGGCAAAACACTCTCTGACATAAATCATACCAGGATCCTCTATGACCCACCCCCAAGGGTAATGGAAATAAAAGCAAAAATGAACAAATGGGACCTAATTAAACTTAAAATCTTTTGCACAACAAAGGAAACTGTAAGCAAGGTGAAAAGACAGCCTTCAGAATGGGAGGAAATAATAGCAAACGAAGCAATGGACAAAGAATTAATCTCAAAAATATACAAACAACTCCTGCAGCTCAATTTCAGAAAAATAAAGGACCCAATCAAAAAATGGGCTGAAGAACTAAACAGACATTTCTCCAAAGAAGACATACAGATGGCTAACAAACACATGAAAAGATGCTCAACATCACTCATTATCAGAGAAATGCAAATCAAAACCACAATGATGTACCATTTCACGCCAGTCAGAAAGGCTGCTATCCAAAAGTCTACAAGCAATAAACGCTGGAGAGGGTGTGGAGCAAAGGGAACCCTCTTACACTGTTGGTGGGAATGCAAACTAGTACAGCCACTATGGAGAACAGTGTGGAGATTCCTTTAAAAACTGGAAATAGAACTGCCATATGACCCAGCAATCCCACTGCTGGGCATACACACCGAGGAAGCCAGTATTGAAAGAGACATGTGTACCCCAATGTTGATCGCAGCACTGTTTATAATAGCCATGACATGGAAGCAACCTAGATGTCCATCAGCAGACGAATGGAAAAGAAAGCTGTGGTACATATACACAATGGAATATTACTCAGCCATTAAAAAGAATACATTTGAATCAGTTCTAATGAGGTGGATGAAACTGGAGCATATTATACACAGTGAAGTAAGCCAGAAAGGAAAAAATCAATACAGTATACTAACACATATATATGGAATTTAGAAATATAGTAACGATAACCCTGTATGTGAGACAGCAAGAGACACAGATGTATAGAACAGTGTTTTGGACTCTGTGGGAGAGGGCGAGGGTGGGATGATTTGGGAGAATGGCATTGAAACTTGTATATTATCATATGTTAAATGAATCACCAGTCCAGGTCGATGCATGAGACAGGGTGCTCGGGGCTGGTGCACTGGGATGACCCTGAGGGATGGGATGGGGAGGGAGGTGGGATGGGGGTTCAGGATGGGGAACACATGTACACCCATGGCAGATTCATGTCAATGTATGGCAAAACCAATACAATATTGTGCAGTAATTAGCCTCCGATTAAATAACTTTATATTTTTAAAAAAGAAAGAAAACAGGACTGAATTAATCTTACAAGTGTTTGCACAGCAAAGGAACCCTAAATGAAAGAGAAAAACAGTCTTCAGAATGGGGAAAAAAATTGCAAACAAAGAAATCACAAGGATTAAAGAAGATGGGGTACACAGACACGATGAACCATCACTCAGCCATAACAAGCAGGAAAGAATGCCATGGGTGGCCTCAGGGAAGAAACTAGACATGATCATAGCAAGTGAGGTGAGGGGGACAGGAAGGGATATTAGCATAAGATAGCATTTGTATCTGGGATCTAAAAATGGATACAGATGATACAGACTTTCATCTTTACCACAGAGAAAGTCTCACAGACTCAGAAGAGAATCAATGGTCCCCAGAAAGAAAAAACAAAACTGTGGGACAGTTCGCTCAGTCGTGTGTGACCCTTTGCAAACCCATGAATCTCAGCATGCCAGGCCTCCCTGTCCATCACCAACTCCCAGAATCCACCCAAACTCAGGTACATTGAGTCAGTGATGCCATCCAACCAGCTCATCCTCTGTCGTCCCCTTCTCCTCCTGGCCTCAATCTTTCCCAGCATCAAGGTCTTTTCAAATGAGTCAGCTCTTCGAATCAGATGGCCAAAGTGTTGGAGTTTCAGCTTCAGCATCCGTCCTTCCAATGAACACTCAGGACTGATTTCCTTTAGGATGGACTGGTTGGATCTCCTTGCAGTCCAAGGGACTCTCAAGAGTCTTCTCCAACACCACAGTTCAATTCTTTGGCACTCAGCTTTCTTTATAGTCCAACTCTCACATCCATATATGACCACTGGAAAAACCATAGCCTTGACTAGAAGGACCTTTGTTGACAAAGTAATGTCTCTGCTTATCAATATGCTGTCTAGGTTGGTCATAACTTTCCTTCCAAGGAGTAAGCAATCTTTTAAATTCATGGCTTCAGTCACCATCTGCAGAGATTTTGGAGCCCAGAAAAATAAAGTCAGCCACTGTTTCCACTGTTTCCCCATCTGTTTGCCATGAAGTCATGGGACCGGATACAGGACAGGGAGTAATGAACTGATTCAGTCTAACATAGGGAGGCTAATATTATTTTTTTTTTAAAGTATCCACCAGGAACCACTGTGTAAACAGGAATGCTATTGGACACTGTAACATCCTAGATCAGAAAAGAAACTGGAAGAGAAGATATACACATCTAAGTACAAGTGAATCAAGTTGCTGTCGATCCAAAAGGAAAAAAAAAAAACCCACAACCTTGTCATTCAACTACATATGCCAAATCAAAATAGCGAATAAAGGTATAAAAAAGGAATCAGAAAGGCTGACTCTACTGCCCTCAGGACATGGTGACCCGGATGGTGTCACATCCCTGGAGCCTGAGGTGGTTTTGGTCCCAAGACTGAAGGGTCTCAGTGCAGACGGAGCTGGGAGCATGTGGCAGGAAGTGTTACCCCACGATGGACCTGGGGTGCCTCCTGCCCTCTGCATGAGCTACCAATCTGCAGATGCTGGCAGAACCTCCAGCAGAGAAACCAAGCCTACATCACCCAAGAATTGGTGGAGCCTCCAGGCTGAAACAGGTTTGCAAGGTCCCCTGGCCACTCTATGTCCCCTAGGCTGGGGTTCCTACCTCCAGCTTCCATCCTTAGCGTCACCCCACCTACAGATGACAGCACCCTCTGCAGAGTGGTGTCCACAAACTGGGGTGTGTCCTGGAGACCCTGGGTAAGGGGGAAGGAGAAATGAGACTCAAGTCTTGGGTGTTTCTTCTGGCACATTCCACTCTAGCTGACAAGCCATAAACAGAGTTTTCAATGGGACGCAATGCCTGAGGACCAGAGTGGGGCAGGAAACAATGCTGTTTCCTTAGGGCCGTCTTCCAGAAAAACAACTTAAACCTAATGCTGCTTGGCTCTTCATATTCACGAGGCCTGCGGACTGTAAACTACCCCTCCCTTCCAGTCATGTCCCGGGGTAAATCATCAGACAGGATTTCAAACAGGGCCACCTTTCAAGAAGACAATGTCAAGAGGTAAACTGTAGTCACTCTGTACAGTATCGCAAAGTACCAGGAGAATTCCTCCGGCTCACCAAGTGTTCAGTTCCGTTGCTCAGTCGTGTCCTGCTCTTTGCAATCCCATGGACTGCAGCATGCCACTATGTATTATATCCACACTAACCAAAACTCCCATGAAAAATCCCCTCCCACAGGTCAGAGTGGCCACCGTCTAAAAACCTACAGAGAATACATGCTGCAGAGGGTAGAGGCAAAAGGGAACTCTCCTACACTCTCAGTGGGGGTATAAATGGGTGCGGGAACTATCAAAACCAGCAACGAGGTTCCTTATCAGATAAACACCGAGAAACCACATGGCCCGACAATCCCGTGTCTGGGCTCAGACCCAGAGAAAATCAGAATTCACAGTGACCCGTGACCCTTGTTTTCAGGGCAGCTCGACTGACAATGGCCAAGAACTAGAATTGCTGCTGGCCAAAATCTTGGCCTTCTCTGCCCAGTGAAGCCAAATAAAAAATACAGAGACAGAGTTTGAAGGAGATGTGAAGGTGGCTTTTACTCTCAAGCCAGCAGAGAGGGGAACACAGTAGGGTCATGCCTCAAGGACTGTGCCCCCCTTCCCCTGCCCATGAGGAGTCTAGGGGCTTAAATAAGGCAAGGGCTCACAGTCAGGAGTCAGTGGTGAGGAACACAGCGGGGTAGTATCTGGGTTTCTTCCTCATGAATTTTTTCAATGACAGTCATAGGCTTAAGTCAGTAGCCCAGGAACGGACTCCGGCAGTGCGGTGTCTCTGCAGCCTTCTTCCGGATATGTAAGAACAAGGGGAAGGGTGTGGTAAGGGTAAACACCAGAGGATGTATTTAGCACACAGTCCAAGGAAAAAGTGTTTATTGTAGCTCCAGCAGTTAGGGGGCAGAAGAGCAAATTTAGTTACAGACATTTCGAGTTATGAGCAGTTAAAGGTTAAAAAAAAAAAAATTAGGAATGTTCACACCTGCTCACTGCTTTATCTCCTTTCTTCTCAAAAAAGGGAAAGAATAAAAAACTCACTCCTCTTTTTTTCCTTTGCATGCATTCTCAGTCACTTCAGTCATGTCCAGCACTTCGTGACCCCATGGACTGCAGCCCACCAGAATCCATGGGATTCTCCAGGCAAGAACGCTGGAGTGGGTTGCCATGCCCTCCTCCAGGGGATCTTCCCCAATCAGGGATTGAGTCCATGTCTCCTGCATTGGCAGGCAGATTCTCTACCAGCCAACCCACCAGGGAAGCCCCTTTTTTCCTTCCCCCTGCAACAAATTCAACCAGGATATCCATCGACAGGAAAATGAAGACAGAGTGGTGCACCTCTGCACTGGAATGCTACCCAGCCCTGAATCAGAACGGAATAATGCCAGTGACAGCTGCGTGGATGGATAGAGTGATTACCATACTAAGTAAAGGAAGGCAGAGAGAGACAGACAAATATCAGAAGGTATCACTGACAGGTATCTTCTTAAAATTAATGCAAATGTAGGCTATTACACAGTAGAAACAGACTCACAAACTTAGAAAACCAACTTATGATTATTAAAAAAATCAAGTTAGGGATGCAGGACAAATGAAGAGTTTGCAAGGAACAAACAGACATCAATATACATCAAACAGAGAACCAGGAAACAATGGTTGAATAGTAAAGGGCAGCCTACTGGAGACACTGTAATCCTCTATCTGGGGAAAACGAACCCAAAAAAGAATTGATAAATGTCCGTATATCACTGAATCAAGCTCCTGTACACGTGAAACAAACACACTACTGGAAATCAACCCTACTCCAAAATAAAACAAGAATGCACAGAAAAAGAAATTTACAAGTGGAGTTTGAAGCAAAAGCAATGCTGCCGCCTTGTGGCCATTTGTTGTAACAGCAACTCTAAAAGCTGTGTGCAGTTCAGTTCAGTCCTCAGTCGTGTCCAACTCTTCGCAACCCCATGGACTGCAGCACGCCAGGCCTCCCTGTCCATCACTGACTGCCGGAGTTCACTCAAACTCATGTGCATCAAGTCGGTGATGCCATCCAACCATCTCATCCTCTGTCGTCCCCTTCTTCTCCCGCCTTCAGTCTTTCCAGGCACTCAGTATTCACAACGTCCGTGGGGTTGTAAGTAAACAACTGCCCTCCGGAAGTCTCCCAGGGAGGGTCAACAAACAAGAATTCAAAACTTAGCAGACGGTCACAGAGCCAAGCTCAACAGGTACCTTTAACTCACATCCTTTAGGAAAAAACACACAAAATGACGTCCACATCGCTAAATATCAGGGAAGTGCCTGTCAACCCTGCAATGAGCTGTCACCTCAAGCCGGTCAGAATGGCCACTGTCAAGCCCTTTACAAACATTAAGTGCTGTAGACACTGTGGATAAAAGGGAACCCTCCTCCTCTGATGCTGGGAATATAAGCTGGAGACAGCCCCTCTGAAGAACAGTGTGTGGGATCTTTCAACAATTAAAACGAGAATGGAATTAGAATATTCCCCAACACCATACACAAAAATACAAGATCTAAATGGAAAGATGGAGACTATGACATTCTTGAGGAAAATATACACAGGACACACGTTGACATTCATCACGGGAAGTTCTTTTGGGCTCCAGATCTTAGAATAATGAAACATAAATCAAAAGTAACCAAACAGGACCTAATTAACCTCAAAGCATCTGCACAGAAGAGGAAACCCTAAACAAAAGAAAAAGAGAACTCTCAGAATGCGAAAATAAATTTGCAATCAAACATACCCACAAGGAATTCGTGTCCAAAACATAGAGTTTGTGCAGCTCAATGTCAAAAAAACAAAGCAAGCAACCCAAGAAATAAAAGGGCCCGAGATGGAAACAGATCTCTTCCAAGAAGGCACAGGGACTCCCATGAGGCACAAGACAAGATGCTCGTCACCTCTGTTAGTGACAGGCCCATCAGAAGGCCCTGGGACGGGAGGATCCCTGGAGAAGGAAATGGCAACCCGCTCCCGGATTCCTGCCTGGAGAATCCCATGGACATAGGAGCCTGGGGGGCCGCAGTCCATGGGGTCACAAAGAGTCAGACACGGCTGAAGCAACTCAGCACACACTTGGCGATCAGAAGCGCAGTTTGGTATAATGCCACCAACAGCATCATGGATGGACAGACTGACCTTCATACTAAGCGCAGGTCAGAGACAGACAAACGCCGTGAGATATCACTGAGAATTACACTCCAGTGAGTGAAGTGAAGTCGCTCAGTCGTGTCCGAATCTTTGCAGCCCCACTGACTGCAGCCCCCCAGGCTCCTCCATCCATGGGATTCTCCAGGCAAGAATATTGGAGTGGGTTGCCATGTCCTTCTCCAGGGAATCTTCCAACCCAGGGACTGAACCCGGGTCTCCCACATTGCAGGCAGATGCTTTACAATCTGACCCACCTAAAGGAAATGAAGTATCTCACCCAGTTAGAAGCACTCACAAACTTAGAAAACCAACTTACAATTATCAAAAAGATGTTAAGGATGAGGGATAAATTAAGAGTTTGCTAATAACATATACATATTGGAGTGTTCTTAGTCGCTCAGTCGTGTCCAACTCTGAGACACCAAGCTCCTCTGTCCAGGGGGGTTTTCCAGGCAAGAAAACTGGAGTGGGTTGTCACTCCCTCCTCCAGGGGATCTTCCTGACCCAGGGATCGAAACGGCGTCTCTTGCATCTTCTTCATTGGCAGGCAGGCTGTTTACTGCTAGCGGCACCTGGGAATTATGAATACACATTATGAATATACACATTACTATGTATCAAAGAGATGATCAAGAGGGACTTAGTGAAGAGCACGGGAATACACAGTCGTCACCTATGTAGAACAAGAACCCAGAGAAAGAAGAGATAAACATCTGAGTATCACTGAATCAAGTTCCTGCACATCTGAACAAACACAGTTTCAGAAATCAACTCTACTCCAATAGAAAATAACAACGAATGCACAGAAAGAGGGGAAAAAAAGAAAAAACCTGAGCCCTGAAGAAATGCTGCTGCCTTGCGGCCACTTTGTGTAACAGCAACTCCAAAAGCTCTGTTGCCTGCGTCCACACTAACTCTGCAACTGCATGGACTGTAGCCCGCCAGGCTCCTCTGTCCACAGGCTTCTCCAGGCAAGAGTACTAGAGTGGGTTGCCATGCCCTCCTCCAGGGGATCTTCCCGACCCAGGAATGGAACCTGCATCTCCTGCATTGGAGGCAGATTCTTTACAGTCTGAGCCACAAGAGAAGCCCCACTGCCTGGAAGGGGTTGTTTATAAAGACCTCAATCCCGGCACACCTGGGAAGGGCTGGCCGGCCGGGTCAGCCAATCCTCACCCCTCAGGGGCTCATAGCGGCAGAAAATAGGCCTTGTTGTGCCGGCCAAGTGCAAGGAACAGCAGTGCAGTCCTGAGGGTCAGGATGGACGTGGGCTGCAGCTCTGGCTGGTTTTCTAATCATTTTATCTGGCCCTCAAGTAGGAGGCAGTTTCGAGCAGACCTTCTCCTAGTGAGAGGAACCCAGGAGTCCGGCAAAGGGGGGTGGTGGGTGGAGACAGTGCCCGGCGCAGCAGAAGCCTCTGCAAGTCCTGGTGTTCGGAGTATGCACAGAGCGAAGCCCAGAGTCACTGACCTTCCAGGAGCGGCTGTCTGTCCGTCCAGGTCCTGCTCTGAGCGGCTCAGGGTCAGCTCTGGCCAGGAAACGGGCTGGGGGTGTGCGGCGGTGACCCCTGTGTGCTGAGCTGCGCCCAGACGGGCCCCTCCCCTGGGCGGGATCAGCCCCCGTGAGCTCATGCCCTGGGAGGGGTGTGTTAACAAGCTCCCTCTCTTTGCAGCTAGCACACTGGCGATTAGGGTGCAGATTAAGATCAGCTGAGGGCAGAGGGTCAGGGCCCATTCAGTTGTGGCCCCGCAGGAATCCAAGCTCACTGTGCTCGCTACAGGACAGGAGGTGTTGAGACCAGTAACAAAGCTGTATTCTTAGAGCCAGATGAACAACAAGATGGCCAGTGAATGTCTCCAAATAAACATCTTGTTGGACTCTGGATGTCAGGTTCTTTCAGGAATCAGACAAGGGGGACGTGAGGAAACCAACTAAAAAGACCCTCATCAATCTTGCAAATACCCTGGAATGGCGAGCCTCAGGCAGGCCGACGTATTAATTTCTTCCTTCCTGCAGTCCCCAGGGGAACAGGGTTCTGAACAAAGGCGCTGTAGCTCATCTGTCTGCAGAGGGGCAGGATTCTCAGAGTGGGGCCATTAGGTGTGATTATAATAACAAAAGCAAGTCAGTCAGCGAGGCACCAGAAACAGTTCCAACCCGGAAGAACTGTCTTACCCTGCCCTGTGGGAAGGTGCAGGCTTTACAGGGTCCTGCCTGGGAAGAGTGGCTTCCCGTTGCCCTTCCCTCCCCAGCGCCTGGCACCACTTCCTGTCCCTGGGTTTGCCTGCTCGTTTCCTCTAAGTTGAATCATACAGTCTGTGGGTGTTCTGGGCTGGATGTTTGTGCCCCCTGAAATTCACATGTTGAAATCATAACGCCTAGGTGATGGTGTGACCAGCGGCGGGGGTAAGTGATGAGGTCATGAGTGGAGACCCCAAGAACAGGATCCCAGTTCTTATGACAGAGACCCCCAAGGAGCCCCCTCAGCCCTTCCTCCACCTGAGGACAAGATGAAGACCCCGCCCCCCACCAGGAACGTAGTTTCACCAGAACCTGCCCATCCTGACACCCTTATCTCAGACTTCTGGCCTCCACAACTGTAGAAGATGCATTTGCACTGCCGACGCTCCCATCCTTCTATTTTGCTATGGCAGCCCAAGCAGACTCAGACAGTGAGTCCTTCTGCATCTGCTTCTCTGTCTGAGCATCGTGTGTGCAAGGTCCATCCACGTTGTATCCCGTGTCAGAGCTTCACTCCTTTTCATGGCTCTGTCCTATTCCACTGTGAGCGTGGACCCCATGCTGTTTATCCACCCATCCATCCATCCACCATCCCAGCATCCATCCACCATCCATCCACCCATGCGTGGGACACAATCCATGGGGTTGCAAGCAGTCGGACACGACCGAGTGACTCAGCACACAAACAGCAGTCAGGGCGTCTGCCATCCGCCTCCACGGAGCTTGAACCTGTGCTGCTGCAGCTGCTGACTTTCAACACCCCCGAGGCGAATTCAGGCTGCAGAGTGAGGCTCTCTGTGCTCCAGGGAAACTGGTGGAACAGGTCTTTGGATAGTTAGGATATTTTCAGGAACTGATTTCATGAACCCAATCTTTGCATTTCCTCATATCTAGAAATTAAAAGACACTGCTCCTTGGAAGAAAATCTATGAAAAACCTAAACAACGTATTAAAAAGCTGAGATATCACTCTGCTGACAAAGGTCTCTATTGTTAACGCTATGCTTTTCCCAGTGGTCACGTATGGATGTGAGAGTTGGACTATAAAGAAAGCTGAGCACCAAAGGATTGATGCTTTCTTTCTTTCTTTCTTTCTTTCTTTTAATTTTATTTTATTTTTTAACTTTACAATATTGTATTGGTTTTGCAGTACATCAAAATGAGTCAGCCACAGGTAAACATGTGTTCCCCATCCTGATGCTTTTGAACTGTGGTACTGTAGAAGACTCTTGAGAGTTCCTTGGACTGCAAGGAGATCAAACCCGTCAATCCTAAACGAAATCAACCCTGAATATCCATAGGAAGCACTGATGCTGAAGCTGAAGCTCCAATGCTTTGATGAGGTGAGATGTTACAAGGTTCGGCACCACTGTCTGGGGACCACACACCCTCCCCCGACAGGCTGGAGAAGGAGGAGGGGGTGCCAGGGGGGCCTGTGGGAGGGACCTGGAAGGAGGAGGGGGTGCCAGGGGGGCCTGTGGGAGGGACCTGGAAGGAGGAGGGGACTGCCAGGGGGGCATGTGCCAGGGACCTGGAAGGAGGAGGGGGTGCCAGGGGGGCATGTGCCAGGGACCTGGAAGGAGGAGGGGGTGCCAGGGGGGCCTGTGGGAGGGACCTGGAAGGAGGAGGGGGTGCCAGGGCGGCATGTGGGAGGGACCTGCAGCCCGGGCTGGGGCTGGGTGAGAGCGTCCACTGTTTGCTCATCCTCCCTGGGGTTGCTCCGTCAAAACAGAATTCACAGGCCATCACTTTTATCTGAACCTATAAATGGCTCTCCCATTCCCTGAAGGAACATCAGTCAGAAAGATAAAGCCCTGGCACCTGGTCCCACGTGCATGGACCCTGAGGACATGGGAGCAGACACCAGGGTCACGCGTCCTTGATTTCATTCATGTGAATCATCAGAGCAGCCAACCTATGGAGACAGAAGCACCCGCCGTTTCCAGAGGAAGCGTAGGGGGCACCGGGTGACTGGACTTCACTGGTGGCTCAGTGGTAAAGAGTCCGCCTGCAATGCAGGAGATCCCTCTGCCGGGAAGATTCCCCTAGGGGAGGAAATGGCAGCCCACTCCAATATCCTTGCCTGGGAAATCTCACAGAGGAGCCTGGAGGACTGGTCCCTTGGGTTGCAAGGAGATCCAACCAGTCAATCCTAAAGGAAATCAGTCCTGAATATTCACTGGAAGGACTGATGCTGAAGCTGAAGCTCCAATACTTTGGCCACCTGAAGCAATGAACTGACTGATTGGAAAAGATCGTGATGCTGGGAAAGATTGAAGGCGGGAGGAGAAGGGGATGACAGAGGATGAGCTGGCTGGATGGCATCACCGACTTGATGGACATGAGTTTGAGCAAACTCCAGGATTTGGTGATGGACAGGGAGGCCTGGCGTGCTGCGGTCCATGGGGTCACAGAGTCAGACACGACTGAGCGACTGAGCACAGCTCTCACTGCGTGGCTGTGAGAGGCAGCCGGAGGGCTGCGAGGAGGCGGCCTCTGAGCTGTGCCTGGAGGAAGAAGGTGGGGGTGGGGTCAGGCAGGGGAGCAGCAGCAGCTGGAGCAGTGTCCAGAAAAAGCCTGGCTGTAAAAAGGCACAAGCTCATTGTCACGTCCACAGGTCACTGGCTGCACGGGTGGCTGCGACCAGGACGGTCCCCAACGGGGTCTCCAGCCGAGGTCGGTGCCCTGCCCACCCAGCTCCAGTGGAGGTCGGCACCCTGCCTGTCCAGCCCCTGAAGCCCCAGCATCCTTGGGGGGCCCTCTGCATGCAGAGCCAGCGATGCCAGGGGGATGCCTTCCTTAGGGTCTCTGGTCCCTTCTACTGTCTCTGACCCCCCACCGCCCACCAGGGTGAGGAGGGACATCCCCCTGCTTCACGCTCAGCCGTCCAGAGGGCAATGTCCCTCTATCTGGAACCTGAGGGAACTGTGCAGTCCTGCCGCAAGGCCACAGAAGCAGAGCCAAGAACCAAGGTAACCTCAGAAGCTGACTTGAGCCCCTTTGTCCTGTCCTGTTAAGTCCGACTCTTTGCGACCCCATGGACCGCAGCCCGCCAGGCTCCTCTGTCCATGGGATTCTCCAGGCAAGAATTCTGGAGTGGGTTGCCATGCCCTTCTCCTGGGGATCTTTCCAACTCAGGAATTGAACCCAGGGATCCTGCATTGCAGGCAGATTCTTTACCATCTGAGTCACCAGGGAAGCCCTCAGGACAGAAAATTCCTGCTAGACGGTTGGCTTTAGGTGACTGGCTGGGGCACTATAGGGGTTTACTAGAGTGGGCATCTTTGTGTAATTTTGGGGTCTGGAAGCTTGTTAGCAAAGATCAGGAGGCTTTAAGCAACCAGTAGAAAGGGACTGGGGCTTCCCAGGTGGTGCTAGTGGTAAAAACCCACCTGCCAATGCAGGAGATTTAAGAGACCCAGGTTCAATCCCTGGGTCAGGAAGATCCCCTGGAGGAGGGCATGGCAAACAATCGGACACGCCTGAGCGACTGAGCACGCAGAGGGTATAAACACTGGCTCCTGACCCGTGCAAACTGTCGGGTCCCCTGCTGCACCAGGTAGTCAGCCTGCTTCGCTCACGGTGCTCACAGGATCTCTGCTCTTGGTTCTTAATCAGCTCACTCCCTTCTGAAATCCCTTCTGTGTCTGGAAATTCTTTTCCAGCAGAAAGCAGGACTTCTGAAGACTTGGAGAAATCCAGGTGCTGTGACTGAGGAGGGTGACAGTGAGGCTGGGAGGGGATCTGGCTTGGAGGGAGAGGGGTCCGGGCGGCAGGAAGCCCTGCCCGGAGGGAGGGACAGGGGCAGGAGGGAGCTCAGATGAACGCGGGAGGGGAGCCCCCAGAGGGAACAAGCAGCTCCTGAAACAGGAACTCAGGGGCGAGGGGACCACCTGCAGCTGTTTCTCTTAGCCAACCTGTGCTGTCTCTTCCAGCCCCCAGGGACTGTGGCTCCCGGGCTCCTCTGCCATGGGGCTCTCCAGGCATGAACACTGGACTGGGTTGACGCTTCCTCCTCTGGGGTACCTTCCCCACCCAGGGCTTGAACCCGCTCTCTGGCATTGCAGGCAGATTCTTTACCTGCAAAGCCTGGCCACCAGGAGGGTTCCCGGCAATAAGCTGGAATTCATGGTCCGGCTCTGATCCCTTGACCTCCAGCCATGATGGGGGGAAGGGAGGAGGGGGGACTAGCCGCTTCACTGTGAGGAGCAGAGGGGCTCACGGAGGGCGAGGGACTGACCCGCCTGGGCTCTGTCACCTCAGGCCAGCAGGTCTGCAGGCGAGGACTCGCCCTGGGGATCCACCTTCAGCTGCAGAGACCACACAGGGCAGTCAGGGCTGGGACAAGGGCCACTCGGGGCACAAGGGCCGGACTCTTCAGTGGAGGACTTGGCCACCTGCCACCCAGCGTGACCCGGCGGGATCAAAGGCTTGGAGGCCTGGATGATGCAACGGAGCCCTGGGCTGACAGTCCTGTTTGCCCGGGTCCTGGGCAGCAGCAACCACATGCTGGACAGCGGCCAGCGCTCAGCCAGGTGGTCAGGTTGCCCTAGCCCAGCTCACGGCCCTCAGGGTCCCTGTGGTCACACCCGGGTCACGCTGGCATCCCACCGTCTGGGCACTGGGCCCACGACGGCCCCCGGGCAGGGCCGGGCCCTGCAGACTATCTGTCGGGGGCACCCGGGTCCCCTCACCCGGCCAGGCAGCGCTGTCCTCACAGGAGTCCGCCGCCTAGAGCCGGGCGATGCAGGGGTCGGGGCGGGGCAGGTCTGGGAGGCGGTCCCTCTACCTCGGGGAGTGGGTGTTCCCGGCATCCAGTCGGGCCTTTGAGGAAATGCCTGAGGCTCCCGCGGGCAGAACGAGCTCAGCGAGCAAGCCGGAGTCCCGGCTGGACTCCGCGGTCAGAGAGCGCGGTGCGCACGCGGCGTCCCCCGGCAAGACACAAGGGCAGACTTCCGAGGTGAGGCGGGGGTCCCGGGAGGTCTGCGCGCTCGGGCCCCGGCCCTGGGCCGCTGGACTGGGCGGCGGGAGGGGCTGGAGGGCTGGGACCTCCCGGGGGAAGGGAGGCAGCCACCTGGCGTCTCCACGTGGAAGGACAGTCCCTCCGGGTGGTAGCGCAGAGCCCGACAGAGCCCCTGGACTGCGGCTCGCGGGGAGCAGTGACAAGCCCATCACGAGTCCTGAGCCGGTGCTGACCCTGTGCTGGCTGTTGCCACTGGGGGAGGTCTCCATCTTGTCCTGACGCTGAGCGGGTAGGGCCACGGGCTGGTCGGAGTGGATGGGCACTTTGGGAGCCCGGGAAGTGCTTGGGGGACCCAGGGAGCGTTTCAGGGGGCTGGCAGAGTTTGCGGGACAATGAGCCTTTAAGGGGGCTGGTGAGTTTGGGGATCCAGTGAGTGTTTCACGGGGCGGTGAGTATCTTGGGGACCCAGTGAGTGTTTCAGGGGGGCTGGTGAGTTTGGAGGACCCGGTGAGATTTTCAGGGGGCTGGCGAGTATCTGGGGGACCCAGTGAGCTTTTCAGGGGGCCAGCGAGAATCTGGGGGACCCAGTGAGTGTTTCAGGGGGCTGGTGAGTTTGGGGATCCAGTGAGTGTTTCAGGGGGCTGGTGAGTTTGGGGGACCCAGTGAGTGTTTCACAGGGCTGGCGTGTATCTGGGGGGGCCCAGTGAGCTTTTCAGGGGGCTGTTGAGTATCTGGGGGACCCAGTGAGCCTTTCAGGGGGCTGGTGAGTTTGGGGACCTGAGCAAAGGTCTAGGAGCCTAGTGCTTGTGAAGCCTGCTGACCACTCGGGGCCGGGTGAGCTGGACGACAGGAACGGCTTTGTGCTGGGTTCGCCGGCCCTGCGTTGCTCCATCCATTCATTCACCTGAGAACTATGTCCTGGGCGCCTCTGTGCCCATCCCACCCGCAGATGTGCGTGCGGCCACACGGGGCCTCCCCCGTCTCCCCCCAGGGCCCGCGGGGGCGGAACCTGCCCTCACTGGCACGCGCCCCGCACGCTCACCTGAGTGGCCGGAAGACACAGAGGGCGTGGCAGGCACATGAGGAAGTGCCCCGAGGAGCGAAGCCATGGGGGCGTGCTCCCTGGGGTGCTGTCCGAGGCCTCGAGGCTGGGCGGCCCTACTGCCGAGCACTCCTGAATCTGCACTTGGAAACCAGACAGCTGGGGCTCACAGCCAAGGGAGAGAGGGTAGGTGACCGACACATATGTACTTGGGAGACGGGAGAGTGCCCTGCAAGAACGGGATGGGTGTCCACGGGGGATGGAACATTTCCCCTCCCTTCACAGTGAAGCCACCACAGTCTCAGGCCAGTGCAAACAGGAGGGTGAAGGGCTTGTGACACAGTGACCTGGATTCTGATGGAACAGGCCCCGGGGTGTGGACACAGGAGGGCTCAGGACGGGGCAGGCCTGTGTTACGGGCAGACGTGGGCTCAGGACGGGGCCTGTGTTACGGGCAGACGTGGGCGGGACACCCAGCGGCCAGGAGGCCTGTGTTACGGGGAGGGGACACAGGAGGGCTCAGGACCGGGCAGGCCTGTGTTACGGGCAGACGTGGACGGGACTGGGCAGGCCTGTGTTACGGGCAGACGTGGACGGGACACCCAGCGGCCAGGAGGCCTGCGCTATGGGGAGGTCTCCTCTGCGAGGGGAAGAGACAGACAGACACACACACAGGCGTCCGCAGGATGCTGACGCAGACGCACCAAAGGAACCCTTCGAGACGGGCGCACACACCCACAGGCGCCCCCCACGGTGCTGTGCTCGGGATTCCGACATACTGTTTTGCTGTGTGTTCTACTTGCATCTCGCTGAAGCTGATGAAAATCATATTCGGATTAGGCGAGACTTAATCTGAAGGGTTATTATGAGGAGCAAAGGGGACTTACATGAGGATAAGAGTCCTCCAGGGAGAAGGACTGCTACTCTAGAGAGCCGATTACATAGGGGTAGGGCTTTATTTGTACAAGGGGCACTACTACTGTGGAGAGGTGCCTAATATGATAGAGGGGAGGTACAACAATCAATGGGGCCATGACCATGTAGGGGGATATTCCTGTGGAGAAAGTGAAAGTCGCTCACTCTGACTTTATACAGGCCACGGAATTCTCCAGGCCACAATACTGAGGTGGGTAGTCTTTCCCTTCTCAAGGGGGTCTTCCCAACCCAGGGAGTGAACCCAGGTCTCCCGCAATGCAGGCGGGTTCTTTACCAGCTGAGCCACCAGGGAAGCCCTACTGTGGAGAGGGGACCCTTAATAAAGGAGGACCCTTACTGTAGTGGGGGACTCTTACTGTGGAGGGGGAACAGTGATAATAGGGTCACTCTGATACCTTGGGGGCTGTTACAGTAGAAGGACAACGACAATGGGGGAGCTATTGTAATAAAGGGAACTATTACAATAGAGGGGGCCATTCTGCAGAGGGGGACTATTACAGAAGAGGCAGAACTATATCTGTGGAGGGAGGACTCAGCATAGAGGGGCTGTTACGAGAGGAGGGCTCTCACCGTTGAGAGGGAACTGTTACAGTATAGGTGAGACTGTTACAGTAGAGGGTGGTCTACCACTGAAGAGGGGGGACTACTACTGTACAGAGGGGACTACCACAAAGGGAGAGTGACTATTATAACAGAAGAGGACTGTTACCTTAGGGGCACTATTGTAGGGAATGGGGTCTATTACTGCAGACAGGGACTATTACAATAGAAAGGGGACTGCTGGAATTGAGGAGGACTATTACTACAGACCAGAGAAGGCAATGGCACCCCGCTCCAGTACTCTTGTCTGGAAAATCCCATGGACGGAGGAGCCTGGTGGGCTGCAGTCCATGGGGTCACTAAGAGTTGGACACGACTGAGCGACTTCACTTTCACTTTTCACTTTCATGCGTTGGAGAAGGAATTGGCAACCCACTCGTGCTCATGCCTGGAGAATCCCAGGGATGGCGGAGCCTGGTGGGCTGCCGTCTATGGGGTCGCACAGAGTCGGACACGACTGAAGCGACTTAGCAGTAAGTACTATAGAGGGGGGGACTATTATGATAGGGGAGAGACTATTAATATAGAGTAGCGACAACAGAAGAGGACTATTAGTGTAGAGGGGAAACTATGAGAATAGCAGCAGGACTGTTATAGTAGAAGGGGGACTTTGTGGAGGGGGAACACTGACAATAGAGGGAGATTATTAGAGAGACTTTTACATAGAGACAGAATTATTACAACAGGGGGTGGACTATGCCAGTAGAGGGGGACGTTTACCGTAGAGGGAGATTATAGCAACAGAGGACTTTTACTCTAGAGGGGGGATATCAGAAGCAGACGATTATAATTATGGGGACTACTGCAATCAAGGAGAACTATTATTGCAGAGAGGGGACTATGAGAGTATAGGATTATTACTCCAGGGGAGACTACTACTGTAGAGGGGGAACTTTGACAACAGTGGGGGAGCCATCACTATACAGTAGGACTATGACATTAAAGGAGGCTTATTTTTAGAGGAGAGACTTTTACCACAGAGGGGGTACTATTACAAGAGAAGTATGACAACCGAGACAGGACTATTAGTGTATAGGGTGGAGGGCTATGACACTAAACAACTATTACTCTATGGGGAAACTGTTACTGTAGAGGGAGACTATGACAACAGAGGGGAGCTCATACTGTAGAAGAGGAACTATTACTGTAGAGCGGGGACTATGACAACAGAAGGGGACTATTACTGTAGAAGGGGGACTATGACAACAGAAGGAGAGTATTACAAGTAAGGAGGACTATTATTACAGAGGGGCTCTGACAGTACAGCAGCACAGTTACTGTAGAAGCGGAATTTTGAAATAGAGGGCTGTTACTCTAAACACTATGACATTAGTGTTAGTCGCTCAGTTGTGTCCGACTCTGTGACCTCATGGATTGTAGCCCATCAGGCTCCTGTGTTCATGGGATTCTCCAGGCAAGAATACTGGCGTGGATTGCCATGCCCTCCTCCACTATGAAATTAGAGGGGGCTATTACTACAGAAGGGGAACTATTACTGTAGAGGACTATGACAACAGAAGGGGACTATTACTATAGAGAGAGGACCTTAAGAATAGGGACAACCCCTGTCCGTGGAGAGCAGTAAACCCAAGAATAAAGGCCCAGGCATGTGTTTGCCATGAAAGGAGTCCTGATGGGACGTGGACCACAGGCCCTGACTTGGGAAGAGCCGTGAGGGGAGGCTTCTGCCCAAGCAGGGACAGTGGCTGCAGTTGGGGATGGGCAGGTGGAACCAGCGGGTCACAGGCCCATGTTCTGACCGGTCCTGGGAATGACCGGGTCGGCCGACACCGACGATCCTAGGGAGGGACTGGTCTGTGTGGCCGGGTCAGGGAAGTGAGGATCTCAGTCTCTACAGGGAGGGGTCTTTGCGGAAACTGTTTGCAGGACATGGGGGGTGAGGGCGGGGCTTCCTGGACCCCTGGGTCACCTTCAACACCACGCAGAGGGCTCTGTCCCCTCTCCCCGGTGGGAAGACGAGGCACAGAAGCTCGGGGGCGATGTCAGGGGCCAGGCAGGTGGCCGAGTCTGCAGCCAGCACTCAAGTCCGGGTCCGTGTCTCCAGGTGATGGTTTTAAACCGTCTCCTTGCATCATGGGATGGCCGCGCTTGGCCCCACGGGGGTAAAGCCCAGTGTTTTCACTCCCCTGTCCCCGCCCTGTCACACCCACCCAAAACAGGAGAGGGGACACTCAGACCCTGACTGGAGGCGCTCCCAGCTTCTTAGCTGCTCAGCTGAGCTGGACAGAGCGCCTCGGGGGCGTGAAGGGGGTGTGGCCTAGCGCCTGTGCTCCATCCCCCTCGGATGGAAGCCCCCATTCCTGGAGGCCCGCCGGGTCAACCGGGGCCCCTTAGAGGAGGGGGCTGGTGCAGAGCGCGAGGGTGGGGGGCCCTCTGGAGGGGGTCGCCAGCTGCAGCCGCAGGGAGAACAACTTGAGCTGCTGGGGCCTGTCTGTTGGTCCCTGTCCCTCCTCCTGGTCCCTGTCCCTCCTCCCTTGCTCCCCCTCAAACCCTCACTTCACCTCCCGTGTCTCTCTTTACGTCTCGGTCCATTTCTCTCTGTCTCATTCTGTCTCTAGAGCTCATCTGCCCTCTGCAGCACCCCATCCTTTCTCTTGGAGAGAAGCCCGCAGGTTCCCGTTTCTCAGAGCCACGCCTCCGCGCCGCCAGCACCGTGCCTTCTGCACGTCCTGTTTTAACTCCTGCAGAGCCCCGTTTCCTCCCCAAGATCTCCCGGCTCGGCCTCTGGGCTCGGCCTCCGATGGGCGGGCAGGTGAGCTCGCCCGGCTCCTTCAGCGGCCTGCCCTACGCCTCCAAGGCGAACGCAGACTGGATGTCGGCGCTGAACTCTCAGCTCTGGGATGTGCCGCTGCACCAGCTCTCCATCCCAGGTGAGGCCCCGCGGGCTCGGCTCAGCGGGAAGGCGGCCGCCAGACGGTCCGCGTGTGCGAAGCCTCAGTGCCAAACATGCACACATGCAGGCACACACACGTGCATGCACACACACACACACACATACACACCGAACACACATGCACACAGGGATACATGCACACACAGTGCACACACACATACACACACCAGCGCCTTCCCTTCTGAGTCCACTTTATCCCCATTCAACCTGGAAGGTACATGAACCCCGGAGAGGCTGCCTTCAGGACACATGGCACCCTGGGCTGGAGGTGGGCGGGGCGGGGGGAGGGGCGTCGTGCTTTCTCAGCCTCTGACCTACTCCCGGGGACCCCTGGGAACTTCAGCTCCCTCACCTTCGCGCCCACGTTTTCCATCAGAGCTCGTGCGGCACGTTCTGCACTTGAGCCTGGAGGGCCCAAAGTTTAAGATGTCCACCGGCCCCCAGACGACTCGGTAAGTGGTACCGGAACTATCTAATTAAAATGAGGAACTTCTGACTCCAGTCAGTTTGGTCGCAAAGTGCTGCAAAGCTCAGCCGTGGGTGGGCATCTCGACTTGGGAATGCCCAGCGGTGCCCAGGCAGGTGGGCACTTCCAAGGCAACACTGCTGTGCTCAGGCCATCGGAGGGGCAGCCACCAGGGCCTGGGCAGGGAGGGTCCCCACCGGCCAGCACCAGCCTGCTCACCTCCCAAGGTGCAAACGCTGTTCTCCACCCGCACTCCTCTGGCCGCGACCCTGGGCACTGCCCGCTGGGCACGCACACGAACAGCGGGAGAAACAGGAAGTGCTGTTTCCTACGGAAAGCAGCTTCAGACCCCTCCTCGCCCTCTCAACGGCTCTGGGGTTTGATGCCCGCCACCCCACCCTCCCCGGGAGAAGGCCCACACGGCCCTTCCCTGCGGGTGTGGAGCAGGCAGGGAACCGCGGACCCCGTCTCCGCCCTTCTGCTGCTTCCCCACGAGCAAGGCCATGGGGGCCCTGCAAGGAAGGGGCGTCTGGGTCTTCAGGCCACCTCCACCCACGAGGGGCCCACTCTCCTTAAATAGAACTCCTGAGGCCCTCCAGCAGGCCCGGGCACCACTCACCTGCTTCGGTCTTTGCAAATGCACCTGTTCTGGACATTTCTTATAAATGGGCATGGAAAATGTGTCTTTCTGTGTCTGCTTCTCTCGCTGACCATCGTGTGTTCAAGGTCCATCCACGATGCAGCCTGTGTCACAGCTTCACTCCTTTTCACGGTGAGTCACACACCATGGTATGCATGGACCACATGCCGAGAACCCACCCATCCGGCCACTCGTCCACTCATCCATCCGTCCATCCACCCACTCACTATCCATCCACTCATCCATACAACCACCCCCCACCCATCCACCCATCCGTCCCTCCATCAACCCAGCTATGCACCCACCATCCATCCATCCATCCATCCATCTACTTATCTATCCACCCTCCCATCCACTCTGCCATAACAGCATCAAATCAAATTATACTGTGAACTTGTAAATCCTCCTTGACCCTGAGAATAAGTTTAAAAAAAAAAAAAAAAGGGAGAAAGAAATACAGCTCATCCAAACCTATGTTCAGAGACGGAAGGGAAGGGTTTCTGGCTTGTCCCCAGGTGACTGCCAAGGTGTGGATCTGTCCACACTGTCTCTGCAACACAGCACACAGATTTAAAAGGAAAAAGAACAGATGAAACCGGCATCATCAAGAGCCTGAAAATCCTATGAATAACTTCAAGGAACTTGTGACTAGAGAGGGTCTGTCTGTGCTCACTCATGTCGCACTCCCTGTGGCCCCACAGACTGCACCCGCCAGGCTCCTCTGTCCGTGGGACGCTCAGGCAAGAATCCTGGACTGGGTTGCCGTGCCCTCCTCCAGGGGATCTTCCCCCGGGATCAGACCTGCGTCTTTTATGTCTCCTGCACTTGCAGGCGGGCTCTTTGCCACGAGCACCTCCTAGGAAACAACAAACCATAAAATCAAAAGCCATCTTAAGCCTTTGCTGTCCCAAAACGGGGCTCCCTGAAGAAACTGCTCTTCACTGTCTCACACTGCAGAGACCCCATTGCGAAATAGGGTTCAGTTCCCTGGTCTCGGTGGATGTGACTTTCAGGATTCCCCGTGCCCTACAGCGCTATAGCTGTGCGTCCCGAGGGCAGCTCGGGGGCACAGAGGACAGGCTCGGGGGTGACGTGTCCCCTGCCTGGTCTGCCCACAGGGAGCCATGACACGATGACCTACTGCCTGAATAAGAAGTCACCCATCTCCAGCAAGGAGCCGAGGCTGCTGCAGCTTCTGTGCAAAGTGCTGCCGTGTGTCACCCTGCCCGTGGTGCTCAAGTGGTCCACCACCCAGGTGAGGGTCTGCGGGCACGCCCGGGCCAGGCCCAGCTCCAGCCGCTGGTGTCACCCGCGGGGCTGTGCCCTTATCCCTGTTGGGGAAACGGAATTGAGAACAAACTCCCTGTAAAGCACAATTGTCCTTCAGTCGCTCAGTCGCGTCTGCGTCTCTGCAACCCCATGGACTGAAGTCCACCAGGCTCCTCAATCCATGGGATTCTCCAGGTGAGAACACTGGAGTGGGTTGCCATGCCCTCCTGCAGGGGATCTTCCCGACCCAGAGAGCCTCCCAGAAAGGCAGCAAAGGACAGAGCTTTACTGTGGACCAGCCTGAAGCCAGAGGGGGACCTGCGGACTATGAGCATCACAGGCTGATGTCAGAGAGGCTGTGGGAGGGGGAGGGAAGAGGCAGGGTCCCGCCCGTTGTGCAACTGAGGACAGCTCCTTCCTGCTCCCGGATAAGCAGTAGCTGAGCTCTGGCGTCCGCTGAGGTGGGTTTGTGTTTGCGACACCCCCTCCAGGGAGGCTTCCTTGGTGGCTCAGGTGGTAAAGAATCCGCCTGCAATGCAGGAAACTCAGGTTTGATCCCTGGGTGGGGAAGATCCCCTGAAGGAGGAAATGGCCACCCACTCCAGTGTGCTGGCCTGGAGAATCCCATTGACAGAGAGCCTGGTGGGCTGCAGCCCGTGGGGTCCCAGAGAATGAGACACAGGCACTCCCTCCCTTCCCCTGCAGTGCTCCTCCCAGGCGGCTCCGGGTTTAGGGGGTGGGGAGAAGCCACGTGGGCAGCAGTCACTGTGCAGGATGGAGAGGGGTCCATGGCAGGGCCTGTCTGTGGGGAAGGGGCACCGACTGGCAGCAGCCCTGTCGCTGGCACACACGCCAGCCGGGGGTGGATGCTGAAGCATAGAGAACCTTCCCCAGGCCCAGGGGCCCACCTGGGGGGCAGGCTGCCCCACCTTCCTGTACCCTGCCGCGGGGGCACTCACATTCCTGGTTTTTCAGCTCCCAGGCTGGTCCTCCCAGGGGACCAGAGGCTGTCAAGCTCACCTCTTGCCTCGTGTAATTGTTACGTCTTGCCTTGTGTAATTACTTCCTCCTGGGAGGTCCCCAGTTGCTGAAATCCTGCTGGGGGACCTGAGGGGCAGAGAGCAAGGGCTGGAATGTGGGCAAGCCTCATTCCTGCTCGGGTCAGGCGCCTGTAGCTCGGGTCAGGCGCCTGTAGCTCACACCCAGAGGGACGGGTCCCCCAAAGCCCGGGAGGCCTGCAGGGCTGGGGGCCCTCGGCTCTGAGGGTCCCTTGGTGCCAGGGTCCCTCCGTCCTGGGGGGCCTGGGTGCCAGGGTCTCAAGTGGTACGGCTGCCAGGGAGGCCCAGGGTGTGCGCGGTGGCTGGGGGGGTGGTCTTGGGGGGTGTTGAAGGTCGGCAGCTGCAGCAGCCCTTGACTTAATCCTTTTAGAGGTGGATGTCAAGTCGTAGCTGACAATATTCATATTAGTCTTTGCTTTTTCTTTTATTTTGGATTGGATGGGGGGGCTGTGACTTTCTTTCCCATTTTTTTATCCTTTTATTTTTTTCTTTTTCCATTACGACTCCATGCAGAGAACACAGCACCGTTTTCTGCTACTAGTTGATGTTAATATTCGTTTTTACTTTTTCTTTGATTTTGCATAGAGGAAGACTATCGCTTTCTTTCCCTTTTTTTAAATCCTTAGATATTTTTCTTTTTCCATAATGACTCTGTGTAGCGAACACAGTACCATTTTCTGCTACTAATTTATGTTAATGTTAGTCTTTGCTTCTTTTATTTTGGATAGAGCACATCTGTTATTTTCTTCCCAATTTTTTATCCTTATTTTTTTCTTTTTCCATTATGACTCCTTGTAGAGGACACAGTACATTTTCTGCTACTAATTTATATTAGGGCTTGCCTGGTGGCTCAGCTGGTAAAGAACCTGCCTGCAATGTGGGAGGCCTGGGTTTGATCCCTGGGTTAGGCATATCCCCTGGAGAAGGGAAAGGCTCCCCACTCCAGTGACCTTGCCTGGAGAGTCCCATGGACAGAGGGGGTCTGTGGGCTGCAGTCCACGGGACTGCCGAGAGGTGGACACGACTGAGCAACTCTCACTTTTCGTTATGTTGCTGTGATTCTTTGCTTTTTCCTCTTATTCACACGCCGGGCAGAGGTTTCTTCCTTTCCTTCTCCCCTTGGTTCCTCCTTGCCTTCCCCAGTGCCTTTGTGGGGGTGGCGGCAGACCTCTGTGGCTCTCGTGTGTCCTCACATCCAAGGGTCCAGCTGGGCTGTCCTGGAGCCTGCGCTGGTGAACCCACTGGGGGCTTCCGCCCAGGGACTGCCAGGGAGGAGGCTGAGGCTGGACCCTGCAGGGGCCCCAAGACCACGGTCTGGGCCCGGGCTCTGTGGCTGCACATGACCAGTGACCCTGCAGACCCCGCTGCCAGAAGCAGGGCCTGAGCCTGGCGGCGCCAACACTGCTGACTTGACAGTGGACGACGCGGCCCTCAACTGGGCGTCCTCAGCGCGGGCCCAGCCCCCGAGGGCGGCGACGAGCTGAGGCGGGGCCGCCCTGTGCCCGGCACCAGTGACCGACCCCTGTGTGCAGGTGCTGAGCGTCACGGAGCAGCTGGATGCTGGCGTGAGGTACCTGGACCTGCGGATCGCACACGTGGAGGACGGCTCGGAGAGGAACCTGCACTTCGTCCACATGGTGTACACGACGGCTCTCGTGGAGGTGGGCACGCGCGGGCCAGGCGGGACAAGCTGACCTGTAAGGAGCAGCACAGGTCCACCCCGGTTAGAAGACGCTGACCCCTAAGGGGACAGACACACGTCCACTCAGACAGACACACGTCCACCTTAGACAGACACACGTCCACCTCAGAAGATGCTGACCCGTAAGGGGACACACGTCCACTCAGACACACACACGTCCACCCCAGTTAGAAGACGCTGACCCCTAAGGGGATAGACACATGTCCACTCAGACAGACACACGTCCACCTCAGAAGACGCTGACCCCTAAGGGGACAGACACACGTCCACTCAGACAGACACACGTCCACCCCAGTTAGAAGACGCTGACCCCTAAGGGGACAGACACACGTCCACTCAGATGGACCCACGTCCCCTCTAGTCAAGAGAGGCTGACCCCTAACAGGATGGACACATGTCCACCCCAGTTAGAAGACACTGACTCCTAAGAGAATGGACACATGTCCACTCAGACAGACACACGTCCACTCCAGTTAGAAGACGGTGACCCCTAATGGGACGGACACACGTCCACTCCAGGCAGGAGAGGGCTGGCCTCTGGCATCAGTCACTCAGAATCCCTGACCAGCGTGCATTTCTGAACTCACACCTGTAGCCCTGGCCTCTGGGGCGTCTCCCGCAGTTTAGCTAAACCGGGTCCCTGGCGCATCTTCCTGCGTCCAGTCCATCCTCTCGGCTGCCAAGTCACTTCATGGCTCCCTCTGGCCATGGCCCCTGTGCCCCCACCACAGACGCCAGCAACCCTCGGGGTCTGGGGGCACCGTCCCTGGGTCTCGCTGTGCACGCACCCTGGCCTCGCACACTCCCTGCACTGCATACCTTACACGATTCTATGAGCACTGCTCCCTGCTGCTGCGCACGCACACACACGCGTATCTGTGCACACACAGGTCACGACCACATAAACACAAGCGTATGCACCCGTGCGTACAGGAGCGTGTACACACACACACCCACGGCCCCCGCTGCCACTCGGGAGGCGGGGTCCCCGGGAGCAGCGCCTTGCTTGTGTCTGTGTGTGTCGGGACCCCCGACCTGTCTGTGGAGTGGTCGTGCTGGGGTCGTGCTTGTCTCTCACACAAGGAGCGTGCACACACACCCCCACACCCGTGGCCCCCGCTGCCACTCGGGAGGCGGGTCCCCGGGAGCAGCGCCTTGCTTGTGGCTGTGTGTGTCAGGACCCCCCGACCTGTCCGTGGAGTGGTCGTGCTGGGGTCGTGCTTGTCTCTCACACAAGGCCCTTCTCGCCACCCCCACTCAGGACACGCTCACGGAGATCTCCGAGTGGCTGCAGAGCCACCCCCGGGAGGTGGTTATCCTGGCGTGCAGGAACTTCGAGGGCATGACGGAGGACCTGCACGAGTACCTGGTGGGCTGCATCAAGAACATCTTTGGGGACATGCTGTGTCCCCGCGGGGTGAGCAGGCGCCGCGGGCTCCCCATGCTCTTGGCAGCAGGGGTGGTGGGAGTGCCAGGCTTCACTGGAATCACGGACCATCCGCTCGCTGCGTAAGGCTGATTCAGGCACCAGGTGACGCTGCTCAGGAAGCCCAGGAATCCACCCACCACTGTCTCCACTCAAACACGCCAGTAACCAGCCCATCACTGGTCACAGGCACCCCCAATAATCCGTCATGCCCGGTCTCCACTCAGACACCCCCAAAATCCAACAATCACTCCTCAAGATGCCCCAGTAACCCACCTGCCATTTCCTATTAGAAACCCCAATAATCCACCCACCTCTGTTTCCACTCAGGAACCCCAATAATCCACCCATCACTGCTAAAGACACCCAAGTAATCTACCCACTAGTGTCTCCACTCAAACACCCCCAAAATCTACCAATCACTGCTCAAGACACCCCAATAACCCACCCATCACCATCTCCACTCAGACACCCTAGTGATGTACCCACCAGTGCCTCTACTCAGACACACCAGTAATCCACCATGACTGTCTCTTCTCACGGAGAACCCAATAACCAGCCCGTCACTGCTCACAGACGCCCCAATAATCCATACACCACTGTGGCTTCTCGCACACCCCCAATAACTGACACATCGTCACAAGGAACCCCAATAACCCCTGTGCACGCGTCTCACGGGCACCCGGATGATCCCCCCAGGAGGTGCCAACTCTGCGCCAGCTGTGGTCACGGGGCCAGCAGGTCATCCTGTCGTACGAGGACGAGGCATCCGTGAGCCGTCACACGGAACTGTGGCCCGGGATCCCCTACTGGTGGGGGAACAAGGTGAAGCCCCAGGACCTCGTAAACTACCTGGAGCTCATGAAGAGCCACGGCCGGCCGGGTGAGTGCCACCTCGCCCCGAGACACCTAGCCACACGCGTGTGCAAGGGCACGGGGCTGGTTTTGGGTTCGAGTGGAGAAATGGAACGGGACGTGTTAGGGGTGTTACTCTGTCCACCACAGGGGGTCAGGACGTGGACATCCGAGCGGACATTATTGTGCCCACCACACGGGCTCAGGATGTGGGCAGGACGTGGACATCCATGCGGACATTACTGTGTCCACCACACGGGGTCGGGATGGGGCCATCTTTGGGGTCACTGTCCAGCCTGCCTGCCCTCTGTAACAGCACAAATTCATGAGTCAACACCCCTGTGAGCCCCTGCTGTCTGAACTTTGGTCTCTGTCAGACATGTGAAGCTCTGACCACTGCGGAGGCCAGAGTCTGGATGGGGTGACAGCGTGGGCAGGTGACCCCATGGGTTAGTGGTTGCATGGGTGGGTGACCCCATGGGTTACTGGTCACATGGGCAGGTGACCACGTGGGTGGGTGGCCGAGTGGGTGGGTGACTGTGTGGGTGAGTGAACAGTTTGAGTTTGTGACCACATGAGTGGATGACAGTGTGAGTGGGTAATCATGTGGACAGGTGACCGCATGACCTCACAGGTTAGGGACTCCGTGGGTGGGTGAACACGTGGCTTGGTGGCCAGGTGGCTTAGTGACCCGCAGGCTGCTGACCCCGTGGGTGGGTGACTATGTGAGTTGCTGACCCCATGGCTGGGTGACCTCCTGGGTGGGTGACCACGTGGGTTGGTGGCCACGTGGAGGGGTCACCACATGGGTTGGTGACCATGTGAGTTGGTGACCACATGGGGTGGTTGGCCACATGACCCCGTGGGTTAGTGACCGCACACGAGGGCGGCTGGAGCCAGCACCGTGAACAGAAGCCCCTCTCTTGTCCCAGGCGGGCTGTTCGTGGCCGGCATCAACCTCACGGAGAACCTGGAGTTCATCCTCGTTCACCCAGCCTGGTCCCTGGAGAAGCTGACCCTGAGTGGGCTCCCCTACCTGTGCGCCTGGGTGCGGGCCCAGTGCCCGGGGTCGGCCGCCGGCTGCACCAACATCATTGCAGGCGACTTCATCGGGGCCAGCGGGTTTGTTAGCGACGTCATTGGGCTTAACCAGAAGCTGCTTCGGGGCTGACTGACGGCGCGCGGGTGGAGCGGGGCATCCCGGAGGCTGCTCCTCGGGCGCGTCCTGTGACGTCACCGGGCTGAACCGGAAGCTGCCTGGGGCTGACCGACAGCACGTGGGTGGAGCTGGCCATCGCGGAGGCTTCTCCTTGGTTGTGTCCTGTGACGTCACCGGCCTTAACCGGAAGCCGCCTGGGGCTGACAGACGGTGCGCCGAGGAGCTGGGCATCGCCGAGGCTGTTGTCAGTCCTGTCCTGCAGGGCTGGTAATCCGTCCGTCCATCCACGGAATGTGGGTGGCTGCAGAGGTGGGGCCAGGTGGCAGGGTCCTCCGTGTCTCTCAGCGGATGTAGGGTGTGAGGTGATGATTAAAGGCAATGGTGTGATTTGTACAATCACATCTTCCAGGGAGACATACTGGTTCTCAGGTCTGTGGCTTCCCTGTGGGAGAGGCTGGGGAACGCCCTCCCTCTGGGCGCTGAGAGCAGCAGACACAACCCCCAGCTGGGTCGGGGGGCGGGGGAGGAGGCAGTATGACACAATTCATAAGGAGGGGACTGAGCACATTAAGATCCCACTGAGAAATCCCTTTTATTAGATGAGGGCCTTCCCTGGTGGCTCACCTAAGAAAGCCTTCTTATCTCTCCTTGCTATTCTTTGGAATTCTGCATTCAGGTGGCTATATCTTTCTGTGTCTCCTTTGCCTGTCTCTTCTCAGCTATTTGCAAGACCTCCTCAGACAACCACTTTGCCTTTTTGCATTTATTTTTCCTGTGGATGCTTTTGATCACCACCTCCTGGACAACGTTAGGAACCTCCGGCTATAGGTCTTCTGGTACTCTGTGCGCCAGATCTAGCCCTTGGATCTATTTGTCACTTCCACTGTATGATCACAAGGGATTGGAATAAAGCAAAGAAACAGGAAAACAATAGAATGGGAAAGACCAGAGATCTCTTCAGGAAAAATTGGAGACACCAAGGGAATATTTCATACAAAGACAGGCACAATAAAGGACAGAAATGGTATGGGCCTAACTAAAGCAGAAGAGATTAAGAAGAGGTAGCAAGAATACACAGAAGAACTGTAAAAAAAGGTCTTAATAACCTGGATAACCACAATGGTGTGATCACTCACCTAGAGCCAGACATCCCGGAGTGCAAAGTCAAGTGGACCTTAGGAAGCAACAGTACAAACAAAGCTAGTGGAGGTGACGGAATCCCAGCTGAGCTATTTCAAATCCTAACAGATGGTGCTGTTAAAGTGCTTCACTCAATATGTCAGCAACTTTGGAAAACTTGGCAGTGGCCACGGGACAGGAAAAGGTCAGTTTTCATTTCAATCCCAAAGAAGGGCAATGCCAAAGAATGTTCAAACTACTGCACAACTGCATTCATTTCACATGCTGGCAAGGTAATGCTCCAAATCCTTAAAGCTAGGCTTCAGTGGTATATGAACCAAGAAATCCAGATGTATAAGCCTGATGTAGAAAAGGCAGAGGAACCAGGGATCAAACTGCCAACATCTGTTGGATCACAGAAAAAGGGAAATCCAGTAAAACATCTGCTTCATTGACTACACAAAAGCCTTTGTGTGGATCACAACAGACTGTGGAGAATTCTTCAAGAGATGGGAATACCAGACTACCTTACCTGCCTCCTGAGAAACCTGTATGCAGGTCAAGAAGCAACAGTTAGAACTAGACATGGAACAACAGACTGGTTCAAAATTGGGAAAGGAGTATGTCAAGGCTGTACACTGTCACCCTGCTTATTTAACTTACATGCAGAGTACGTCATAGATGGGCTGGATGAAGCACAAGCTGGAATCAAGATTACTGGGAGAAATAGCAATAATACATGCAGATGATACCACCCTAATGGCAGAAAGTGAAGAGGAACTAAAAAGCCTCTTGATGAGGGTGAAAGAGAGAAGTGAAAAAGCTGGCTTGATACTCAGCATTCAAAAAACTTAAGATCATGGCATCAGGTCCTATCACTTCGTGGCAAAAAGATGGAGAAACAATGGAAACAGTGACAGACCATTTTCTTGGGCTCCAAAATCATTGTGGACGGTGACTGCAGCCACAAAATTAAAAGATGCTTGCTCCTTGGAAGAAAAGCTATGACAAACCTAGACAGAATACTAAAACGCAGAGACATCACTTTGCTGACAACAGTCTATAATCAAAGCTATAGTTTTTCTGGTAGTCATGTACAGATGTGAGAATGGAATCATAAAGAAGGCTGAGTGCAGAAGAATTGATGGTTTTGAACTGTGATGCTGGAAAACACTCTTGAGAATCCCATGAACAGCAAGGAGACCAAACCTGTGATCCAAGAGGACATCAACCCTAAATTTTCATTGGAAAGACTGATGCTGAAGCTCCAATATTGTGGCCTCCTGATGGAAAGAGCCAACTCACTGGAAAAGACCCCAGTGCTGGGAAAGACTGAGGGCAGGAGGAGAAGGGGGCAGCAGAGGATGAGACGGTTGGATGGCATCACCAACCCGTGCATTGGAAGCACAGAATGTTAACCGCTGGACCACCAGGGAAGTCCCAGTTTGTGGCTTTTTGTGACCAGACAACCAAGAGGTTGCTAGCGACTTTCATGATAATCCTTGAAGTATCCTTGAAAGTCCAAGGTCGATGGAGCAAAGTGCACGGCTGCTGGGTCAGAAAATTAACCAGGGCTTCCCTGACAGCTCAGTGAATCCGTCTACCAATGCAGGAGACATGAGTTCTGTCCTTGATCCAGGAAGATTCCCACATGCTGTGCAGCAACTAAGCCCATGCGCCCCAACTACTGAGCCCTATACTGTAGCACCTGGGAGCCTCAACTGTTGACGCCTGTATGCCTCTAGTCCATGCTCTGCAACAAGAGAAGCCACAGCAACGAGAACCCCGCACACCACAGCTAGAGCAGCCCCACTGTCTGCAACTAGAAAGAAGCCCACACAGCAGCAAACAGCCAACACAGAATACAAAACCCAACACAAAAATTCAAAACAGAAACCACTAGCCCACACAGTGAAGGATCTAGGCTCTAAAATTCATCTTGGTACCCACCCGCGTCATACAGGTGTTGGGGGCGCCCCTGGGGGCTGCCCCCCCACTCCCCCTTCCTGTGACCATGGCCTTCCATTCACCTAGCCAGGCCTGTTCTCAAAGCCTTGGGCCCCAATGGGGGCGGGGTTGGGGGGAGGGGGGAGCCTGTCTGCAGGAGGGTCTCAGGACAGTCTGGGTACTTGGGTGGTCTTATACCTGTTCGCACCATATGCCAGCCCGAAGCCTCTCTCTGGGACCCCCTGAGATCCTGGGACCCTGAGACCCCCCACCCCCTCCTTGTCCCATGAAACCCCTGCCCTCTGCCCCGTGAGACCCAACCTCCTCCTCCCTGGGATCCCCTCTCAGCTCCCTCGGGGGTGTCAGGCCCAGCAGTCGCCGGCCTGTGTCTGTGGCAGCTCTGAGGTGAGTTCTGCTCCCCTGAGTTCTTGGGGTACAGCTTCTAAGACTTGGGGGGACCCCGGGGAGCAGGTGGGGGGATACTGGGAGGAGAGGGGACCAGAGGCCAGAAGTGACCTGCACTGTCCTTCCTGTGTCCGACAGACTGGGAGGAATTGGGAATGGAGCTGGGAGGAATTGGGTGGCCAAGCTCTGGGGATCCTGGAAGACAGCACGACTGACCGGGCCCTGGGACCACGTGGGACCGCCAGGGCAGCCCTGGCCCGCTGAGGGGGGCTGGACCCTGGGAGCCTGGGGGTTCATCCCAAGTCACATGCTCACCACCCACCGGGGTTAGGGTTAGTGCCCGTCCACCCCACCTAGCAGACCCAGGAGGATGGAGACCAGCAGGGGCTGAGCTGAATGAAGGGGAGCGGCCAGAGGCTCAGGTGCCCTGAGGCCCTGGCTGGCTGGCTGGCTGGCTGCCCGGTCTGCTCATCCCTCTGAGAGGGTGCTCTGCTCCCAGACCCTCCACAGCCCCACTTTTCCACCCCGTGCAGGGCCTGGCTGTCAACAAGAAACCAGAACTTGTATTTTCCTTTAGGTGAAAACACCTAACGCCTGTGCGGTGGGTTCTGTGTGCTGGGCCCTATTAATGAGCAGATCCTTCCCACTTGCTGGGTTCTTGTTTTAATCACTCCCTGGACACTGCTGTGTGCAAGGGCAGGCTGTCGGATGGGACCCGTGTGAGATACACAGCAGACACACAAACTGGACCTGCCTCCCTAGAGGGCAGCGTTCACAGGGTGTCTGCTGGGCGGCTGGTACACAAAAACCAGAGGCTAGTTCACACACACACACACACACACACACACACACACCCCGCACTAAGCTTTACTGGTGTGTGGTCAACCACTCTGGACAGACATCTGCTCCCCAGACACCCCGACGGTCGCCCAGAACCACTCAAGAGTCCCACCGGGTCCCGTCCCCAGCTGGCTGGTGGGGGTGGGGACGGTGGGGTTGGGGGCGAACACCCACCGCACGTGCTTGTCTCTGAGACTGAACTGTGCAGCGCCCTCATCTGTGGGGAGGGGGGAATCCTTTCACCCCGGAAACAGCTTCCGGAACCTTCCGTAAGCAGAGTCACTGATGATGACTTTCACGTCGGCAGCCCCGGCCTCGGGGATCACGTCCACCGCCTGCACCGTAGCCTCCTGGTGAAGCCAGCTGCGAGGGAGACGCCATTGGCGGGGGGCGGGGTGCAGGTCACAAGATTGGTGGGCGGGACACGCAATTGGTGCCGGGACACGTGATTGGTGGGCGGGAGACTATTAGTGGGCAGCGACACAATTGATAGGCGGGAGACGTAATTGGTGGGAGACGCAACTGGTGGGAGGGACACATGATTGGTGGGAGGGAGACGTGATTTGTAGGAGGGACATGCGATTGGTGCGAGACACAACTAGTGGGAGGGACACACGACTGGTGGGAACCAAGATCCCAACAGTGTCTGAACCCCTACCCAGCCTTCCCGGGATTGGGAGGCCAGTATCTCCCATAGTCCTGGCGAGTGGACACAGGGCCATACGCCTGCTCGTGCCGGGAGGGAGCCGCAATTGATGGGAATGGAGACCCTGACGGAACCTGAACCCCGACCCAGCCTTCCCAGGGTAGCGGGAGGTAACTGGGGGTGGGGGTGGGGGTGGGGGTGGGGGGCAGTACTGTCCGCGTTTCGAGGCATGGACACGCGGCCGGACCCCTGCTCATACGTGGAGAGCGTGGGGACGTGGGGGTGACAAAGCCGCCCAGCACCGTGGCCTTGCCCGCTAACAGGAATGACACCCCACCCAGTACAGCGATCATCGGCGCTACCACCCATCCAACCAGCCCACCCCACGCACCTCAGCTGCGGCCCCGCCAGCCGCACGCGGAGGGTGAGGGTCCGTCTCCCCGTGGCTCGCAGGACGGCGTCCTCCACCCTGGCCATCAGCTCATCCAGCCCGAGCCCCAGAAGGGCAGACACGGCCAGGACGTCGGGCTCCGCAGGTGTGTACCTGTCCGGGCGGCCAGCACAGCACACTCAGCAATGACGAGCTCACCTGGGCACCAGGTCACCTCGTTGTGGACTCGTATGGTACACTCCAGGGGTGGGGGGCTCACCCGGGCACCAGGTCCACCTTGTTGTGGATTCCATTGTACACTTCAGGGGTACGGGGCAGGGTGGCTAACCTGGGTACCAGGTCGCCTCCTTGTGGACTCCACCTTACACTGCAGGGGCCAGGGGAGGGGGCTCACCCGGGCACCAGGTCCACCTTGTTGTGGACTTCCACCATGCTCTCCAGGAGGGCGTCTGGCAGGCCCAGGCCCCGCAGGGCTGACAGGACACTGGCCTTCTGCAGCTCCGTCTCGGGGTGGCTCACATCTCTGACATGGACGATCAGATCCTGAGGACCAGACGGGCCAGGTGGTCAGATCTTGGGGCCAGGGGCTCCCACCCCCAGCCCCGGAGGACCCGCCAGCCCCAGGACACTGCTCCTCCCGGTGAGGGCAGAGCTCCCCACCATGGGGGCCTATACCTCGAGGGGTGGGTGCAACCTGAGACCACAGGGTGGCTCTGTGGTGCACACAGCCCCCCAGCCCCCTCATTAGGGTTTCTGTAGAAGCTGCCACTCCCTGTGTGCCTGGACCCGAGAGACTGCTCAGCACCCCCAAACCTGCCGCCCCCGTCTCCCACGCCACAGTGCTGACGCTGCCCCTGGGTGCGGCCACTGACCCCACCATCAGCAGCCCAGCCAAGTGCCATATTCAAAGCTCTGGGCCGGCCCACTTTCCTGTGAAACCTTCAAGCTCGCATTTTAAAGAAGTTCTTTCCCCTGTTTCATGTTTTACACACAGGTTCCTCATGCACTGGGAAAATATGGATAAAAGGAAAGTAACAACGGAGGGTAATTATGTCACGGAAAGGAGGTGCCCTGTCTGGTTTTACAGAATTCACTTCTAGGTTCTCTTTTTGATGAAATAAATTTTCTTTTACTTCAGGTTTCATTTCAGAAATTTTACATTTTAAGGAACCTTGGAGGATGAAGCTGACAGCTGCACGGTGCCCTCAGCCTCAGCTGCTGTAACCTAGAAGGTCCCAGGGTGCCTGTCCCTGGGCCCTGCCACCCCCCTGCTGAGTAAACGCCAGGCTCTGTTGGGGTTCACTGTTTCTGGGCCCCGGATACGGCCAACACAGAAAGGGAAACCCCTCTTCATTAGCATTTCCTTCAGGAAAATTACAGTTGTAGGGCTTCCCTGGTCAACTTCCTGGCAAGTGGTAAGAAATCCACCTGCCAATGCCCGACATGTGGGTTCAATGCCTGGGCCGGGAAGATCCCAAATACCGCGGAGCAGCTAAGCCGGTGCATCACAACTAATGAGCCAGCACGCTGCAAATGCTGACCGCCGCGGGCTACAGCCCCTGCTCGGCAACGAGAGAAGCCGCCACAACGAGAAAAGCGGGAGCCACAACCAGGGAGAGGCGCCCACCGCCACGACCAGAAGCCCCACAAGCCGCAACTAGAGAAAGCCCAAACAGCAGTGAAGACCCAACACAGCCAAAAATAAGTGTTAATAAATAAAAACCAAAACTTACAATTGTACAGTCAGGCCTAGCTCCCTGAGTGGAGGGGCTTGAGAGGATCTGGTCCCTGTGATATCCCGTGTAAGGGGACACAGCCCTGTGCTGTCGTAAGGAGCGAACCACCTCCCCTCCCCATCTGTTGGTAGCTGAGGGGGAACCGGCCTGGCCCTCCCCACTCACCGAATGGGCCACGTCCTGCAGGGTGGCCGAGAAGGACTCGACCAGGCTGTGGGGCAGCTGGGAGAGAAAGCCGATGGTGTCCATGTAGAGGACCGTCAGCGCGGAGGGCAGCCGCCCCGCGTGGGCCGTGATGTCCAGAGTCGCGAACAGCTGGTTCCGGGGCTGTATGGCGGCATCCCCGGTCAGGGCCTTGATCAGCGTGGTTTTCCCTGCAAGTCGGGGACACGGGGACATGCGTCTCAGGCCATCTTGGGTCCCCTAGCGTCTACTTCTGAGCTTGGGCTGCTGGACGGTGGGATGGGAGCGGGGGGGGGGGTGTCTGAGCCCGGAGTTCTCTGCAGGGCCCTGGTGCCAGGCACGGGTCATTAAAGAACACAGCTGCTGTTGTCCAGGATTCGGGGTAAGATAGATCAGGCCTGGGTGGGAGGGTTAATGTAGACAGACGAGGGGCATGGTGTAGACAGTGGTCACGTGTGTGTGAGATGGGGAGGCGTCCCTGGTGACAGAGGGAGGTGTCCTGGACCATGAGTTGAGATATGGGTGTCCTCATACAGAAGCGTGATGGTGCAGTTGGGCAGATGCTATGTGCCTGCCATGGGATGGCAATGTAGACACAGGCCCACCCAGCTCTGCCCTAGGGAGGCCCCGCCTACCAGTGCAGCCGGAGGGAGATCCCACCCACCACCCTGGCCCCAAGGCGGGTCCACCCACCAGCCCCACCCCAATGAGGCCCCGCCCACCAACACAGGGAGGCCCCACACCAGCACAGCCCCGCCCCAGGGAGGCCCCGCCCACCGGCACAGGCCCGCCCCCAGGAGGTCCGCCCATCAGCCCCATACAGCCCTGCACAGTCCAGGGGGGGCCTGCCCACCAATGCAGCCTGAGGGAGATGCACCCACAACCCTGGCCCCAGGGCGGGTCCATCCACAAGCCCCGCCCCAGTGAGGCCCCACCCACCAGGACAGTCCCGCCCCAGGGAGGCCCCGCCCACCAGCTGCTCCTTGGGGAGGGCCCCTGCCCCTTGCCCCGCCCAGGCCCCAATCCCTGACCCGCCCCTCACCACAGTTTGTGTATCCCACTACAGAGACCACGGGGAACTCCTTCCGCCTACGCTGCTGCCCCAGAAGGCGCCTCTTGCAGCGGAGTCTCTCCAGGGCCTTCTGGATCTTGGCTTCCCTGTCTCTCAGGAGACGCTGCTGCAACCGCAGGAAGGACTCCCCTAAAAACACCCAAGACGGCGAGTCAGCGAGCAGGCCCGGGGTAGAAAGGGGGCAAGAACTGGGAGGTGGGGGGTGGGGCGGGTGGAGGGGAGGAGGGGCGGCCTGTGGGGCTCTGACAGGTGTCAGGACCCCGGGGACAAAACCGCTAGCCTGCGTCCCCGGCACAGCCTTGGCACCTCCTGTTGGGAGACGGCTCTGTCCGGAGGAAGGCGGCCTTGCCCCGGCCCTACTGCCCTTTGGGGTCACCTGGTCTCCCCCTTATCCCTGAGAAGGAAAGGCCGAGGGGAGAGTCCGCATGATGGCCACAGTGGGCTGAGCAGTGCCCTAGAGATGCATCCACGTCCTCACGCCTAGGACCTACAAAAGGGGTCTTATTTGGAAATGGGGTCTCTGCAGAGGGGATGAAGTGAAGGACCTGAAGTAGGGTGGCCATAAACCCAAGGACAGAGTCCGTATAAGACACGGACACAGAGGAGAAGCCACGTGAAGATGGAGGCAGAGACAGGAGGGAGGTAGCCACCAGCCCAGGGATGGACACCTGGAGGCCCCAGAAGCTGGAAGAGGCGGGAAGGACGCTCCCCTGGCCTCTGGATGGAGCTCAGCCCTGGGGCCCCTTGATACCCACCCTTTTTGAATGCAACCGCGGAGAGGTCCTCTCAGGACTTGTGGGGGACACTGTCCCCTTTGTAGGGGTGGTGGCCATGATAACCCCCTTCTGCACACCTAGTGAGGAGACCTCAGACACGTACCTGACCCCATGGTGTAGCGAGAGCTCCGTCCGCGTCCGCCCAGGTGGGCAACATTGCTTTTCACGTGGGACCTAGCTGGAAACGGGTTGGCTCAGCAGACGGGCGGACATGTGCGTCCACCACAGGACGTGGGGTGAGGACAGAGCAGGGGGCTGGGGTGGGGGTGGGGTTCCTGAAGGAGGGATCGCTGGGGGCCCCCTCCGACATGGGCCATCACGGGCGAGGACAGAGGGCCCCTCCCTGGGTGACATGTCTCTGCTCACGTACAGATGGGACCTGCGGCCACAAGCTTGAAGCCCTATCCACCAAATCCCACCCTCAGCATGCCTGGCAACATGTCTAGATACATGAAAACTACAGAAAGTCCTGGGAGGGCTCCCTAGAGAGGGTCCCGGTTGGGGGGATCCCTAGAGAGGGTCTCGGTGGAGGGGGGGGTCCCTAGAGAAGGTCCCGGTTGGGGGTCCCTAGAGAGGGTCTCGGTGGAGGGGGTCTCCCTAGAGAAGGTCCTGGTTGGGGGTCCCTAGAGAGGGTCTCGGTGGTGGTGGGGGTCCGTCTGCACGGGTCCTGCTCGCACCTGAGCAGAGGGAGCTCGGCCAGCGCCACCTGCAGTCGCGCCTCCTTGGTGCGGGCGTTGCAGCGGAATATGTGAAGAACCATGGTGAACCGGTCAAACACCGGCACGCGCCAGGCAGCTTCCAGGTCTTTCTAGAAAAAACAGACAGCAAGGGAGGGAGGGGATGAGCCGTGAGCCCAGGCCCCTGGAGACCTGCTGACCCGCTGCTTCGCCGTACCTTGGTGGGCGTGGCCAGCCTCTCCACGTTCAGGAAGACAGAGGTGATTTCCGGGGACCCTCTGATCCTCTCTAGGAAAAGAGAACCCCCGGTCAGAGGCTGGTGCACCCACAACGTAAGTCTGAGGAGCGGCCCTGCGCTTTGATCGGCTGTGTCCCCCAGACATCCCCTGGGTCTCAGAGCACAGTATTCAGGGAGCATGGAGCATGGGTCAGGGAGGACCAGGCTACGGTCCATTTCCAGGAAAATAGGTCTCATACCTGCTGAAGCTGAAGCTCCACTACTCTAGCCACCTGATGCCAAGAACCAACTTACTGGAAAAGACCCTGATGCTGAGAAAGATCGAGGGCGGGAGGAGAAGGGGACAACAGAGGATGAGATGGTTGGATGGCATCAACCACGTGCCATGAGGCCCAGAGGGACGGTTGAGCTCGCGCCACTCTAGGAGGGGGCTGTGACACATGCGATGGACTCACCCGTCAGCTGCTCCAAGGTCCCTCTGCCGAAGATGAGCTTCTTGTCTGGCGTCTTGGTGGGTACCACCATCGTGTCCACCACCGACCAGCCGTCCAGCGTGCACACCAGCGCTCGGGCCTCCGCCACCTGCCACTCGGCTTAGGGGAGAGATGGGCCGGTGTGAGGGCCACTTCCGGGAGGGTCAGCACTGCCCAGGGTCCTGGCCCACATGCCCCCAGGCTGGGATGGCTTCCTGCTTCCTAGCCACACAGAGATTCCCAGAAAGCACCCAAAAAGGCATTTCCTTGAAGTGGAGATCTGTTCTGGGTGGATGGTCAGGAGTGGGACGGAGGATCGGGGAAGGAACAGGAGGGGAGGGGAGGGGAGGGTTACAGGCGAGGGGAGCCAGAGCTGAGCAGGGGACGCAGGGACAGCGCCCCACCCCACCCCCGCCATGTTGGAATTGGGCAGGTCTGCCCCGTGGGGGACTCAGGGTCCTTTATGACCCACTAGACAGCATGTCCCATGAAGCTCCCAGGGCCCGCAGAGCCTGCCGTCCTGTATGTGGGGTGGGCTGAGTCCCGTCCAGGGAGGGTGTCACGTCCTGGGTGACCAGAGCCTAGTTCCAGCCTCCCTCAGTGGCCGCCCTTGCCAAGCCCATCATGAGCAAGGAGGCGCCCACCCAGGGTCTGTGGCCCTGAGGAGTCAGAATAATGGGGCTGGCGGGAGGCAGGACCCACCCAGGACAAGAGTCCGGAGGAGTGGGGACACAGGCCATGGATCAAAGGCGATCAGGACCTGCCCTGTCCTCGTCCCTCCTCCGGCCGGTCCCTCGCAGGGCAGCTGATGGACAACAGACACGTGGGCAGCAGTGCCACCACGTGGCTCTGAGCCCTGACGGGGTGGACAGGGCTGGCGCAGGTCTGGAGGGGCTGGGAGCCTTGGGGCGATGCCCCGGAGCACAGGTGTGCCCTGGCTGTTCTCCGGTGAGACGTGAAGCTCAGTGGCCAAAGCTTCACGGGAGGTCAGCCTCCCTCCGGAGCCCGTCCCCTCCACCCTGCGACCACAAGCGCCCCCGCCCCGCCGCTCAGCCGGTTCCCGTTTCTGCTACAGAAGCTTGTGCACCATCTCCGGGCTTAGTACTCAGCGGCACAGAGAGAAAGCGGGTCCATAAAAGGCTTAAAGCCGAGGGGCACCCCGCGTGCACCCCGCGTGAGTTGCTGGGATCGTTTGCATTATGGATAGGGAGGCCCCGGGGGAGTAGGGCAGAGCGACACCCAGGAGTGGCTCAAAGGGAAAGGGGCTCGCTGCGCGCAAAGCAGGAGGGAGCCTGTGCCCAGAATGAGGGTTTCCAGGCCCATGGTAGGGAAGGGGACGCGGCTCCCGCAGCCAGCGAGGGAGTAGGCGGTTCAGCCTCCGAGTCCGCCTCAGAGGCCCCACCTAATGGGCGGCAGCGTCGTAGGCAGGCCCCAGAAACCCGCCTCCGGCGCCCCGCCCCCAGAAGCCCCGACCTATGAGCTCCGGCCATCGAGGTCCAACCCCAGAATCCCCGCCCCCAGAAGCCCCGCCTCCGAAGCGCCGACTTCCCCGCCCCTTAAGCTCGAGCCTTCTCGCTCCGCCCGATCCCGCCCCCGTCCCCGCTTGGCTCCGCGCTCTCGGTCACCTCGGGTCCCCTGCGTCTTCCCGGGCCCCCACTTGACCTCAGGGTGAACCAGGCACACGCGCTGTGTCCCCGCGGGCAGCAGCGGGTCCCTCCTCAGAAGCTCCTCCTCGTCTTCCTCCTCCTCCGCATCTTTGGGCTCCTCCTCCCCGTCAGCCCGGCTTCTCTGGCCATCCGCACGTGGGCCGCCCCCTCCACCCTCCCGCCCCTCTGAGCACCCCAGGCCCCCGCGGACAGCGGCGAGGGCGCGCTCGGGGTGTGGCGGCGGCGGCAGCAGCGCGGCCCTCAGGGGCCGGCAGCCGCGAACCGCGCGAGACAGCCAGGCGCCTCCGCGGCCCGCGGCCCGCAAAGCCCACAAGGCCCACATCCCGCGCACCTCTGCGCAACAGGGCGGGACCTCCGGGGCGGAGCCAGCTCCCTAGCCAGCTGCCCGTCGGTTACCCGGGTCAACAGGGCGGGGCCTCCTCCCTTGCCGGCTGCCCATTGGTCACCCGTTTAAACAGAGCGGGGCTTTGGGGCGGACCCAGGCCTTACAGGCTGCCCATTGTTCGCCGGGCACTCGCCGCCGCCGCCTGATTGCTGTGCGCGAATCTCGGCCCGGAGGCGGATCCGGGCGGTGCTGCCGGGCACGCGCCTTTCTCTGTTGGGGGTGCTCGCGGCCACCTCCCCCGGCGTGTAGCGCCGGAACCGAGCCGCTCTGCGCACCCAAGCCGGGCCCCACGACAGCCTCCGCGCGGGTCCAGTTCTACCCTCGGGAGCCGGGAGCTCTGCTTTGCGCGTCCGAGTGCGCCCCCTAACCCGGAGGTCCCAGCTCCTGCCTTGGGGCCTGGAATCTGACCCGAGGGTTACCCTGAACCGTGTTTCGGGCTCCGCACCCGCTCCACGGCTCTGAAGTGTACGCTGGTGGCTCGACTGTGTTCCTGGGGGGTCCACATAGGTCGCCCCCGGACCCTGAACTCTGCCCTGGGGATGTGTGGGGCTCAGTTCAATTCAGTTCAGTCGTGTCCGACTCTGCGACCCCATGAACCGCAGCACGCCAGGCCTCCCTGTCCGTCACCAACTCCCGGAGTCCACCCAAATCCATGTCCATTGAGTCGGTGGTGCCATCCAACCATCTCATCCTCTGTCGTCCCCCTTCTCCTCCTGCCTTCAATCCTTCCCAGCATCAGGGTCTTTTCAAATGAGTCAGCTCTTCGCATCAGGTGGCCAAAATATTGGAGTTTCAGCTTCAGCATCAGTCCTTCCAATGAATAGTAAGGACTGATGTCCTTTAGGATGGACTGGTTGGATCTCCCTGCAGTCCAAGGGACTCTCAAGAGTCTTCTCCAACACCACAATCCAAAAGCATCAATTCTTCGGGGCTCAGCTTTCTTTATAGTCTAACTCTCACATCCATACATGACCACTGGGAAAACCATAGCCTTGACTAGACGGACCTTTGTTGACAAAGTAATGTCTCTGCTTTTTAATATGCTGTCTAGGTTGGTCATAACTTTCCTTCCAAGGAGTAAGCGTCTTTTAATTTCATGGCTGCAATCACCATCTGCAGTGATTTTGGAGCTCAGAAAAATAAAGTCAGCCACTGTTTTCCCATCTATTTGCCATGAAGCGATGGGACCGGATGCCATGATCTTAGTTTTCTGAATGTTGAGCTTTAAGCCAACTTTTTCACTCTACTCTTTCACCTTCATCAAGAGGCTCTTTAGTTCTTCACTTTCTGCCATAAGGGTGGTGTCATCTGCATATCTGAGGTCATTGATATTTCTCCTGGCAATCTTGATTCCAGCCTGTGCTTCCTCCAGCCCAGCGTTTCTCATGATGTACTCTGCGTATAAGTTAAATAAGCAGGGTGACAATATACAGCCTTGACGTACTCCTTTTCCTATTTGGAACCAGTCTGTTGTTCCATGTCCAGTTCTAACTGTTGCTTCCTGACCTGCATACAGGTTTCTCAAGAGGCAGGTCAGGTGTCCTGGTATTCCCATCTCTTTCAGAGTTTTCCACAGTTTATGGTGATCCACACAGTCAAAGGCTTTGGCATAGTCAATAAAGCAAAATGAGATGTTTTTTCTGGAACTCTCTTACTTTTTCAATGATCCAGCGGATGTTGGCAGTTTGATCTCTGGTTCCTCTGCCTTTTCTAAAACCAGCTTGAACATCTGGAAGTTCACAGTTCACATACTGCTGAAGCCTGGCTTGGAGAATTTTGAGCATTACTTTACCAGCATGTGAGATGAGTGCAATTGTGCGGTAGTTTGAGCATTCTTTGGCACTGCCTTTGGGATTGGAATGAAAACTGACATTTTCCAGTCCTGTGGCCACTGCTGAGTTTTCCAAATTTGCTAGCATATTGAGTGTAGCACTTTCACAGTATCATCTTTCAGGACTTGAAAGAGCTCAACTGGAATTCTATCACCTCTACTAGCTTTGTTCATAGTGATGCTTCCTAAGGCCCACTTGACTTCACACTCCAGGATATCTGGCTCTAGGTGAGTGATCACACCATCGTGATTATCTAGGTCGTGAAGACCTTTTTTTTTACAGTTCTGTGTATTCTTGCCACCTCTTCTTAATATCTTCTGCTTCTGTTAGGTCCATACCATTTCTGTCCTTTATTGAGCCCATCTTTGCATGAAATGTTCCCTTGGAATCTCTAATTTTCTTGAAGAGATCTCTAGTCTTTCCCATTCTATTGTTTTCCTCTATTTCTTTGCATTGTTCGCTGAAGAAGGCTTTCTTATCTCTCCTTGCTCTTCTTTGGAACTCTGCATTCAAAAGAGTATATCTTTCCTTTTCTCCTTTGCTTTTCGCTTCCCTTCTTTTCACAGCTATTTGTAAGGCCTCCTCAGACAGCCATTTTTCATTTCTTTTTCTTGGGAATGGTCTTGATTCCTATCTCCTGTACAATGTCACGAACCTCCGTCCACAGTTCATCAGGCACTCTATCAGATCTAGTCCCTTAAATCTATTTCTCACTTCCACTGTATAGTCATAAGGGATTTGATTTAGGTCATACTTAAATGGTTTAGTGGTTTTCTCCACTTACTTCAATTTCAGTCTGAATTTGGCAATAAGGAGTTCATGATTTGAGCCACAGTCAGCTCCTGGTCTTGTTTTTGCTGACTATATAGAGCTTCTCCATCTTAGGCTGCAAAGAATATAATCAATCTGATTTCGGTGTTGACCATCTGGTGATGTCCAAGTGTGGCTCACAGGCCCCAAATTTGGCCTTGAAGTGTCCTGACTCGGGGGAGTATGATGTCTGCCTGGGTAGCCCAAGTCTAGGACTGCACCCCCCACAGCCCAAGACTGCCTTGTGTGGGAAGTGTTACTGGGGTTCCCAGACGTCCTGAACCCTGCTTTGGGGTCCCATTCTACCCCTGGAGTGCCTCAAACCCTGCAGCCAAGGCTCCATTCTCTTCTTGGGGACCCAAGAGCCTGCCTTGGTGGGGGGCTCTGAGTGCAGCCCTGGGGTTCCCAAATCCGGCCTGGCCCCGAACTTTGCCATGGGTGTCCGATGCTGAACCCCCCACCCACCCTCGGAGGTCCCAGATGCCGCGTGGGCCTTCCCAATAGGGCCCCAGGGGTTCTGATGGATGCAGGGGATGGAGAAACGGATAACCTGCGGGCTGGGTGGGATGGACAGCTACATGGAGGCGTGGGCCACTGTACAGGTAAATGGACAGAAAGGTACACACAGGAATGGGTGCACAGGTGGGCAGACAGAAGAAAGGATGGATGGATGGACACAGGTAGAAGGACACAGGTAGAAGGGGAGGCATGGACGGGCGGATGGATAGATACGGATGGCTGACCGCACAGATGTACGGATGGACACATGGACCAATGGGTGGCCGGTGGGGGCAGGCGTCTGGATGAGCAGACAGGAGGGTGGAAGGAGGGAAGGAGGGGAGGAGGAAGCCTGGATGTGCAGGTAGAAGGCGGGCGGGGGACTCTGTTGGTCACTGTCACCCGCCCCCACCCCCCCACAAAAGGAAGAAGCCTGGTCAGGAGACCGCTATGCGCACCTCCTGACACGATGGAACCTTTGCTGTCCTTGGTCACAGGCGTTTTCCCCGATGGCCTTTTCAGTTTTACTTTTGCAATGGGTGGATGGGTTCTCATCTCTTCAATCTCTAACCCCCGGGGTCCACACGTTCTCACCAGGTTTTCTTTCTCCACGTTCTCTGAGCCTCCTCTCCTCTCCGCTGACCTCCCACGTCCGCCTCTCGGCGGGATGAGTCCGGAGACAAGTGGGTCCCTCTGGGGACTCGGCGGCCAAGGGGAACGCCCGGCCTGTCTGAGCTCTGAGGAGATGGTGGCCACGCCCGTCTCCCACGGACACCCAGAGCCTTTCCCAGGAAGACATGGCTGTGGAGTCCGCCCTCTGGACGGCAGGACGGCCAGGACGACAGGCCCGCGTGGCCCCGTGGGGTCCGGCGTGAGGGACCCCTGCTCCAGCTCTCACCGCCCCACCCACTCTGGAGCGCCTGTGTCCGGCAGGGGGGCTCAGCTGCGGGAGGGAGGGACCCTCCGCGAGGTCTGCTCGGTGCCAGGACCTGAGACGACCTGCGCAAGGCCTAGTGGGGGGATGCTCCTCGGCCACCTCCACTGGACACATGGGAGCCCACCCTCCCCTGGAATCTCGGGCTGATGCCGAAGCACGGAGCGGTGCTGGACCCGGGGGTGGGCGGCGTGGAGCCCGGGCGTCTGGTCTCACAGTGTGGTGTCTGCAGGGGAGGCTCGCACCCTGTCATGCACAGAAGTGACCGCGGGAGAGGTGTCCGCCCGGGGCCGTGCAGGGACCGCCATGGCCAGAGTGCAGGCTGCACGGGCCTGGGGCCCCAGCCTGTGACCCGCGCCCGGCGGCTCCGCGTCCGGGGGGCCTGCAAGCCCTGCGGTCTCCCTGCGGGGACCCCCACGTCCGTGTCGAGTCCATCTGTGACCCACGTTCAGGATCCCCAGCTACTGTGCCTCATTTTGTCTCAAGGTTAGCCTCGGGCTGAAAATCCTTAAATTCTTTATTTCAAAATACAAACGTGATCTCATAAAACTCTTTAAACTGCTCTGCACAGCGAATAGAAGGTAACTTTACACATTTTGTACACATACACAGAAACGCGGGGCCACACTGACCTGGGTGCTCCTTGGCCCTGGCCAGGGCGGCCTCCCCACAGGGGCCCCGCGGGATAGCAGGCGCTAGGGCTCCTGGAATGTTCCTGCCGACACAGCCGGCCCAGGGTCAGCACAGGGACGGCCCAGGCAGACTCGCCACAGCGCCGCCGGGTTCCCACCGGGGTGAACCGTCCGCGGACAGGGGCCTCCACGCGCCTGGACGGGGCAGCAGGCCTAGGCCGCCTGCCCGCTGGGGAGGCACTTCGGGGCCGTCTGCAGCCGCTTCTGTGCTGAACAAAGACGCACGCACCACAGACAAACGCACTGCACTTGGTGAGGCCGAAGGCAGCTCGGCCGTGTTTCCCACCCACAGGCCGCGGGGACCCGAGGGGCCGCGGGTCACGAGGGCGGCAGTTCGTCGTCCCCACACTCGTACTCGTACAGCTCGACGGCACCCAGGCTGCCCGGCGCCTCCAGGAAGGGCCTCTGGGCCAGCGGTGACCTCAGGGCGCTCAGCTTCTGCTCCATCGGGCTGAGCTCGGCCTCGTACCTGCGGGGAGGGGCCCATGAGGACAGCGCCCGCCCTCTGCGCCCACTGAACAGCTGTGTGCACCCCGACACCCCGACAAGTCAGGGCAGGACAGCGGGCCCACTGAGCAGCTTTCCCCCCAAACCCCCAATACCCCAACACGTGGGGGAGGACAGGCGGGCCCACTGAGCAGCTGTGCCCCCCGAGCAGCTGTGGCCCCCCCCACCGACACCCGGACAGGTGGGGGCAGGACAGGCAGGCCCACTGAGCAGCTGTGCACTCAGCAGCTTAGCTGCCCAGCTGGCTCCCCACCCCGTCCCCCTACGTGGGGTCTGCGCCCCTTGGTGGCCTGTGGTGCCACCCCCAGAGGGTAGATGGAACCCTGGTAGGTGCCCCACAGGGGCCCTGGCAGGACCCTCCGCAGGCTGGGGGAGGGCCTGACTCAGCAGGAAGAGCTCCCAGAGTCAGAGCGCTGAGGCTGGGCACCTGGGGCAGGACCAGGAGCGGTTCGGAGTCAGAGCGTGCCTGCCCTCGGCGGTAGGGCCGCAGTCCCTTGGAAACCCTCCCCAAGAAGTGGCAGCCAGAGGTGGCGTCCTCACTGCTCCCGCTGGCATCCCGTTTCCCTGCCCCCGTCCCTGGCCTTCCCTCGGCTGGGACCCGGTTCTCCCCCCTCCCATTCCTCCCGCACTCACCCGTCCTCCCAGGGGTCCCCTGCGGCCTCCTCAGCCACCAGGATGTCGTACTCCTCGGCGGCGAAGCGCTCCCAGTCGGACAGCTCGGGGCCCTCACTGTCACTCTCCTGTGGACGACAGGCGGAGCACGGTGCGGTGTCGCCCAGGAGAGGCTCGGTGCCCCCACCCCCGCACATCCCCCACCGGCCTCCCCCGTCACCTCCCCTCACCCTGAGCAGGGATGCCTGCTCTTTTTGCTCGTGGTCCAGGTACTTCTCGATGTTGAAGAAGGTGTCGAAAAACACGTTGGCCAGCTTGCAGCGCTTCAGGTCTTGCAGCGTGATCCTCCCTGTGGGAGGGGCGCAGCCGTGAGCACACGGGTGGGGGTGCACGGAGGGGACTTCAGGGGACAGCTGGGAGCGCGGGTGGGCAGCGTGGGGCGTGAGCGCTCAGGACAGCTGCGGGGTAAGCGCGGAGGAGTCTCATGGGCCTGTGAGGTGGCTCATTGGCACGCGGTGGGGAGCTCCTGGGTGCAGGGCGGCTCACGGATGCACAGGCACGTCGTGAGCACACGCGGACGACTCTGAGCACACGCGGCTCCCAGGCACCCCGAGGAACCCAGGCCCCTCGCGTGTGCAAAGCCACACGCCTTACAGCACAGCACCGTGCGCTCTGCCACCAGCCCGGCCACAGGCGTGCTCCCGGTGTGGAGGAAGCCTGGTGGGTGGCTGGGGGACCAGAGCCCTGTGTGTCCCTAAGGGTTTGTCGGGGTATACAGGGGGTCCGCACCGGGGCTCCCTACCCCCTGGAGTGTCCCCCTCCCCAGGAGCACCCCAGTTCCCAAGGGCATCCCCCCCGGGCTGTCCCCCTCCCCTGGGGTGTCTCCCACCGCCAGGTGCCCCACTTCCCTGGGGCACCACACCCCCCAGGCTGAGCCCCTTCTCCCCTGGAACTCCCCACCCCGGGGGCAACCCTATTCCCCAGGGCATGTCCACCCCCTGGGTGTCCCCCTACCCTCTGGGGCCCCACTTCCCTGGGCGTCCCCCCCAGGCCATCCCCCTTCCAGGGCCTCGCCCCCACACAGCACCTTCAGTCTGGGGCTTCACCAGGTCCAGCATTTGGCACAGGCAGTCCTCGAAGGGCAGGGCCTCGATGGCCATGCTGTCCAGCCGCCGGCACTGCTCCTCGTAGAAGTACTCCAGCTCGAACATGGACAGCGCCCCATCCCCGTCCAAGTCCATGCAGCGGAACCAGTACTCGATGCTGCGGCCGGGAGGGTTAGACGTATGCTGGGACAGCCGTCCACCCAGACCCTTTCTGACCAGGGTGACCTGCACGTGGACAGACCCCACTCCCAAGACCACACCCTTGTGTGACCCCCTCCGAGACGACCTCACGGGGATGGGCCGCGGGGAGTGCCCTCACCGATGGGTGACCACTGGGCTCCTCTTGAGAGGGCCCTAACAGCCTGAACAGAGCGCGGGCCCCGACACCCACCTGGTGGGGGTCTTCTTGTCCTCCTCGGAGATCAGAAACCAGACAAAGTCCGCGTAGCTGATTTTTCCTTCCTTCTGGACCTTTTTCCCTCTGGATTCAAGAGATAAGGGCGGTGTCCGGGAGAAGCAGCCTGAGGCGGGGGTCCCTGCCCACGCCCAGGGATGACGGGAGCCCTGCAAGGACCCAGTCCCAGACTTGTTCCCACCCGGAGGTGCCTGACAGGCTGTGTGGCTGCAGGGGAGGGTCTCTCAGGGCTGGAGGGGGCAGGGGGACGAGGATTGGGGCAGAAGAACCTGCCCAGCTCAGAGCCCCCTCACAGCCTTGCATGCCCAGGGCCTGTGTCCCCCTCATGCATGGCATCATATGCCAAGAGCGTGCTTTGTGTGCCCGTAACTTATGATGTCACAAGTGTGATCATGCGTGTCCTTTACATATGCCTGCACATGGCAAAGGCGTGTATGTCCTTTACACATGACCTTTTGAATGGCACACGTTGTCTCTCTTACTCATGACTTCCTGTGACAACGGCGTGTATCCCCGTTGCCTGTGGCCTCATATGCCAAAACCCTATACACATGCTCCCAAGGCACGACTTCAGGTGCCTCAGAATACGCCCCCACCCCGGTCAGGAGTGACAGGCAGAGCCGGATGCTTCCGGGAAAGCCAGCCCAGCCCTGCTGGGAGCCTGCTGGCACGCACCGCGTCACAGCTCCGGAGAAGATCCGGTCAATCATCTTGGTGGAAATAGCTGCAAAAGAGGAGTCAGGCTGTGAGTCCCGCTCGGGGGTCCTGGTGCCCTACGCGGCGGCTGTGGACGTGGCCAGGCGGGCTCCAGGCCGAACCTGGAGACCCAGGTCTGGCTGGGCGGGACCCTGGGGGCCTGAATTTCCTGCACACGCCTCCTCGGACACTGCCCACCGCTTCCCAGTCCTGGGTGTGTGTGTGTCGGTGTGTGTGTATATATGTGCTGTAAGGGCTGCAAGGAGATCCAACCAGCCCATCCTCAAGGAAATCAACCCGGAATATTCACTGGAGGGACTGATGCTGAAGCTGAAACTCCAATACTTTGGCCACCTGAGGCAAAGAGCTGACTCACTTTCCCTGATGCTGGGAAAGATTGAAGGCAGGAGGAGAAGGGGGCGACAGAGGATGAGATGGCTGGAGCCATCACCGAGTCAATGGACATGAGTTTGGATAAACTCCAGGAAATGGTGATGGACAGGAAGGCCTGGCGTGCTGCAGTCCATGGGGTCGCAAAGAGTCAGACACGACCGAGCAGCTGAACAAAGGTGTGTCCCAAGTTGTGTCAGTCGTGTCCGACTCTCTGCGACCCCGTGGACTGTAGCCCACCAGGCTCCTCTGTCCATGAGATTCTCCAGGCAAGAATACTGCAGTGAGTCGCCATTCCCTTCTCCAGGCGATGTTCCTAACCCAGGAATTGAACCTGAGTCTCTTGCATCTCCTGCACTGGCAGACAGGTTCTTAAACCAGCTGAGCCTCTGGGGAAACCCACCCAGTCCAGGGACCTGAGCCAGAGTCCAAGTTTCAGAGGGAGGCGCTGGCCCCAGAGCTCCAGGACAAGTGGAATGTGGACAGCAGGACGCACGTTCACTCCTGCACAGGCTCTGCCTCCAAACACACAACGCGCTTGTGGTCAGAACCCAGATGCATGTCAACCACGTTCACGGAAGAAAGAGTGGAAGGCCGGGGCTGTCAGATGGATCACCACACACGGGGTGGCTTAAACAGCACATGGTGACCCTCCCCTCGTCCTGGAGGCTGGAGTCGGAGCCCCAGGTGTGGGCAGGGTTGGTCCCTCCTGTGTGTGTGGACGGCATCTCCTCCCCGAGTCCTCACATGCTCGCCCCTGTGTGCATCTGTGTCCCGACCTCCCCTTCTCATCACGACCCCAGTCCTGTGGGATCAGAACCAGCCTAGTGACCTCATTTCACCTTCAGCCCCTGTTTAAAGACCATGTCCAAACACAGCACCTCCTGAAATCTCAGGGATCACAACTCAAGTATATTAATCTTGGGGACACTTTTCAGCCCCTACTTAGGCAAGTAACCACAAAAAAATGGGGAAATACAGACAAAACGTCCTTTCCTCCCCATTCATCCTGGCTCAATAAAAGTCCCCTCTGAGAGGAACGACTGGATGGTGTCAGCTGCTGAACGGGGTTTTCCAAAGAGATACATCCACATCCTGCCTCCTGGCGTGGGAACTGGATCTTATGTGAAAACAGGGTCTCTGCAGAGGTGATAGTGAAGGTCTGAGATGAGGCCCTCCTGGATGGGGATGGCCCTAAACCCAGGGACAGGGTCCTTATAAGACACAGAAGGGAGACACGGACACAGGAGAAGGCACGTGGAGACGGAGGCAGAGACGGGAGGGAGGCGGCCACCAGCCCAGGGACAGACGCCCGGAGCCCCCAGAAGCTGGAAGAGACGGGAAGGACCCTCCTCTGGAGCCTCTGCAGGGAGCCCAGCCCTGGGAACCCCTGACCTCAGATGTGTGGTCCCCAGGGCTGGGGGAGGACGGGTGTTGAGCCCCCATCTGTGGTCATCTGTTACAGTTGCCTCAGGTAACCCTCAAGGCCCTCGTGGGTCTCGGGCCTTCATAAACAAGTTCATTTAGAATTTCCGGTGTCACAACTGGGAGGATAACTTCCTGTTTGAGGGCCCCCCCACGCACATGAGAACAGCCCCAGGGAACCAGGACAGCTGACTCAGATGCACTCCCACACCTGGCAAGATGACGGCAGAAAAACCACTCGGGACGGTCAGCTCCACCCCGGCCCGCTCCTCTCCACACAGGAGGGCGAGCCCATGCAAAACCCGCACTGATACAGCCTATGGGCACGCCAGGGACTGTACCTGAAACCACCCCGTGTCCTGTCCCAGCCAGCAAGACCCCCGTGTCCCAGGGTCACTAGTGTCCCCAGGACAAACGAGGCCACGAAGACCCCAGCAAGCGGCCCTGTTTGGTGACAGACCCCCAAAAGCGGCTGACGAGAGCCACCGGACGTGAGAACCACACAGGTGGACAGAAGGCCTTGGGGACGTGGCAACCAGCCCTGGACCACAAGGTGGGTGCCTCAGGGCCTGATGAGTGCATCCTGGCCACCAAGGCCTGTGCTGATCTCACAGCGGGGGTCAGAGTCGAGACCAACAGTGGAACTGAGAGGAACCCACGCACACTCAGGTGTCCATGCACCAGGATCGCGGGGCCCTTGGGGGACCAGCCTGAGGGATTCAGGGAGTAGACGGCTGGCCTGGGGGACTGACCTCGGAGGCCCATCCAGGCCACACTGACCACAAACAAATGAATGCCCAGAGAATTCAGAAACACGCTCACGGCTGCAATTACCTGACAACCCATCACATCAAAACCTACAATTTTAAAGAAATAGTTGACAAAACTAAAAATCCATCACACAGGTAAATTTTAGCCCATTTTGCGTACCCTGAAGGTTTGGTTTCTTGTAAAGGGAGGTGCAGGGAACTCAAACCAGGGTTCTGTGAGAACCTAGAGGGGTGGGAGGGGACATGTGTGTACCTATGGCTGACTCACCTTGAGGTTTGGGAGAAACCAACACAATTTTGTAAAGCAATTATCCTTCAATTAAAAAAGTAATAAATTTTTAAAAAGCATTTATACAGGCTTCCTCACTGCTGCTCCTAAAATTCAGGGAGGCTGGGTTTTAGCTTTTCCAGCCTCTATGTCGTGAGGACAGACAAAGGCTCTGGGGTCAAACCCAGAGGATGGAGTCGAAACCTCCCCAGGAAACGTGTCTCTGCTGTTCTCAACAGGCCGAATCCAGGCCTGACGCCGCCAGCCCACCCGTCACGGCCACAGGGCCCTGGGCTGGGACTTGGTGTCCAGATGGCACCGTGCCCCCACAGGCAGGCGCTAGAGGGCCTGGCAGCAGGCAGCACCAGCAACACGGCAGGAAGGGCGACACAGAGCCCTGTGGGAACAGGCGTCTCCCCTGCGGGGACAGGTGCTGTGAGCCCGGTGCTGACCCGTGGACTGGCCCCCACCGAGCCCATCAGGGGACCCAGCCTGAGATGGTGGCAGGCGTGACCCCCCCTTCTGAGGGACACAGAGGAGACCGGGGGTGGGAAGAGTTGGGGAATGAAAAGGGCTCCGAGGGGGAGCCACCAAGTGCTGGACATCTCCCCGTCCACGCCAGCCTGAGGGCGCCCCCAACGCCATGCCGTGAGTGTATACCTGTGTCCTGTGTCCCGCAGCAGGTCCGGCGGGAGTCCAGGTCAGGCCCCGAGGGTGAGGGGTCGGGTGGCATGGGGGCAGCCGCGGCCTCTCTCCGGAGACCAGGAGCCCCCACGTAGCGCCCGCTCCGGCGGAGTCCCGGCCCTGCCCCACCCCCAGCGGGGGGAGCGCTCACCATGATCGTTGTGTCGGGCCAGGTCCTGCGCATCAATGAGCAGGTCGTGGTCCGTGTCCAGCTCCCAGAACTTGCAGTAGATGACGTAGAAGTGCTCGTAGGAGAAGAACTCCGTCAGCTGGTTGATGTCTGCCTCCTCCTCCAGGAGAGCCACGTTCTGCAGGACACAACACAGAACTGCCAGTGGGGACTCCAGGGCACGGAGTGCAAACAGGCCGTCCAGTGAGGATGGGCCCAGATCCCGTGTCGGGGAGGCAGGGTCAGAGCAGGGCAAGGCCGTGTGAGGGCCGGGAGGGGCAACCGGGTCAGGGGTGCACCGGGGTCAGGCCTGGGTCACAGACACGGAGGGGAGAAGGTGGGGGATGGGGGAGGAGAGGAGGATGGAGGGTCGGTTCCGTGCGAATAGACTACAGGGTGGGAGGTAACTGATGAACAGAGGGATGGACGGGTGGGCGGGTGGGGGGACGTGTGGGAGGGGGGACAGATGGACGGGGAGGGGCGGGGGCGTGCCTGGGCGGGGGGGAGGACGGGCGGGTGGAGGAGGGGTCACTGTCCCCATCCTGAGACCATAGCGCGCACCTGCAGGAACGTGCTCCTCCGCAGCTCGGCGCACGTGATCCTGCCCGACCAGGACCGGTTGACGGTGTAGAAGATCCTCTGGATAACCTGCGGGGCACGGACGGGGCACGTCAGCCCTGCACAGTGATGTGGGCGCTGCAGGGCTCCACGGGAGGCCCACGTGTGAGCGCGCCAGGCTGCCCGGTGACCCCCTGGGTGGCCTCCCCAGGGACTTGGGACGGTGTGCTGCAGGACCACGAGCCGCCAGCAGAGGGCGGCCGCCCCGCACACGGCGGAGGGTCGGGAAGGAGGCCCGCTGGATCCCAGGGGGACCCAGTACAGCGGGAGCTGCCCTCGGCCGCCCTCGAGCTGGATGGGGCGGGGACAGCAGCACGGGGGCCGGCAGCCCACACAGCGCGGCCTAAAGCTCGGCTCCGGCCCTTCCGCGAGCACCTGACCAACCGCCGGGAGAAGAGCATGAGCTCGAAGCCGAGAGAGCGCCCCCCGCCCCTGCAAACGGAGGCCCGGCAGGGCACAGGGCCCCCTGGTCCGGACAGCAGTGCCTTGGGACAGGACGCCCCCTCCCCTGTCCCCCTCCCCCTCCCGTCCCCACCCAGGGCGCCCTCTCTCTGTCCCCATCCACGATGTCCCCTCCCCTGCTCCTGTGAGACGGCCCCTACCCACCCCGCTGTAGGCTGTCCCGTCCCCTAGGACAGCGGCCACCCCGTCCCCTGTGTGTTTAGGAGCCCTCGGCATGCAGCAGTGTCTCCGGCCCGCGGTCAGTGTGGCTGGAAGCAGCCTCAGCTTAGACGGTCACTGCTAGTCAGGGAGCAGAGTGGCACGGTGTATGCGTGAGGCGGGCCTGGGAACCACGGGCACAGGAGCTGCGCAGGTGCCCACACCCCCACCCCGCCCCGCCCGCGTCCCCTCCCCCTGCGTGTCCGCCCCACCCACACGTGTGCACTGTGCTGCAGGACAAGAGTGCTCCCAGCCCGTGTTTCCAGGGGCTGCCCACCACCCACCTGCACCCAGAGCCAGGCCATGTGTGTGGGCAAGAGCCCTTCCCCCCAGGTGACCCCGGCCCAGGGCAGGGGCGGGGCCTGGGCTGCAGGTCCGTGTCCCCAGGCGGGACCCACGCCCCACGCAGAGCACCCGCGCCTGATGCTCAGAACCTGAAACCCTGCTGCCTGGGAGGCAGAGGGTAGGGTCTCTGGACATGCCCTCACCTGCCAGGACCTGCGCCCCGTCCGACCCTGGGACTCGGCGACATGCCCTGCGTGGGGCCCATGTGGGCCACACCGCTCACCTCTCCCGAGCCCCAGAGAAAAGGACCACAGACACCTGAGCCTGGTGACAGAGTGGGGAGTGAGGGCCACGGACACTGCACTCACCGTGGTGATGTAGCGAGAATGGAACTCGGCCGCCTCCTTCAGGAACGCCAGGCCGGGATGCGTGTTCACCACGTCCTGCAGGGGGACAGCACCCAGCCCTGGGACACGCCACGGGACCGCCCACAGTCCCCAGGGCCGAGAACCCATGTGTCCACCAGAACCCCAGGGTCGCACAGGCAGGCCCGGGGCCGCCCCCGTGGAGTCCCCTCGAACACACAGGTATATGAAATCACGTCAGAGCAAGACTGTACTGTCGGGCCGTGTCTGAGGAAGGACGGAGCTCTGAGCGGAGGTGGCTGTCACGGCCTCTCACGACCAAGGGTGACCTGACACATATGAACACGCACACACCAGCGTGTGAGGGCACCCCACACTCTGAGAAGGAGCATGTGACACGTCCTCGTGTGATGAAGGACTAGAGTCCCGGGAGCCCTTTAAACGGCTCTCACTCACGCCCTCTGCCTAACTTTGCCTGTTCCATGTTTTAAGTGGAACGTACAGGTAGCCAACCATCACTTTAAATTCTCCTCCAGAAAATGGAGCATGAAGTCCTGAACAAACTGTGCTAAAGGAAGCAGAAAGGCATTTAGAATGAGCATCCTGCAAACCCTGACCCGGTCTGTGACAGCCTGGCACTGAACGGCCCGGTGCCCGTCTGAGTCCAGGCGCCCAGGCTCAGGGGTGGAGCTGTCCACTCCGTCCCACTGCTCATACGGCCCCTGAGGGGCTGCACGGGGCCAGCCCGTGGAGGCGGCCCCCCGAGGGCACAGAGCCAGGCTCCCACACAGCAGAGGCGGCCCCCAGGGGCAGAGAGCCAGGCTCCCACACGCAGGTGTAGAATAGGGATGCACCTGTGAAGGGGGGGGGGGGGGTGTGCAGCAGAGACAGGACATGCGTGTGGTGGGCAGGTGCAGATTGGGGTGTGCACTGCGCAAGGCAGTGACACATGGACGGCGGCATGTGCAGTGCACAGCAGGACACACGGGAGAGGAGCACAGAGTGGGCGGCGGGCACGCACCTGCAGGAAGGGCACGAAGTCCTCCTGCACCAGGTAGCTGCAGCCGGGGCTCACAAGCAGGTGCACGAATTTGGCAGCGTCATCATGACAGTTCTGCAGGACCCTGGGCGACAGAGCACACCCCCACTGACCCCCTGCGCGTCCACAGGCCCCCGCCCAGACTCGGGCCCCAGGAGGTACATGGCAGCTGTGCCGGGAGCCCCAGGCACGGTCTCCCCTAGACGTGACCGTCCCAGCCGCCGGGAACCCCCAGATGTGACTGTCCTAGCTGCCGGGACCCGCAGGCAGGTCTCCCCCAGAGTGACGGTCCCGGCCACAGGAGTACCAGCCAGGGTGGGGGACAGCTGGGGACACCCCCCTCTCGGGACTCACTTTCTCCACATGGCGACGAACTTGTGGACAGACACAGAGCCGGTGCGCTCACCGCCAGCACTGCAGAAGAGCGGTCCTTTCCAGTAGAGCGGGCAGCCACAGGCCTGTGGGAGGGGCAGGGACATGGGTGAGCTCGTCCTGGCCCCCACGGCGGCCCGACCCCAACGAGGCAGGGAGAGCCGCTGTGTGCAGACGGCGCGCCCCACACAGCCCAGCGTGTCTCTAAGGACACGGCAGCCCCTCGCCCTCAGTCACACGGGTGATGGGGACACAGACACTGCTCCTGAGGATGCGCTGTGCACCTCGTCCCCCGACCAGAGCCTGACAGTCAGCAACCGGGACAGGGGAGGTGAACACACCCCTAACGCCAGAGTCTCAGCATCTCATGACCCATGAGGAGAGCATAAATGACAGAGGAGACCGTGAAATACTCGGGACACAAGGACGCTCCTGCAACACCGCACATCTCAGGGGTCACAGTGACCACATTGCTCACAGTCACAGCTTTCAAGACCCTGATGCTGGCAAAGACTGAAGGCGGGAGAAGAAGGGGACGACAGAGGATGAGATGGTTGGATGGCATCACCGACTCGATGGATGTGGGTTTGAGCAAACTCTGGGGTTGGGGATGGACAGGGAAGACATACTGCAGTCCATGGGGTCACAAACAGTCGGACGTGACTGAACGACTGAACAACAACAGAAGGCATTGAAGAGGAATGGAAACAACGGAGACGCTCTGACTGCTTTATTTCCTGGTGGCAAGACTGCAGATGGGCTTAAGTTTCGCCCTCAACACTTTGGTCAAATCCTGGGACAGACACCAGCAGACGTGAACACCTTTACCAACAGTCCTGCAGACACCCAACTCATGCGGGCAAAACCAGCAGAGTCCAAAATAGATGGGAACACTCCCCCCAGACCCGGGTTCGACTTCTGGAGTAAGATCCCATGGAGAGAGAAACGGGAATCCACTCTACCATCCCTGCCTGGAGAATCCCACGGACAGAGGAACCTGGCGGGCTATATTCCATGGGGTTGCAAAGTCAGACAGCCCTGAGCGACTGAACAAGAACAACAGAAAAAAGGCAAACAGCTCAGTGAACGGCTCAGGGTGACCCCCCTCAGGCCCACGAGCTGTGCACTGATGGGCCCCGCAAGCAAAGAGCACGAACGGGGTCAGGACTGCAGAGGGAGACGTGGAGGAAACACGTAAGCAGATCCCAGCAGACACGACCGCGTGACGGTCTTGAGAGCAGACCCAGACACTGGCCACAAGAGGACTTGTGGCTCCCACCGGCGACCAGGGAGGGGGTGCCCTGCACCAAGGCTGTTCCCGCAGCACCACTGCGCATCCCAGCCAGCATCTCACAAACCCAATCAGCACACGAGGCAGGGCAGCCCGACGCTATTCCCGCAGCCCCAGTCTGCATCCACAGAGACCCGGCCACAGCCATGGGGAGAGTGTGAGAGCAGGGAAGACATGCAGTGAGGACAGGAAGGGTCAGCACTGAGGAGGGAGCACCACAGTGAGGACGGGGAGGGTCAGCACTGAGGAGGGAGCACCACAGTGAGCATGGGGAGGGGTCAGCGCTGAGGAGAGGACCACAGTGAGGACGGGCAGGGTCAGCACTGAGGAGGGAGCATCACAGTGAGGACGGAGAGGGGTCAGCACTGAGGAGGAAGCACCACAGTGAGGACGGGGAGGGGTCAGCACTGAGGAGGAAGCACCACAGTGAGGACGAGGAGGGATCAGTGCTGAGGAGGGAGCACCACAGTAAGCATGGAGTGGGGTCAGCACTGAGGAGGGAGCACCACAGTGAAGATGGGAAGGGTAAGCACTGAGGACGGAGCACCACAGTGAGGACGGAGAGGGGTCAGCACTGAGCAGGGAGCACCACAGTGAAGATGGGGAGAGTAAGCACTGAGGACGGAGCACCACAGTGAGGACGAGGAGGGGTCAGCACTGAGCAGGGAGCACCACAGTGAGCACGGGGAGGGGTCAGCACTGAACAGGGAGCACCACAGTGAGCACGGGGAGGGGTCAGCACAGATGAGGGGAGAGCACCACAGTGAGCACGGGGAGGGGTCAGCGCTGAGTAGGGAGCACCACAGTGAGCATGGGGAGGGGTCAGCGCTGAGGAGGGAGCACCACAGTGAGCACAAGGAGGGGTCAGCACTGAGCAGGGAGCACCACAGTGAGCACAAGGAGGGGTCAGCACTGAGGAGCGAGCACCATAGTGAGCACGGGGAGGGGTCAGCACTGAGGAGAGGACAGAGCACCACAGTGAGGATGGTGGTGGGGTAGGCAGGGGCCAGGAGTGTCCGGATCCTGGGGTAGGATCGCCCTGCCCGGCTCTAGAGATGACCCGTTGCCCACATGCAAGAGTGTCCAGGGCGTGACTCCTACACGGCTGCAGAAGGTGCCAAGGCAAGTGGGTGTTGGAGGAGGGGGCTGCTGAACGGGTGAGAAGCCGCTCGGCACCATGTGCAGAAGAAGTGCCCCTTCTTCCTGCCCCATGCAGGCAATCACCGCGCTACGAGCACAGTTCGTACCTGAACAGAAGAGTTTACCACCCCAACTTACAGAGGAAAACACAAGAGAAAATGCTCATGGCCTACACTTTCTATCAAGGACAGAAATACGTAAACCACAAAATAAAGAATCTGAGGACCAGGCAGGATGTAAATTAAAACCATCTGTAATTCCAGAGGCTGACAGAAGAGTGGAAAGGCAAGGGAAGACTGGGAAAAAAAACAGCTGGGACAAGGACCTCTGACCAGTGCTCGTATCTGGAGAACACACAAGACACGTGGACCTCAACACTAAGGAACACTGGGTGCTTGACGGGCAAACGATCTGAACACACATGGCGTCAAACAAGGTATAAATGACATAAATGGTACGCATACAGATGCTCAGTGCTGTGCGTCATTAGAACTGTGCAGCCAGAACAAGTGCCCGCTGTGATTCTACACAGGTGAGGTGCTACTGAACTAACCAATCCAGTGACAGAAAGTGCCCAGGGGGGCCTGGCTGGACTGGGCTGGACCGATAGTGAGTTGGGGGTTTGCCAGAAACGCTTCTGATCTGACGGGTGGACAGTTTCACGGAGACACGCACACCCCCAAAGGGGATGAAGCTGTCCACAGTAAATACCTACTGCTCAGCTCACGTCATTGTCCCCAAGACAGCGCCCAAAAAAGGGAAAGATGCCGACAAGAAACACATACACCATCAGAGACTGAACCTAGCCGTTACAGAAACGAGACGAGAAGCTAGAGTAAGCGACTTCAGCACCCAGACACACACACACAGACACACACACACATCCCAGTGTGACCTCAGCGTGCGCACACACATCCTCCCAGTGTGACCTCAGCGTGCACACACACCCCCCCAATGTGACCTCAGCATGCGCGCACACACACCCCAGTGTGATCTCAGCGTGCACACACACACACCCCAGTCTGACCTCAGCACACAGACACATACACACAGACACGCCAGTGTGACCTCAGCACACACACACACACACAGCACTCACACATCCCAGTGTGACCTCAGCATACAAAGACACACACACACCCCCCAGTGTGACCTCAGCACACAAAGACACACACCCCAGTGTGACCTCAGCACACAGACACACACACACAGACACGCCAGTATGACCTCAGCACACACACAAACAGACACCCACACATCCCAGTGTGACCTCATCATGCACACACGCACACACACACACCCCAGTGAGGCTGAAAACCGCAGACACCAAGAGCCGGCGTCTCATTGCTCGCTATACGTGCCCAAGACAGGCACACCGGAAGATGGCCTTGTACTTCATGTTAAATTAAACATACTGCCAGCAGATGACCCAGCAATTCAACAGGCATTCCTTACCTCAGGCAGATGCAGAGCCGTCGCTGGAATCCTGGGAACACAAACGTAAACTCTATGCACGAGACGGCACTGGGAAGGCCCAAACATTCACGCACCGGTAAACACACACCGAGGGACACGCGCGCACAGGAGGCCACTCGGCAGTAAACGCTGGGGACAAATACCACAGGTGTGCCCAGAAACCAGAGACAGCCCCCACGGGTCCCCCGTGACATTCTTGACCAAGCAAAACAACGGCAGCAGAAGGCCCGGGAGTAGGGTGCGTGGGGCCCGGGACAAATGCCGTCTGGAGGAGCAGACACAGAGAGACCATACGGGGCTACAAAGAACTGCACGCAGCAGAGGGGCGGAGCACTGCTGCCAAGACACAAAGGCCAGCCCAGCGGCCCTTCTGGGGAGCTGGGAGCAGAGGCCCATCCTGCCCCACTGACCCCTGCACACAGCCCTGCCAAGGTGGGGGCACACGCCCCAGCCAGGCCCTCGGGCCCGACCACCGATCAAGGAGTCCAGGAAGCCTGGTCAGCAACACGGGGAGGGGACCTGGAGCAAGAGGGGGCGCGTGAGACATCCTGGTGTCCCCTCTGTTATTCAGTCACTAACTCATGTCTGACTCTGCGCAACCCCATGGACTGTAGCCCGCTGGACTCCTCTGTCCATGGAAGCCTCCGGGCAAGAATACTGCAGAGGGCTGCCGTTGCCTGCTTCAGGGCATCCTGCCAACCCAGGGATCTAACCCACGTCTCCTGCACTGGCAGGCGGGTTCTTTACCACCGAGCCACCTGGGAAGCCTATAGCGCTCCCTATATAAATCCAAAAATTGAATCACCGTGTTATCCAACAGCCCCACTCCTGACCATGTTATCTGGAAAAGATGAAAACTGAAATTCAAAGATTCATGCCCCCAGCGTTCACAGCAGCACTATCTATAACAGTGAAGAGATGGATCCCAGGGGCGGACACTGACACTGTGGAAAACTGTGTACTTACGGTGGGGAAATTTTACTCTGTGCCCATTATATCTCAATAAATCTGACTGAAAAACAAAATTAATTGTTTGATTCAAGAATCTAAGAAAAACTGACAATAGACAAATGTGTAAGAAAACAATAAAGATGTGAGCAGAGACTGATGAAACAGGTAAGCAAAAAACTGAAGTACTCTACGAAGCTGACGGACGCTTATCTGAAAAAAGAGAAGTGAATCTCTAGACTAGTCAAAATGAATCAGAAATAAATAACCCTACAAATAAAAATGGCCACACGTACAGATCTGATATTCTTGTATTAGAAGAATATTGTCAAAATGACTATACAGCCCAAGGTAATCTACAGATTCGGTGCAACTGCTATCAAATTAACTGGTGACATTTTTCACAGAACTAGAACAAAAACTTTAAAAATCTGTATGGAGACATAAAAGACCCCAAATAGCCAAAGCAATCTTGAGAAAAAACTGAGCTGGAGGAGTCATGGCTTTAGACTAGAAAGCTACAGTACTCAAAATTGTATTTGTTGTTGTTCAGTTGCTCAGTCCTGTCCGACTCTTTGCAACCTCGTGGCCTGCAGCACGCCAGGCCGCCCTGTCCTTCACCATCCCCCGGAGCTTACGCAAACTCGTGTCCACTGAGTCAGTGATGTCAAAAAGTGCGGTACTATGACGTGAAAACAGTGTGGGACTGGCATAAAACAGACGAAGACACGATGGAGCAAGACAGAGAGCCCAGAGAGAGACCCACGCGCCAGACAGAAAGCCCAGACAGACAGGATGGGACAAGACAGAGAGCCCAGAGAGAGACCCACGCACCTAGGATCAATAATCTATGACACGGGGGCAAGAACGCAGGATGCAGAAGGCAGCCTTTTCAATACGTGGTGCCGGGAAAACTGGAGAGTTACAGGCCAAAGAAGGAAAGCAGAACACACCCTAACAGCATACACAAAAGAAAACTCCAAATGGATGAAAGAGCTAAACGTGAGACCGGACACTACAAAACTCCTAGAGGAAAACACAGGCAGAACACTCTCTGACATCAATCACAAAATACCTTTCTGGACCTAACTCTCAGAGTAATAGAAACAAAAACAAAAAATAAACAAATGGGATCTGATGAAACATACAAGCGTTTGCACAGCAAAGGAAACCATAAACAAAATGAAAAGACAGAATGGGAGAAAATATTTGCAAACGATGCAACCAACAAGCAATTGATCTACAAAATATACTAATAGCTTGTGCTTGTACAAATAGCTCCTGTTTGTATATACAAACAGTTCAATATGAAAAAACAACCCAAGGGACTTCCCCGCTGAGCCAGTGGCTAAGACTCCATGTTCCCAAAGGTGGCCTGGGATTACTCCCTGATCAGGAAACTGGATCCCACGTGCTGAAACTAGAGCGCCTCATTCCACCAGTATCAAAGATCCTGGATGCTTCAACCAAGACCCAGTATGACCGAAGAAATAACAAACGTGTGCTCAGTCACTTCAGTCGTGTACAGCCAAATAAATAAACACATCGCTTCAGTTGTGTCCAACTCTTTGCGACCCCATGGACCACAGCCCACCAGACTCCTCTGTCCGTGGGATTTCCCAGGCAAGAATACTGGAGTGGGCTGCCAAACCCTACTCCATGGGATCTTCCCGACTCACTAATCAAACCCAGTCTCCTGCATTGAAGGTGGATTCTTTACCACTAGCGCCATCCTGGAAGCCCCAAATAAATAAATACATATATTTTTTAAATCCAATCAAAATATGGTCAGAAGAGCTCTGGAGAATGAAATGGAAACCCACTGCAGTATTCTTGCCTGGAAACTTCCATGGACAGAGGAGCCTGGCTGGCTACAGTCCATGGGATTGCGTGGGGCTGGACACGAATGAACGACTGGCTTTACTACCACCAGAGAGCTTCACCCACATGGCACAACATGGCCCAGTCAAATAAAGAAGAAACATGAAATAAGATGGTCAGCAGAGCTGAACAGGCATTTCTCCAAAGAAGACAGTACAGATGGCCAAAAGCACGTGAAAAGACATTCAACATAACTGACTGCTGCTGCGGCTGCTGCTAAATCGCTTCAGTCGTGTCCAACTCTGTGCGACCCCATAGGCGGCAGCCCACCAGGCTCCGCCGTCCCTGGGATTCTCCAGGCAAGAACACTGGAGTGGGCTGCCCTTTCCTCCTCCATACACACACTGCTGATATATACAATAGAGAATCAACAAGGACCCAAAGGGGAAGGGATAAAACAGGGGCTTGGGAGTAACACATACACACTGCTGATATATAAAACAGACAATCGACAAGGACCTACTGTACGTAGCACAGGGACTCTACTCAGTACTGTGTGATAATCAAATGGGAAAAGAATCTGAAAAAGAGTGGATGCCTGTCTAAGGATGCCTGACTCCCTCTGCTCACACACACTGTAAATCAACTCTTTGTTGTTCAGTTGCCCAGTCACGTCCAGCTCTGCGATCCCATGAACTGCAGGCTTTCCTGTCCTTCACTACCTCCCAGAGTTTGCCCAAGTTCATGTCCAGTGAGTCTGTGATGCCATCCAACCATCTCATCCTCTGTCGTCCCCTTCTCCTCCCGCCCTCAATCACTCCCAGCATCAAGATCTTTTCTAATGAGTCGGCTATTCGCATCAGGTAGCCAAAGGATTGGAGTTTCACCTTCAGCATCAGTCCTTCCAGTGAGTATTCAGGACTGATTTCCTTTAGTATTCACTGCTTTGATCCCCTTGCTGTTCAAGGGACTCGCAAGAGTCTTCTCCAACACCACAGTTCAAAAGCATCAATTCTTCGGTGTTCAGCCTTCTTTATGGTCCAACTCACATGCATACAGGACTACCAGGAAAACCAAAACTTTGTCTAGACGGACTTTTGCCGGCAAAGTAGCGTGTCTGTGTTTTAATCCGCTGTCTAGGTTTGTCTTTGTTTTTCTTCCAAGGAGCAGGCGTCTTTTAATTTCAAGGCTGCACTCACTGTCCACAGTGATTTTGGAGTCCAAGAAAATAAAATCTGTTACTATTACCATTGACAGAAAATAAATAAATAAGATAGAGATAAAAAAAATACAATAGACCAAGAACTGATTCTCTGAAAGAGTACACAAAATTGACCAACCTTTGACCAGGCTCACCAAGAAGAGAGAGCAAATCCAAAGAAAATAAGAAATGAAAAAGGAAAAATATCAACAAATATCACAGAAATACAAGAAATCTGTAAGAGAACAGTGTGAAGACTTATGTGCCAAGCAATCCAACAACCGAGAAAAGGACAGCTTTCCAGGAACACACAGCCCCCAAAACGGAATCTCAAAGAAACAGTAACTCGAACAAAGAGACCATTGGAAGTGAAATAGAATCTGCCATCAGAAAGCTCTGTACAAACAAAAACCCACTACCAGATGGTTTCACCAGCTAAATCTAGAAACACACAAAGAAGAACTCTTACTGATCCTTCTCAAACTGCTTCGAAGATTGAAGAGGAGGGAATACTCTCAAAGACAAGCAAACATCACCCAAATACCAAAACCAACACTACCGAAAAAGAAAATTACAGGCCAACATCTTTGATAAATACAGATGCAAAAATTCTCAACAAAATACTGGCAAACCGAATCCAACAACACATAAAAAAGATCATACACCATGACCAAGCAGGATTCACCCCAAGTTCACAAGGATGGTTCGACATACGCAAATCAATCAATGAGATACACCATGTCAGCCAAGTCCAAAAGTGCGTGTTCAGCATCCATTCAGGACAGAAACTCTCACCAGAGTGAGTGTAGAGTAAACATATCTCAACATGACAAAAGCTATCTACGACCAGGCCACAGCCAGTACTGTCCTCAACGTGGAAAGTCGAAAGCCTTCCCTTTTGGGAACAAGACAAGGATGTCCAATCTCACCATTTCTATTCAGCACAGGACTGCAAGTCCCAGCCAGAGCAATCAGACAAGGAAAAGATATAAAAGGTGTTCAAACTGGACCCGGAGCGGTGGGATGGGGTGGGAGATGAGACGGAGGCTCAAGCACATATGTATACCTATGGCTGATCCACGTTGATGGATGGCAAAAACCAACACAATACTGCCATTATCCTTCAATTAAAAATACATAAATTAGAAAATAAATGGTATCCAAATTGGAAGGCAAGTGGTAAATTATCACTATAGGCAGATGATATGATACCATGAATAGGAAACCCTAGAGACTCCACACACAACAACTCTGGAACTGATAAATGAATTCAGCAAGACAGCAAGATATAGGACTAACATATAGAAATCAGTTGCATTTCTTCACACTAATAATGAAATAGCAGAAAGGGAAAGTAAAAAAGAAATTCTTTTTAAAACTGTATCCAAAAAAATAAAGCCAACCAAGGAGGTGAGAGAGTTACATGCTGAGAAACTAAAAAAATCATTAATCAATAAATTAGAGATGATTCAAAGAAACAGAGAAATAGTCCATGCTCCTGGATTGGAAAAATTAATATGCTTAAAACGACCATTCTATCCAAGCAATCTACAGATTTAATGTGATCCCTATCAAATTAGCCATGGCATTTTTCACAGAACTGGAACAAGCAATCCTAAACTTGATATGGAACCACAAAAGACCCAGAATTGCCACAGCCATCCTAAAGAGAAAGAACAAGGCAGGAGGCGTAATGGCCCCAGGCCTCAGACAGTGCTGCAGAGCTAGAGGCAGCAAAGCAGTGTGTGTCGCTGTTATCGCTGCTCAGCAGCTCAGTCGTGTCCGACTCTGCGGCCTCACGGACCGCAGCACGCCACGGTTCCCTGTCGTCCACCATCTCCCAGAGTTTGCTCAGATTCATGTTCATGGAGTCGGTGATGCCATGCAGCCATCTCATCCTCTGTCAGCCCCTTCTCCTCCCGCCTTGAAAACACTGTGGTGCTGACACAGGAACAGACACCCAGATCAGGGGCTGCAACAGAGACTCCAGAAATAAACCCACAACTATCGTCAGTCATGCTCTGACCAGGAGGCAGGAATATACAATGGAGAAAAGAAGACAAACGCTTCAGCAAGTGGTGCTGGGAGAGGTGGAGAGATGCATACAAATCCGTGAAGTTAGAACACACCCTCACGCCATACACAAAAAAACTCAAAGTGGCTTAAGGACGTAAACGTAAGACACGCGGCCACACAACCCCTAGGAGAGAACACAGCACAACACGTTTTCTTAGGTCTGTCTCCCAAGGCAACGGGAATAAAAGCAAAAATAAACAAACAGGACCTAATCAAGCTTACAAGCTTTTGCTCAGCAAAGGAACAAAAGACAACCCACAGAACAGGACAAAATATTTGCAAACGATGTGACTCACAAAGGATTGATTTGCAAAATGTACGCATAGCTCATACAACTCAACAACACAACAATCGAAAAACGGGCCAAACGTCTAAACAGACATTTCTCCAAAGAAGACACACAGATGGCCAACGGACACAGAAAAATATGCTCAACACCGGTAATTATTAGAGAAATGCAAATCAAAACTACGATGAGGTACCACCTCACACTGCTCAGAATGGACATCACTGAAAAGGTCTACAAATAAATGCTGGAGAGGGTGTGCAGAGACAGGAACCCTCCTACAGTGTTGGGAAGAACGTAAATCGGTGCAGTCACTGTGAAAAAGTTTGGAGTTTCCTCAAAAAACTAAGAACAGAACTGCCATATAATCCAGCAATCCCACTCCTGGGCATATACCCAGAAAAAATTCTAATTCAAAAAGATACACGCACCCGTGTTCAGGGCAGCATTATTTACAACAGCCAAGACACGGAAGCAACCTAAATGTTCATCCACAGATGAACAGATAAAGAAGTGGTACAGATACGATGGAACACTACTAGGCCACAAAAAGAGTAACACGATGCCATTTGCAGCAACATGGATGGACCTAGAGGTGATCGTACTGAGTGAAGTCTGTCAGACAGAGAAAGACAACACCTAATGATATCATTTGTATAAGGGTGTGAAATACGGCACAAACGAACTTATCTGAGAAACAGAAAGACTCACAGCACAGAGATCAGACTTGGGGCGGCTGGGACGGGGCAGGGGGTGTGGCTGGAGAGGGATGGACAGGGAGTTTGCGATCAACAGATGCAAACTGTTATATATACATGATGGATACACAACAACGTCCTACTACACAGCAGAGGGAAGTGCGTCCGATATCCTGTGATAAGCCATAGTGGAAAAGGATGTGCGTATCTGTACAGCGCACGTTGTTGTGCAGCAGAGTTACCACAACATTGTGCTGCTGCTGCTAAGTCGCTTCAGTCGTGTCCGACTCTGTGCGACCCCACAGACGGCAGCCCACCAGGCTCCCCCGTCCCTGGGACTCTCCAGGCAGGAACACTGGAGTAGGTTGCCATTTCCTTCTCCAATGCATGAAAGTGAAAAGTGAAAGTGAAGTCGCTTAGTCGTGTCCGACCCTCAGCGGCCCCATGGACTGCAGCCTACCAGGCTCCTCCATCCATGGGATTTTCCAGGCAGGAGTACTGGCGTGGGGTGCCATTGCCTTCTCCAACAACACTGTAAATCAACTCTAATTCAATTTTTTAAAAGGTGAAAAAAACCACCCAGAAAGTGGGACAAAATATTTACATAGCATATATATCCAATAAGGGATTGTATCTGGACTACAAAGAATGCTTATGAGTCAACAATAAAATGACAAACACCTCAACTGAAAAACAGTCAAAGGATCTGAAGACACACTGTCGGAAAGAATACATAGAAACGGCTCACAAGCACACGAACAGTCTCAACATCAGGCAGAGAGGAAAGCGGTAATCGCTTCAGCCGTATCTGAGTCTTTGTGATCCCAGGGACTGTAGCCCGCCAGGCTCCTCTGTCCAGGGGATTCTCCAAGCCAGAATACTGGAATGGGTTGCCATTCCTTTCTGCAGGGGATCTGCCTGACCCAGGTCTTCTGGGCTCTTTACCATCTGAGCTACCGGGGAAGCCTGTAGTCAGGAGGGAAATGCAGTTCAAAACCACAGGGAGGCAGCGCTGCCCTCACACCGGGAGGGCCGGTCCTCAACCAGAGAGACAGGGAGTGCTGGAAGAAACGTGAACACGCTGGAGCCCTCGCACGGCGCAGGTGGGAACTGTGGCAAAGAGTCCTGAGGTTCCTCAGAAAGGCAAACAGCGCCACTGTCTGAGGCCGCCATTCCACTCCCTGGGCCTCGACCCAAGAGAAATGCAAACGCATCCACCTGCACAGACCTGCAGCACAGGAGAGCCCACAGCACCATCACTCACAAGAGCCAAAGGCCAGAGCCGCCCGAGTGCTCCTGAAGGGCACAGCCACCCAAGTGTTCCTGAAGGGCATAGCAGCCCGAGTGCCCGTGAAGGGCAGAGCCACCCGTGTGTTCCTGAAGGGGAAGCATGGAAAGGAACAGTAAAAGGAGGGCAGCTCTGATACAGGCCACAGTGTGGATGGACCCTGAACACACGACGTTCAGTGAGAAGTGCAAGCACAGAAGGACACACAGAGTGTGATTTCATTGATAGGAAACGTCCAAAACAGGCAAATCCATGGAGACAGGAAGTGGATTCATGGTTGCCAGGGACTGGGGGAGGGGAGTGGGTGGGTACATGGATGGATGGGCAGGGGGGTGGATGGATGGACAGATGGATAAATGGACAAGTGTGTGTGTGGGTGCGTGGATGCATGGATGACTGAATAGATGCGTGGTTGGGTAATGAATGGATGGATGATGCAGAGATGGTTGGATGGACAGATGGATGGATAAGTGGGTATATGGATGGATGGATGATGGATGCATGGTTGGGTGGGTAGACAGGTGGATGGATGGACTGACAGGTGGATAGATGGGTGGATGGATAGGTAGATTGATAGATGGATGGATGATGGATGGATGGATGGGTGAGTGGGTGGATGGATGGATGGGTGGAAGGATGGATGGATAGATGATGGATGGATGATGGATGGATGGATGGGTGAGTGGGTGGATGGATGGGTGGGTGGACGGATGGATGGATAGATGACGGATGGATAAATGGATGGATGGACAGATGGATGCGTGGGTGGGTGGGTGGATGGATGGATGGATGGATGATGGATGGATGGATGGATGATGGATGGATGGATGGATGATGAATGGATGGGTAGGTGGGTGGGTGGGTGGATGGATGGATAGACAATGGGTGGATGGATAGATGGATGGATGGGTGATGGATAGATAATGGATGGATGGATGGATGGATGGGTGATGGATGGATGGACGGATGAATGGATAAACAGCATGTGGCCCGTGCACACACTGGAAGACAACTCAGTGACTAAAGAGAGGGGAAGCTCTGACACAGGCTACAGTGTGGATGGACCCTGAACACAGGGTGCTCAGTGAGAGAAGCAGGCACAGAAGGACAGACAGTGGGTGCTTCCGTTTATACAAAGAGTCAGAAAGAGGCAAATCCACAGATACTGGAGGCAGACTCGTGGTTTCCTAGGGATGCAGGGGAAGAGGAGGCGCAATGGCAACCACGGGGTACAAGGTTTCTTTCTCTACAGTGAGCTCTGTAGAGAAGGCTGCACAACCCTGTGAATACACTGACGGCTGAGCTGTACACTTTAAATGGTGAATTGTGGTGCACATGGATTCCATCTCAAGAAAGGTTTTAGAAAAAGAGAAAAAGGCAACCCCTAAAAGCTGAAGGCAGAAAGGAGCACGTGGAGTCACTCAGCACACAGTCCAGCAGAGCTTTTCAGGACGTGCACAGCAGACAGAGAGTTAGCAGCCGGGGCCAAGAGGAATCTTACAGGAGCGGCAGGGGTGATGGGGGAGAGAAGGGAGGCAGAGAGGAGGGGAGGGGGAGAGGAGAAGAGGGGAGGAGGGCAGGCGGAGGGGCAGGGGAGAGGAGGGGACACAGAGAAAAGAGAAGGCGCCCGCAGCACTGGAGACAAAGGAGAGAGGCTGGGCACTGCCCTGAAGAACCAACGTGTAACTCACAAGCAGCCTGCGCGGCAGGCAGCGTGACCCCCGGGAGATCAAACACGTGGGAAGTGCCCGCCCACAGCTGTCGATGACAGCTAGAGTTGGGGTGCTGGGAGCATGCGGACCCCACATGTGGGCACAACACCGGCAGGCAACCTGGGGCCTCTGACTGACGTAAAGCGGGGGCCTGTCCTCTGTCCAGCAAGCCTCCCAATGCAGGAGACACGGGTTTGATCCCTGACACAGGGTGATGCCCTGGAGAAGAAAATGGCAACCAGCTCCAGTATTCTTGCCTGGAGAATCCCACGGACGGAGGAGCCTGGAGGGCTGCGGTCCACGGGGTCATAAACAGTCGGACACGACTGAGTGACGGACACACACACAGAGTGAGACAGGAAGGGACCACAGGGAGCCCGGGCCCCTTACAACAGCCACCCAGCCACTAGGGACGGCCAAGGACACCGTGTCACGTTCCTGTAGGAGACGGTGCAGACACCAAAACGACTGGGCGTCCACACGGAGGAGCCAGAGCCGCACTCTCTGCGATGAGCACTTTGGTCACACTCAGGGTCAGTCTATAGTCACACACGCGGTGTGTGGACTGTGGACACGCATCCCTTGGACGGGAGACACATGGGAAGGCCTGAGCTGAGCCCGTGGGGACGGTCACTCCAAGATCACGAGGCCCCGGGGAACAGCACGCAGGCCGTCCGTGTCCTCCAACAGCGAGGACAGAGCTCAGCACGTCCTCTGTGCCTCAGGCTCCAAGGACGGCAGACAGCGGACACAGAAGCCGAGCCCTGGGCCCGCGCATGCCTGAAGAAGGACCCCCCACGTGCCCGCGGGGACACCCACCTTGGCCACGCGGCCCATGTCCTCTATGGTGGCCCTTTCATGCGGGAACTGGGCGAAGGTCCTCTCGATCTTGGTGATGACGGCGTCTATGTTCACCGTGTCCTGCGGGCGGCCGCGGGGGAAGTAGAAGGTGGGGATGCTCCGGCTCGCGGCGGGCGGCAGGGGCTCCTCCTTCCTCGTCTGGACCTGAGGAAGACAAGAGTGAGGGCCTGGGCACGTGGGCACCTCCTGGGGATGCAACTCAGTGAGGGCCTGGGTGCGTGGGCACCTCCTTGGGACCCACATTCAGTGAGGGCCTGGGCACGTGGGCACCTCCTGGGCACGTGGGCACCTCCTCCCTCTATTTTCATCATCGGAGGCAGGTCTGATTCATGTCTCCCCCCACCGCCCCAAGCCCAGTTCACCCACTGTGGACGGGGCACCCAGACCATCACTACGGGCTGACTGCAGACACAGGAGGGCACGCAGCCCACAGGCAACGGCACATGTGACCACTGGCCTGGTCCACACGCCCCGCCTCCCTCATCCTGCTTCAGCTGTGAGCCCCTGGAGAGGCCAGCTTACCGCCCAGGCTACTGAGAGAACCTGCCCTGTGTCCTGCGGGAGGTCAAGGGAGGCGTGGCGGGCTGTCCCCTTGGTGGCAGGTTGCACCTGTGACCGCTTGTGCCCACACCTGCCGTGCCCCGTGGAGGTTTCAGACCCAGCCAGCACAGCCCTCAGGAAACACACAGCCCCAGGGCTCTGCCTCCCAGGACGGGCAGCAGCGAGCACCACACAGGAGCCAACAGCACGCTTTCAGCCACAGCTGACGTCAGCCAGGCATCTCCCAACACACCTACCACTTGGTGGTGTGGGGTGTCCACCTGGTGCCTCATCAGGTGGCCTGTGGGTGGGCGCAGTGGCCCACCAGCCCTTCCAGGGCCAGGGGGCTGGGAGGGGTTGCATCCAGGGAGGGACACAGCAACAGGGCCTCTGTCACCCCAGGACAGCCTCCCATCAGACCCCACTCCCTTCAGAAGCCCTGTCACCCCAAGTCATGGGATCATCAGGACCCAGGACAGCCTCCCCTCAGACCCCACCCCCTTCAGAGGCCCTGTCACCCCAGGTCACGGGGTCATCAGGACTCATGACACACCCTTCTGTCAGAGAGCTCTGGAGCCCGTGAGCCCCCAACAGGATCACAGAAAGAAACCCACACCTGGACACAGGAGGACAAAACCCGAAGACCCAAAGGCAGCCAGCAGGTGTTTAAACACAGCCCAGGCATGGGAAGCAAGACAGATGAGGGGAAATCTTCAAAGAAGCAAACAACCGGGGCTCCATCCAACTGTCAACAGAAACAACAGATTCTAGAAGCCAGAGGAAGACACTGCCCACCTTGTCCCCTTCTACCTGTGAGGAGGTGGCTGTCACATGACGTGAACACTGAGATGTTTTAACGACCCAAAGAGAACAGAAAGCCAAAGTGAGCGTGCAACAGACAGCTGGCCCAGGCGACGCTGAGGCGTGCACGTCAGTGGGGAGCAAAGCGCCCCCAGATGGAAAATGTGAACTACAAGACAGGGTGCGGGGGGAGAGCAGTGCCTACCTGGCTAACTCCACACGCATCCACCAGAGAAATCAGTCATAAGAACACCATTTTACTTCTTTCTGAAAACTCCCAAGAAGATGACAGCATACAACGCAAGGGAGATAGAATGGAAGTGTGTGAGAGTTTTGAGTTGGATGATAAAGATATGGATTAACTCAGTTCCTACAAAAATGACACTGTCAGCTGAGCAGTGACCTGGTGGGAAGCACTGCAAAGGGAAACAGGCAAAGGAGAGCACGCAGAGAATACAACACAAACCAGAACAGACTCAAAGTCATGTACGTGAACTAAACGTTCCAGTTAGAAATACAAAGGTCGGAGGCCCTGCCTGGTGGCTCAGTGGTCAAGAACCCACCTGCCAACGCAGGAGAGGTGGGTTCAATGCCTGGCCGGGGAAGATCGCACATGCTGAAGAACAACTGAGCCCGTGCGCCACCACTACTGAGCCTGCGCTCCAGAGCCCGGGAGCCACAGCTACTGAGCCCGACTCCCCAGCTGCCCCGAGAGCCCATGCCCTGCAACAGGAGAATCCACCGCCACGAGAAGGCTGCACATCTCAGGCAGAGAGCAGCCCCTGGTCACCAAAACTAGAGAAAAGTTCGCGCAGCAACCCAGCACAGCCAAAAGTAAACTCAAATCAAGTTAACTGTAAAAAACAGGAAGATCAAACAACAACAACAAAAAAGGGTTATTTATAAGACACACGCATAAGGTCTCAGGACACAACAGCTGAAACTTAAGTGGAAAGAGATACAGCGGCCAACAGCGATGGGAAGAAGGCAGGCACCGCTGTGTTCACGCCCAGAGTGGGCTGGGGGCCTGGACTTCCAGAGAGAGGTCGGGACACCGCGCTGGGGTCCACCACGGGCGGCGCCGCCGACCCCGAGCTGACCGCTGCCCCGGCGTGGCCTCAGCGCCCACCAAGCCCCGGAGCAGGGAAGTGCGGCGCAGGCAGGCAGGGCCAGGCGACGGGAAAACAGAAGCGCCGGGTGCGGACACGGGGAGATTTAGAGTTATCTCTGGGCCATAAATAGCGCGGCCGGCACAGCTGCGGGACAGGCGCCCTTCGCCAGCACACAGGGCGCCGCAGGGGCCGCGTCCGGCCGAGCGGGGCTCCCCAGGGCCGGAGAGAAGCGGCGGAGGACGGCGCCCTGAGCTCGGTGCTGCCGGCTGGACGTCCGCGACGAAGGCGGAAGGGGCACAGCCGTGCATCTGTGTGGGTGAGAGAGAGACATGCACACACACAGAGGACTCCCAAGTGGGGCTGGGCCCCCTAAGCAGCCCGCAGAGCAGGGGCGCCGGCCTCGCCCCGCCCCCGCCCCAGGCCTCCCTGTCGGCCGTCAGCACGGCACCTGCTGCCGGCGGCAACTTCTGTCGCGATGCGGACACCCGCGCTCCCTGGTGGCGACTGCGGAGACCAGAGACGCCAGCGGCCCTCGGGACACGCGCAGCCGCGAACAGGACAAGACACGGCCTCGTGGAGAGCGAGGCGCCCCTGTGTGGCGGGAGCGGCCACACCGGGGACAGTGCCCGCCTTCGGGAGCAGCCCAGCGCCCCCTCCCGGCACGGCTTCTAGCGCGTCCTCAGCCGGTCGGCGTCTCCGCGGACAGAGGGCGCACGCTGGGCCGGCGGGGATGACCATGGGTCTAAGCACCCAGGAGGGGCGCGGGGCGAGCGGAGCAGGGCCGGGGGCGGGTCAGCACGCGGGGCGCAGCCGGCAAGGGCCCCATTGGAGCAGAGACCCGGGTGTGGGGACACAGGCGGCAGAGGCACCCAGCGGAGGGCAGCACCAGGCTGGGAGGCCCTGCAGGCCGGAGCCTCTCCTCCTCCAAGCCTGGGAACCCTCCGCACAGGCTGGAGAGGCTGGGGAGGGCCAACTAGGACTTCAAAGGGCCCACTGATGGACCCACAAACAGATGAGAACATGTGCGCCCCTGGGCAGAGGACTGTGCGGCCCACGGAGCCAGGAAGCAGGGCTGGGGTGTGGAGCTGGGGAGCAGCCCGAGGGCCCAAGTCCATGGGCCAGGACCGTGGGGACCACGTCTGACCCCCGGGTCCCAGGAGTGCAGACCAAGGGGGCACACTCAGGGGCACCCTGCACAGTGATGTGACCCCCCGGGGCCTGACACGGGCAGAGTCTGCAGGTTAGGCTGTCAGCACAGGGAGGGGAGGGGAGCCTGGACTGTCACGGCACCAGGGTCTCCCCTCCGTGGGGCCCCTGCGTCCACCTGAAGGGCCCACAGGGAAGCTGGATGGGTGAGAGCGGGACCAGGACCAGGACCAGGGATGGAGGAGGGGGGCGGGGGAGCCCATCCCAGGGCCTGCTGCGCCCCAGATTCAGTCCCAGGGATGGAGGCCAGCACCCAGCTTGGACGGGGCGGCGGCACAGCCGGGCGGGGTTCTCGTGGGCTTGGGACACGCGCTGAGGGCCGCCACGGAGGACAAGCTGGGGGCCTGAGGGCTGCTCAGCGTGCGCTTGGCCCGGACGTCCACAAGTAGGGGCTGGATAGGAAGAGGGCTCTGCAGGAAGAGGAGAGCCTCACCCCCAAAACACAACAGCCACACTGCATACGTTCCTGTGGCCCTGAACCCAGCACGGCTGCACCAAGCTGCAGGTGCACATGTGTGAAGCACCGAGTCCATCTCCACATGCCCTCCAGGCCCACACACCCTCACCACCCCCGCCACAGCCCTCATACCCCCAACCATCACGTCTCTCCTCACCCCATCCCCTCCTCACCCCATCCCCTCCTCACCCATCTCCACACACACCCCACCATCCCCCTCCAGACCCCATCTCCACATGCACGGCCCCCACCATCCCCTCCTCACCCCATCTCCGCACACCCTGAGGTTTGCAGCTCCCCCAAGGATATGTCTGGAGTCCACACTCAAACACCGAGAGGTGAAACCAGAAGCCAGCCAGGGGAGCTCCCCTCCCCAACACTGTCCCCAGGACACTCCCCTCTCAAGAGCTGAATTCTGCACCTGAAGAGCACTCACTGCCCAGGGCAGGCGCCCTCATTCCCAGGAAAGATCGCCGGGATGTGTTTTCTGTAACCTGAAACTGCTTCCTCTGAAAGGCCTGAGTGACTGGATAAGACGCACAGCTGTCCTGGGAAAATCAGGCTTTCCTGCAGCTCCTGCCTGTAGCCAGGGCTCCCCTCCCCTCCCCCTTGACGAACATCAAGGCCTGGCCACCACCGGCGGAGGGCTCCCCGATCCGGGGACACCCCAGCACTACTGTGTACCACATAAACAGCAACCAGCAGACGTGCCCCTCCGTCTGTAAAACGAGATCAGCCTCATCTGATCTCACACTCGGAGTCTGAACAGACTTTCCTGCCCAAACGGGGCACCGATTTACAAGCGTCACCCACTCGCAGACCAAAGCTCACACGTTAGAAAGACAGCTGTCAGACAGAAAAAAGAAGGCCCAATAGCTCTCTAAAAGTTCAGACATAGTCCCAGGATGGGGAAAAACTCGATTTAAAGTACCAACAGGAAGCAAGCTTTTCCCACCCCAGACAGGCCGGTATGTAATTCGGCGACTTTTTGCTTTCTTAAGGCCACCAGATGACCTTAACTCCTCGCCTGGGAGAAAATACAAGCGATTCACAGTGCCAAACATCCCTGACAGCAGAACCTGCCGTTACCAGAAGACCCCAGGGTGGCCGCGGGTTCTACATGCCCCGGTCCCTTTACTCGACTTTATAAACCACAGACGAGGCCCAGGCAGAGAGAGACCGGCTTTGCTCTTGTGCCCGTGGGGGAGAAGCACCGAGAAGTTTAAAAGCCGAGTGCCTGCTGAAACCAACGAGCGATGCGCTTCCTCTAAAGCGCTCAAACTCCACACGCGCTCGCAGCAAACCGCGCTCGGTCCTGAGAGCACTGCGTTACTGCGACGGGCGCTGTGCTCCGACCACGCGGGGAGGCTGCCTGTGCGCCTGCGGAGCCAGAGCTAAAGCCTCCCCAGCCCGTTCAGTCCGCTCCGCAGGCGTTTTCCAGGCACCGTGGTCCTTGCGGCTGAATCTCCCAGAAAGGAGCTGTGGGCGCCTCGCTTCAGAGCGGCTGTCCCAACGAACTTCACGGGCCACACACCTGCTCTCCGCGCGCAGGGCCGCTGTTCCCGGGCAGAGGTGAAGCCCCCACCCCCCAGCACGGGTAGCCCCCCGCCCCGACCTCTCCGGGGCTGAGCGGACGCAGCAGCCCCGCGCCCGCACCTGCTGGAAGGCCTTGAGCCGCTTCTTGAAGCGCGAGGGCAGCACGAAGTCGCAGCCGCGGGCCAGCGAGGCCAGCTCCTGCCGCAGGTCGGGGTCCTGGCGCAGGGAGAGGTCACGGAGCCGCATGTCGGCTCGCGTGGGCCGCCGCGGCCCGGGCCGGGTGCGCTCGCGGGGCTGCGGCTGGCCGGGGCCGGCGGGGTCGGGGCGGTCCAGGCGGCCGGGCTCAGCGCGCTCCATGCGTCGCCGGCCGGCGCTCTGGGGGCCGGACCCCGGGCGCGCGCATTCCTCCGGCGGGGCGGGCGCGCACAGCGCGGGCAGGGGAGGCGCGGCTAGCAGGCGGCGGGCGGCCCCTCCCCGGGCCCCGCTGCGCTCCGCGGGGCAGGCCAGAGGCAGGGCGCCCGCCCCGGGCCGGACCGAGCGTTGGACGAAGCGCAGGACGCCCGCCCCGGGCCAGCCCGCTGCGCGAGGAGGGAGGCGGCCGCCCCCCGTCCCCCACCCCCGACCCTTGCTCTGCTCAGCCCGCAGACAGGCCGCCGAGGCCCGCCGCCCGCGGGCTCCCCGGGAGGGACCCGGCCTTCTCTCCGGACGCCGTCAGCCAGCCCAGGGCTAAGCTGGAACCTACGACAGAGCAAGCGGCCCAGACGCGCGGGCCCACAGCCCGCCTGCGGCCCAAGAGCTGTTCCCTGGGAAACTGGCGGCAAAAGAAGGGCTTTGGAGGTCACCACCCACGCGCACTTAGGAGTGTAGGGGGAAAAAAAACAAAACAGTGAAAGTGTTTGTTGCTCAGTCCTGTCTGAGCGACCCCATGGACTGTAGCCCGCCAGGCTCCTCGATCCGTGGGATTCTCCAGGCAAGAATACCGGGGTGAGCGGCCAATTCGTTCTCCGAGGACATCTTCCCCATCCAGGGATCAAACCCAGGCCTCCTACACTGGCGGCGCGTTCTCTACCCTCTGAACCACCAGTTGGGAAGATGTTCACTCAACCTGTACACTATCTCCTGTGAAAACTCGGGGTGCGGGTGCAAGCGAGGGTTCTACCGCATTCCGGCGTGTACACAGGTGCACAGCGTGATGAGAACCAGAACACGGGGAGGAACAGAATCCGACTCAGACCGCCATGTACTGGGAACCCTGAAAAGGGAACCCGGGCCCTGACGTGGGGGTGGACTCCCCGCAGAGCCAGGCCCGCTCTGGGCGGGTCTCCCCGCCCTCGCCCCCCGGACACGGACACACATGCAGTCTACCCCTGGCCTGAGGGTCCCACCCCTGACATCGCAGGACCCCAGGGACGCATGTCCCTTCACCCTTCCCTGCCCCGGGACAGAGCTGTCTGGGGAAATGGCCTTGGGGGTCAGGAGCCTCTTCACTCACCCACCCTCTTCCTGTCTCTCTAACGGACTTCGGGTTTGGGGCTCGTTTTTTTCCAGCCGTGTTTGTCTCACAGAAACAGAGGGCAGAAGTCCAGAACCGCCTGCAGGGCCCAGGTTCCCCTGTCAGGAACAGCCTGAGCGGGGCACTGCGTCTGTTAGAAATAGGAGCCCACATCACTGCGGTGAGGAACCCACGCAGATAAGGCTGCCCTGAAGACTCGCAGTCTCCCCAGGGTGCGTCTGGTCCTGCACACCCTGAGGGTCCGTTCAGACAAAGGCACAGCGCTGTGTTGCCACCACTGCGGTGTCACTCAGCAGGCTTGCTGCCCTGGGGGCTGTACGTTTTTTAAGATTTTAAAATAGTATTTTTTATGTGGCCCACTTTTTAAAGTTTTCAATGAATTTGTTACAACATTCCTTCTGCTTCGTGTTTTCAGTTTTTGGCCCCGGGGCATGTGGGACCTTAGCTCGCAGATCAGCAATCGAACCCGCAGATCAGCAATCGAACCTGTACTCGCTGCCTTGGAGACGAAGGTGTCAGCACGGGACAGCCAGGGAGGTCCCTCCCCCAGCCCCTGCCCTGGAGTCCGTGGGCTCAGCCGGTTCACGCCCCCTCCCCAGCACCATCCATCCACCCTGTATCCGTGCTCCGCCCGTCCTGAGTGCCCCCAGCGGGAATCACAGGGATGCAGCCTCTTCCGGCTGCAGCGTCACCTGCCCCAAACTCCTGCTCAGGACCCCTGTCGTGTGCCTGTCCTCTGCCTCTGCCCCTCTCTCGGCCCCGCTCCGTCCTCCTGTTCCCAGAACATCCTCAGGGGCTCGGGGCTCGGCGGCCGACCCCCACATCCCCCATTCTGCAGACACGGGGACAGTCTGGGGCAGAGTGTGTACCACTCAGTGGCCACGGCGCCATCACATGTGGTGTGAGGTCACGGTGCCCGAGGCCTGCCCTGTCAGACCCGCTCACAACACGCAGGAAGGCCCCCAACAGCATGCTGGGGGGGCCCGTGCTCGGGACAGACTTCTCATTTCAGGATGTCAGCAGGGGCACCGGGGGCTCGGAGACTGCCGATGCAGGCACGGCCCTGCCAGTCTGCCTTGGGGGCCAAAAACCAAAACATAAAACAGAAGGAATATTGTGACAAACTCATTAAAACTTTAAAAGGCGGTCCACATCAAGATAAAAAAAAAAAGCTTAAAAATATAGTGTCGGGAACATGGTCACTTATTACAGTCATGTCTTTGTACAGTGAGGAATCACAGACTTGTTGAAATGTACAGAAATATCAAATCACGGTGTTCTGTGCTAGGCTTCCCAGATGGTTCAGTGGCAAAGAATCCACCTGCCAATGTAGGAAACTCAGGTTCGATCCCTGGGTTGGGAAGATCCCCTGGAAAAGGAAATGGCACCCTACTCCAGTATTCTTGCCTGGAGAATCCAACGGACAGGAGCCTGGCGGGCTACAGTCCATGGGGTCACAGAGAGTCAGACACGACTGAAGCAACTTAGCACGCATGTGAAACTGGTGGAAGAGATGCAACCTACGACAAGTCACTTGCTAGAGAGACAGCTTGCAAATCCCATAGTGATAAATAGAGCAGTTGTGCCCAGAACAGACACAGAACTTGCCAACTGAACGAGAAAAAGCAATCAACCCATGTGTAAACCAGAAGCGCATCCGAAAACACACCCCAGCAGAGAAGATGCTTGAGGACAAGAAGGTCACCTGGGAAATGGTGACGAAGCCCCAGAGGTGCCGCCAGAGAGCCGTGTTATGGACAGGGGCCGGTCAGGTGCCCGCCAGGGATGGGTCGCTGGAACCCTGGGCTGCTTTCAGGCAGGGAACACCCACGGTGCAGACCCTCTGGAACACCACTTGACGGGGTCTTGAAAAGAGAAATGGGTCTGTGACAACCTAGAAGGGTGGAATGGGGAGGGAGGTGGAAGGGAGGTTCAAGAGGGAGGGGACACGTGTATGCCTATGGCTGATTCACGGTGATGTACGGCAGAAACCAACACAATATTGTAAAGCAATTGTCCTCCAATTAAAAATAAACAAATTTTCAAAGCAGTCAGAGATGCTGCTGAGCCTTAAAACGCAGCCGTTACTCCACAGGCGTCTCCTGGGACCGCAGTGGCCTCCCAGGTGGCTCAGGGTAAAGAACCCGCCTGCTAAGGCTGGAGACCTGGGTTCGATCCCTGGGTCAGGAAGATGCCCTGGAGGAGGAAACAGGAAAGCACTCCAGTATTCCTGCCTGGAATTCCATGCACAGAGGAGCCTGGAGGGCTGCAGTCCGTGGGGTCGCACAGAGTCGGACACGAGTAAGAGACTGAGCCTTTGCTGAGATGAGAAGAGACGAGGTGCTCGTGAGGACTGAGCTTGGACGTCCTCGGCGCAAGGATCCGAGAGCTGGGGGCCAGAGCCAGGGCCAGGGTCCACCTGACACAGCACGAGGCCCCACGGTCCGGGAGCAGCGCTCAGCGAGGACCCGGGAGGAGGGCCGGGCGCTTGACCGTGGGGAGCGTCCTGGGAGAGCTGGCGGGTGCTTGGACCCCTGCAGCTGTAGAAGAGACCTCAGACGGTGCGCCCTGGCCCAGAGCCCTGGATGCCTCGGGGCCCAGGGTAAGACGAGACGAGTTGTGTGAACAGCTTTCCTAGTCCTGTGAAGGCTGACGGGAAAGCGCCTCATCTCCCTAAACTAAGCCAGCGCCTCTCCACCAGCAAGGACGCCGCGGAAGTGCCCTGCACGGCCCTGGCGCTCTGCCCGTGCCCCGACCGGGAGGATGCGGGCCACCTGACGCTGTCGACCAGGGCGCCGCCTCAAAGCTCACCACAGCGCACACACAGGAACGGGGATCCCAGCCACAGGGTGGGGGTGCAGACGGCCCAGGTCTCGGTCAGACAGGGCCTCCGCCCAGGGGAGCACTGGGGCCCTGCAGCCGCAGGGAACCCCTCAGCCACAGGCACCCCCACATCTAGGGAGCAGCAGCGGCCACCACCTCCTGATGGACACCAGCCGCTGCCACATCCTCGAGCAGACTCTGAAAGCCTTCTTCAGAGATCCCACACACGAGACCCGGCATCACCCTCCTAGGGGGCCCCATGCCCCCCTTCCACACAGGGACCCCGCTTCCCCTCTTCAGAGACCCCACACCAAGCTCCTAGGGGACCCCGTGCCCCCATCCTCTTCACGGGGACCCCGCTTCCCCTCTTCTCTTCAGAGACCCCACACCAAGCTCCTAGGGGACCCCGTGCGCCTCCTCCTCCTCACGGGGACCCCACTTCCCCTCTTCTCTTCAGAGACCCCACACCAAGCTCCTAGGGAACCCCGTGTGCCTCCTCCTCCTCACAGGACTCTGCACCCCTCCTCCTCACGGGGACCCTGCTTCCCCTCTTCTCTTCAGAGACCCCACACCTAGCTCCTAGGGGACCCCGTGCGCCTCCTCCTCCTCACAGGACTCTGCATCCCTCCTCCTCACGGGGACCCTGCATGCCCTGTTCTCATGAGACCCTGCATCACCCTATGGGACCCTGTGCCCCTCCTCCGTCTCATGGGGACCCCGCACCTTCCCCCAGGGCAGAAGGCAGTCCCAGGAGGTGAGGAAGCTTAATCTGGACTGAACGTGGACTGAACATGGACTGGACCTGGACTGAACCAGAGCCCTAAACCAGGGCTAAACCATGACCCTACACCAGGACTAAACCAGTACTGAGTCAGGTCAAGTCAAATCACCAGGTAACTAGACACCCCATATCTACAAACAGAAGCAAAGCACTAAATGTCTAAACAAGTAGATAACAAATTTCACCAAGGGGCAAAGCACTGGAACGCATGCACCGTCGCTGACGGAAAATGATGAGATGCAAGAAGACAGAAAGATATCCGGAGCCGTGGGCTGGGAAACTGGACATTTTTAAGGTATTAGTGGTGCCAGATTGATCTACAGACTCAACGCAGCCCCAGTCAAAACTCCAACAGGCTTTCCTGTGGAGGCTGACAAGCTGATTCTCAGGGTTACACGCAGATGAGAACATTAGGACAGCCTGAGGTCAGAGAACATCTGAGAATCTCAGACCGTTTTAAAAGAACTGGGTTGGCCGTACACCACTTGCTTTCCACAGGTTCACCCCCAAAGAGCTGCAGAGTGAGACTTCAAACACAGATCACGGGATCAGAGATCGGGAAACAGACCCATATGCACAAGGCTGACTGATTTTCAACAATGTGACTCACAGTGCAGCTCTGCAAGAAAAGAGAGACTTCAAAGACGGCTGGTTACCTGGATATCTTACACCACACACAGAAACTGAAGAGAAATGGATCAGAACTCTAAACGCAAAAGGGAAAACCAGGAATGTTTTAGGAGGAAAACAAAAGGCAACCATGACAGCCTGGGAGACTCACACGTTTCATAGATTGGATGCAATACATAAGAACCATGAAAGAATGAAATTGATATAATTTAAAAAAAAAACAGCTTTTTGTGTTCAAAAGACATGTTAAACCAACAACAAAATGGGACAAAGACTGAAGAGAAATATGTGAAAATATAAGTCTCACAAAAGAGCTGCATGCAGATTCTACACAGAGGCCTTATGTTGCTGTTGACTGGCTCAGTCGTGTCCGACTCTTTGTGACCCCATGGACTGCAGCCCACCAGACTCCTCTGTCCATGGGATTCTCCAGGCAGGAATACTGGAGTGGGTTGCCGTGCCCTCCTCCAGAGGATCTTCCCAACTCGGGGATCGAACCTGTGTCTCCTGCATCGGCAGGTGGATTCTTTACCACTGAGCCACCAGGAAAGCTCCACATGAGGTTTCTTCACTTCCTACTAGCTCTTAGAGAACACAAACTCAGAACTTTTCTTATAGCATTATACGTAGGAACATTTTCCTAACACTAATTATCCATTTCTTGGGGTCAAAGAAGTCTTATCATTTTATCCCAATGACAACAGTCCTTTTTGGGTTACTGGCCTCTCAAAATTCAACTGAAGCCAAAAACTCCACATTCACCAAGACATGTTTAAAGCCACCTTCAGGCCCCAGACAAGGTCCATCAACAGTTCTTTTTGGCCGCAGCAGAATGTTGGCTGTTAGCTCCCTGACCACGGGTGGAGCCTGTGCCCTCTGCACTGGCAGTGTGGAGCCAACCACTGGACCACCAGGCAGGTCCCTGTCATTCCTTTTTGAAACCTCTTGGGACAGTTAGGAGAGAGTCATTCTGCTTTCCCTCAAAACCGGGTCCTCAGGGGACTTCCTTGGTAGCCCAGTGGCTAAGACTCTGGGCCCCCAAATCAGGGGGCCTGGGTTCGATCACCGGTCAGGGAACTAGATTTCACAGGCCACAAGTAAGACCCTGGTGCAGTCAAATAAATAAATAAAAATAAGCAAATATTTAAAACAAAAAACCAATATCTGGGTCCTCATGGTGACTTACTCTATCTGGTCATGGAAACTGCAGACCAGAGAAGGGGTCTTCAGTCTTACCCGCCCCCATCAGCACTTCTTTCATTCAACAGACGCCCGCCCACCCCCCGACTATTCCAGCCCCACCGCCGAGCCCCGTCGCATCCTTCCAGGCAGAAGCTGGTGTCTCCACGGCCCCAGGCAGCACAGTGCATGAACCTGTTCTTGGGGAAACACCACTCTGGCCTGAGGATTCACGCCCACACTCTGTGGCTTTCTGCCTGCCATGCATAAATGAGGTCTTTCTCAGGCGTCAAAGCCTCCCCCCTCAAGTTTTCTGTAAACAGTTCCAGTCCCAGGGGGACTCACACAATTTATGGGGTCACAAAACACAGGAATTCATCTTCCAGTGATGTCTGTTGGGCTGTGTCACAAAACACACCTAGTGACAACGTGGACGGCTCACCACGGGAGGTTCCGGGGATCCCAGTAAGAGCACCAGGCAGTTGGCGGGAGGACGGGGGACTGTCACTACTGCAGGCAGCTCTCCAAGCCCTGGCTCTCCTCACACAGCCACCTCCTCATTTTAGCGGGGGGGCGGGGGGGGGGGGAGGCTGAGGCAAGACGTCAAGAGCAGGGGTCCCCAACACCTGAGCCGTGGACTGGTACCAGTCTGCAGCCAAGCTGCACAGCAGGAGGTGAGCAACACAGCTTCCTGTCTATTTACAGCCACCCTCAGTGCATCTGGGCTTCCCAGGCAGCACTAACGGTAAAGAACCCGCCTGCTAATGCAGGAGAGGAAGGAGACTAGGGTTCAATCCCTGGATCAGGAAGCTCCCCTGCAGAAGGGCATGGTAACCCACTCCAGTATTCTTACCTGGAAAATCCCATGGACAGAGTCTGGCGGGCTACAGTCCCCTGGGTCTTGAAGAGTGCGACACGACTAAACATCAAAACGACAACAAGGGGAGCGATATGCACCCACCACTCTTTTTCTTCTTCTTTTGATTCCCCCTATGTGTTTTCCATAAACACCTGGAGACACTTTATTATATTTAACCAGCACAGAAGCACTTTACTCGTATAGGCACTGCTGTCCAACTGTCCTTATTGTAGAAAAACTGTTAGTCCCTCAGTTATGTCAGATTCTCTGTGACCCCTTGGACTGTAGCCTACCAGGCTCCTCTGTCCATGCAATTCTCCAGACAAAAATACTGGAATGGGTAACAATTTCCTTTTCCAGGGATCTTCCCCACCCAGGGAATGAACCTAGGTCTCCTGCACTGTGGGCAGATCTTTACCATCTGAGCCACCAGGGAAGCCCTGTTGTCAAAACTCAGGGACAAAAGCAGACGAATCTGGGATAAAATGTCAACGTTCACAAACTAAGCAGAGCAGGAAAAAAAGCAGCCATGCATGCATAACTAAAACCAACTGTAAACAAACTCCAAAAACATGATCAATGTGGAAGATGTCGAAGACAGTACTTTTCAGTGGGCAGGACTTTTTGGGGGGCGAAGGGAGGAGATGAGATGGTTGGATGGCATCACCGACTGGATGGACATGAGTTTGAGCAAGCTCCCGGAGTTGGTGATGGACAGGGAAACCTGGCGTGCAAAAGTCCATGGGGTTGCAAAGAGTCGGTCACGACTGGGCGACTGAACTGATCACTGGTCACTGAAGGAGACAGCCTACACACTCAAGCGGTTAGCACGCTTGACATTCCTCCACCTGCCTCGGCCACCCCCAGCCATATGTCGGTGGGAACCCCCCAGTTACCTTCGCAGGCGTCAGCAGAAGCAAGAGGAACTTACTACTCTCGTCCCTCCGGATCGTCGAGGCCCTCGAACCGGCGGCCCACTCCTGGCACTGGAAGCGGCTCCCACTGGAAGCGCGGTGGACGCTGGGGTCGGGCCGGGCGCCCCGGGACCTTCGCACTCGCGCGGCCTCCAGGCGGGGTCGGGGGCAGCGGCTGCGAGCCGGGGCCCCGGCTGCTCCGCGTCTCCCGCACCCCTCTCGGCCCTCGCGGGCATCTGGATCCTCCGCAAGCAGTCCCGGAGCATCGCCTGCGTGCTGGACTCGCTGAGCCAGCACAGGAAGAGCTCGTCCACCTTCATCTTCAGGACCGGCTGCAGGACCTTGCCGGGCGGCATCTCCGGGGCTCGGGCCCTCCTTCCCGAGGGACGCCCCCACCCCTCTTTCCTCGCGCACAGGTGCCTGAAGCCGGGACCCACGTCCGGCCTGAATGGACCACACACGGGGCCGGCGACCAGCCCCTGAGGGCACGAGCCAGTGGGGGTCAAGGGCCCCGGGGCAAAAGACGGGAACCTGGCCGAGGGGCTCCTGGGGTTTGGTGAGGAGGCAGCGACCTGGCGGGGGGCCCGGGCCCGGGGTTCGGGAAAGAGGAGGCCCGGCCCGGTGGGGGTCGCGGGCCTGGGGTCCTGGGGTCCGGGGTGAGGCGGCGCCGGCCCGGAGGGGGTCCCGGGGTCTGATGAGGAGACAGCCTGGCCCGGCGAGTGTGGCGAGCCCAAGGTTCGGGGAAGAGGAGGTCCGGCCCGGTGGGGGTCCTGGGGTCTGGTGAGGAGGCAGGGACCCGGCGGGGACCGCGAGCCCCGGGTTCGGGGAGGAACTGGTCCGGCCCGGTGGGTTTCGCAGGCCCGGGGTTCAGGAGGTCAGGGGTGAGGCGGCGCCCGGCCCGGTGAGGGTCGAGGGCCTAGGGTTCGCGGAATACGACGCCCGGCCTGGTGGGGGTCGCGGGCCCGGAGTTCAGGAGGTCAGGGGTGAGGCGAAGCCCCGCCGCGGGGTGCTGCGCAGACTCGAGGTCCCGGCTGAGGCGGACGGTCCGACCGCGGGGGAACCCGCCCAACTCAGGGCAGCTTCAAAACGGGCGCGCCGGGACGAGCGCCCAAAGAAGGTCTCCTCAGTCGTGCGTCAACGCGACGCGTGGCGTCATCACACGGCGCCGCCCGTCAACGCCCCGAGGCAGTGCGGGGCGCCTTGGTGAGCCGGACGCTGTGCAGGGCGCGTGGGCGCACCGGAGGGCACTCAGGAGCTGGACTGTGGACGGGGGCGAGGGGTGGCGGGCACCAGACTCGAGGCCTTTTACTTCTTAGGCTTTTGGTGGGTGTGGCCCCGCGCCAGCTAGACGCCCTGGCTTCCCCCAACCGCTCGCAGAACTGCGCGCATGCGCGGTGAGAGCTCGTCGAGAGGGGCACGCGCGGGTAGTTGGCTGGGGGCGGGTTGGGGGGGGGGGTGGTCGAGCAGGCGCAGTGCGTGTCTGTAGTGGCGGCGTTCGGGAGGCCTGTCGGTCGAGCATGCGCAGTGCGTGCCCGCTGGGAGCGACCCGGGGGCAGGGCGGTGTGCCTGGAGGCGAAGGGCTACAGGGGGAGCATGCTCTGCGTGCCCGCCGAGCGCGGGAGCGGGCACGCGCGCCGCGGGAGCGAGCGCAAGGCGGGGTCGGAGGCCAGTGCAATTTCTTTTAGATAAACGGGCCCCTTCGAACCGCAAGGGTCGCGATTACGTTAAGTGTGTTAAATCTTAATGATGCATTGGAGGCGTGTAACTGCTTTCAAGCTGGCCTTTCAGGGGTGGTTTACTTCTGAGCCATCGGCTAAATAACTCTTGTTAAATTGTGATTTTGTTTGTAATGATCGCATACTTTGTGTTTGTCTACTGAAAAAAATAATTCTTTTTCTTTTGTCACTCAGTCGTGTCCGACTCTTTGCGACCCCATGGACTGTAGCCTACCAGGCTCCTCTGTCCATGGGATTTTCCAGGCAATAGTACTGGAGTGGATTGCCATTTTCTTCTCCAACGGATCTTCCCGACCCAGGGATCAAAAAAATAATAATAATAATACACCATCTCAAAGCTGAGAATTGTGTTTTAATTTGAGGACTTGCTGAAGACTTAAGCTCAGGAGGTATCCTCTCAGATCTTTCTGAGGGACTTTTCAGAAGACATAAAGGAAGGGCCGTGATATATAGGGTTTTTTGCAACAAAAAAGAAGATTAGAACATCAAAAGATGACAGTAATTTAAAGAAAACCAGACATTACAAGTTAATGAATTTAGCGCTTTTCTATGTGTGGGAAAATCTAAAAGTCTGAGTTCTATCCCTGGGTCGGGAAGATTGCCTGGAGGAGGAAATGGCAACCCACTCCAGAATTCTTGCCTGGAGAATTCCATGGACAGAGGAGGCTGGAGAGCTACGGTCCATGGGGTCATAAAGACTCAGACACGACTGAGGAAATACCATTCCATTGCATTCTGTAGGAATTAATGACAGGATGAGCCTGTGTGTCCTGAGAAAGGGAAAATATTTATATCCAAGTTGATGCTGTTGTAGACCCACAGCCCTCGTCCTTGACGAAGCCCACCTTGGGCTCTCAGTGTTCCCCCCCGTGGCTGGAACCTCACACTTGCTGGGGACGCTGTTTAGAATATGTGAGACACAACAGAGCGCACTGTCCGGTGTACAGAATTCTGTTTTTCTTCATCCTAAAACCCTCAGGGTGCACCGTTGGGGTGTCTGCAGCAGCCAAGGGCTTGGCGGCCTCGACATCCTTTGGTTACCGATACGGCAGACGATGTTCCGTTCACATTGTGTGGCCGATACCACAGACGGTGTTCTGTCCACATTGTGTGGCTAAAGATAAAAACGGGAGTATCCTGGGTCACGAGAGGGCCACCACACGGGAATCCTGTGCAGTTGGGAAGCTGATGCTTGTGTGTGCACGTTGTCAGTTCTGTGAAAGTGTTAGTCACTCAGTCATCTCTGACTCTTTGCAATTCCATGAACTTTAGTCCCCCAGGCTCCTCTGTCCATGGGATTCTCCAGGCAAGAATACTGGAGTGGGTTGCCATTCCTTCTTCAGGGGATCTTCCTGACCCAGGGATCGAACCCGGGTCTCCTGCCTTACAGGCAGATTCTTTACCATCTGAGCCACCAGGGAAGCCCATGTCAGTTCTGGAGGGAAGCAAATATTAATACGTGTTTCTGTTTGCATTTATCACACATAGACATCTTCTCAGAGCACAAACAGGCTTTTCACTCTGGGTCTGTAAATGAGCTGCCACTCATCCGTGTGGTTTTGTGTGTGTTTGGGGGGGGATGGGATTTTTCAGTCCCTGCACAAGACGGCTTTATACCCTGGGGTCTGCAAGGCCTGTGCGTCTGCCAGCAGAACATTAACAAACTCCAGGAGGGAAACAGAACCTCCTTCAGTCTGTGCGGTGGGGCGGGAGCCTGCCCCAGGGGACAGAGAGGTGCTGTGAGCTGGAGGCTGCTGGGGTCTGGGATGGGCACAGCCACAGCTAAGCGGGGGCAGGACCCTGCTGATAATAGAAGTGTAAGCTCTGCTGGCTGCATCTGCCTCCCAGGGGTGGCCGGCGGTCTCAGGGCAGAGGGTGGGGGTGAAGAGGAAGATTCTAGAAGCCAAGGACAAATTGGCACTTGCCATCTCATCTGAAAAAGCAGAGACATCACTTTGCCGACAAAGGTCCATCTAGTCAAAGCTATGGCTTTCCCAGTAGTCTAGTATGGATGTGAGACTTGGACCATAAAGAAGGCTGAGCTCTGAAGAACTGATGCTTTTGAACCATGATGTTGGAGAAGACTCTTGAGTGTCCTTTGGACTACAAGGAGATCAAACCAGTCAATCCCAAAGGAAATCAGTCCTGAATATTCATTGGAAGTAGTGACTAATGCTGAAGCTGAAACTCAGATACTTTGGCCACCTGTTGTGTGAAAACACGCTGATGCTGGGAAAGATTGAAGGCAGGAGAAGGGGATGGCAGATGATGAGATGGTTGGATGGCATCACTGACTCAATGGATATAAGTTTGAACAATCCCTGGGAGATTGTGAAGCACAGGGAACCCTGGCGTTCTGCAGTTCATGGGGTGAAAAAGAGTTGGACACGACTTTAGTGACTGAACAACAGCAACTGGCAGTAAGGACTTGGTGCCTTCACCCCTGTGGTTTCAGTCCCCAGTTGGGGCACTAAGATTCCACAAGCAGTATGGTGTGGAAATTAAAAAAATTTTAAAAACTAATCTTTTTTGGTTAGTGTGCATTTTGATAAGCATCCAAAGAATAAGAATGTTGAATGAAATAGAAAAAATGACATGAACTCACCCCTGTTCCAGCCAAATTTTAGCATAAAATTTGAAAAATCCCAAATTTTAGCATAAAATTAAAAATAAAAAACAATTTCTAAAATAAAATTTGAAAATTGCAAAATTTTAGTATAAGATAAAAATTCTAAAAAAAGATTGGGGAGCGTGCAAATAACCTGCCCTTTTATCCACATGAACGAGTTTTACAGAAGTTACGTGTGTTCCTGGTTTTGTAGTGTTTCTAATGAAACTGTCCACACAGCCAATGATGGTCTCCATTCAGTATACCCATTGTAAGCGTGGACCCAGGACCCTGACCTATTAAGGGACTTTGACCCTGCCCTGTTCTGTTCTTTTTGTTTGTCCAGGGGCGGTCACGGTTGTGATCAGTTGTAACTTCTCACCCTCAGCTTACCGACTCTCTCGGTCCCTCGTCTTTTAATTTACTGACAGTTTGTTATGCTGGGACGTGGCATAACTAAATGGGCTAACATTGGGTCATCTGAGTGTGTGCTACATGCCCAAGAATGTGGATAAATAACACAGTCCATGATCTCGGAGATCTGGTAGTGTAATGGCATGGGAGAGGGGAATCATTTACTTAGATACTTCAGCGTTCAATTACATGGTATGATGCAGAAAGACGACAGAGAAACATAGGGAGAGAGGACAGGCTTGGGAATGGGGCAGTGCTGTTGAAGCAGAGTCTTTAAGGATGACTAATAGCCTTAAGGGGTTTCCCGCGAGGTGCTGGTGGTCAGGAACCCGCCTGCCAGTGCAGCAGACATGAGACCCGGGTTCCATCCCTGGGGCGGGAAGATCCCCTGGAGCGGGGCATGGCAACCCGCTCCAGTATTCTTGCCTAGAGAATCCCATGGACACAGGAGCCTGGTGGGCTACAGTCCGTGGAGTCGCAGAGTCAGACACGACTGAGTGAGCAGGCACTCCAGAGGACAGGAAGAGGACAGGCCTGCGGGCAGCGGCCTCAGACGGCGCCGGGCTCCTTCCATCACTGCTCACCTGGGTCACACGTCGAAGGGGACCCCAGACAGATGCCCCTCTGTGCTGGTTCCCCCACCCTCACTGCCACCTGTTTGTCAACAAAAAGTCCGTCAGTAAATGCTCTTGTTAGGGTTTCATGTGTGCTCTGAATTACCTCCCTGACAAGCCCCGCCGGTTCACCCTCCCCTCCCTGCCCCCAGCTCCATTTCAAGGTTTTTTGATGATACAGAAAAGACTTTGGTATTTGGATAATAAAATTTTCTGACTTGCCTTCCGCCACCTTCAACTCAATTTCCTGTCCCAAGAGACTGTCCGTCTCTGTCTATGTGTGTGTGATAGAATCGAATCCAATTCCTTATTCATGGGGAAACAGCTGCGGTTTAATCTGAATATTCAGCACTGTGAACAGGTCAGGGTAATGGATGGAGTATGGAAATGTGTCCGGGGCAGGTAATGAAACCGCAGGACGCGTGGCTGGAGTGCAGGAAATAATGAAGTGGATTGCACGTCCCCACAAAGTGCGGAATTTCGCATTACAGCGCACGGCCCCGCGTCCTCCTGTCATCGGACCCATGAGAGCTCCGTCTTGGGGTGGGGAAAACGGTTGGTCACAGATTACGACTTGATATACAAGAGGGTGTGGAAATGCAGGGGCCGCCTGCCCCAGCATCCACGGACAAGACGGATGTCCCCGTGGGAAATGAGTGTGAGCTGTGGGTCACGGAAGCTCAGACAGTAAAGAGTCCGCCTGCAGTGCAGGAGGTCCAGGTTCCATCCCTGGGTGGGGACAGTCCCCTGGAGGAGGGGGGCTTACGCCCTGGAGGAGGGCGTAACAACCCACTCCAGTATTCTTGCCTGGAGAATCCCGTGGACACAGGAGCCTGGCAGGTACAGTCCATGGGGTCCCAGAGAGTTGGACGTGACTGAGCGAATTTCACTGTGGGTCATGCAAGATATCGACGCATCTCCTAAGGACTCCAAGGGCCCTGGAGGAGACACAGAACTGCAGACACATTAGAGTGTGTGCGTAGCTGCTCAGTCATGTATCCCACTATTTGCGAACCCATGGACTGCAGCCTGCCTGGCTCCTCTATCTGTGGGATTTCCCAGGCCAGAATACCGGAGTAGGTTGCCATTTCTTCCCGCAGGGGATCTTCCCAACCCAGGGATTGAACCAGTGTCTCCCACACTGCAGGTGGATTATTTACCATCTGAGCCACTTGGGAAGCCCCACTTTATACAGACAAGGGTGGACTTTCACAGGATGGACAGCCTGAACCATCAGATGCTGGCCCATCCCAACACGGGAGGCAGGACAGGGATTCCTGGGCACAGGAGAGTGTTGGGGTAGACAATTTGTGCTAAAAATGAAGAGATTCGCAGCCTGCGAGGGACCTGGGCTGTGCGCTATGGTTACCTGTCCTAGGAAAGCACACGCGTTGGGACTGTCTTATTTATGCTGCAAAAGCCGGTGTTTAGTGTGTTTCTTCCTTGGTCACCATGCCGGACACACTGCTGGGAGAGATTTGGGGTGCACAGAGGGGGGACTGGAGGGGCTTCGGGAGGGGACGTGCCTTCCTGGGAGGCGTTTAGAGCAGGAAGACTTAACTTTTCCCCAAAGTCTCGCTGAGACACCTGTGATGCCCACAGGGCCCCTGATACAAAAGGGGGTCAGCACCGTCCTTGTGCAGACCGATGGGGAAGCAAGGTCTTCAGAGAAGTCCAGGAACTGGGCTGGACCCACAGGGCCCAGGGGCCCAGACGCACTCAGTGGTGCCCTTTCCTCCCCTTCCTTCCTCATCAGCCTCTCAGAACCTCAGCACAGGGCCTTATGAAGAAGCAGGGTCTCTGCAGCTGTGATGGAGTGAAGGGTCTGAGATGAGGTCCTCCTGGATGGGGGTGGCCCTAAACCCAGGGACAGGGTCCTTATAAGACACAGAAGAGGAGAGACACGGACACAGAGGAGAAGCCACGTGGAGACAGAGGCAGAGACAGGAGGGAGGCGGCCACCAGCCCAGGAATGGACGCCTGGAGCCCCCAGAAGCCGAAACAGGCGGGAAGGACCCTCCCCTGGAGCCTCTGGACAGGGCTCAGCCCTGGGACCCCTTGAGCTCAGATGTCTGGTCTCCAGGGCTGGGGGAGGATGGATACCTTGCTTTTAAGGTGTCCACTTAGCAGGTGTCTGCTGGCCCCGGGGAGCCCACACAGTAGGGGACAGCGGGGATTGAACACAGCTCGTCAGCCTGGAGCCTGGCTGCGAGCAGACATCACAACGACTGTACTCAACAGTACACTCGGTGTCTCGTGACAGACGGTTCAGGCGAGTCTGCCCGGACACCGTGGTCCTTCTCTGGCCACCACCCCCAAGGCTGAGGAGGTGGCTGTCTGGGCTACCATGTCCCCCACCCACCAGGAGCCTTGGGGAGGGGACAGCTGGCAACAGGCTGGTGTTTGGCAGCACATAAGTTGCGCTATTTTAAGGGCTCGCGTGCGTGCCCCAGAGGTTACATCCCAGCACATTTCAGGAAGTGACAACCACACGTGAACTGCAGCTGCCGCGCTGAGCGGCTGTGGCAGTGAGGCTCTCAGAGGACAGAGGCGCCCCGGGCGCTGGGTGGGCTTTTGCCAGGAGCAGGGGGATGCGGAGCCCGCGTGGGTTCTGCTGACAATGTGGAGTTTGGTGTTGGGTGTGCGGGGCCATGCTCGGGAGGAGACTAGATAGTTCCGTGGTGTCGGCAAGTGTCTTCCTCCGTCTCCCCAAGGGCTGTCCTGGCAGCATGGGAAGCAAACTCTTCCTTGCAGGTGCTCTTTAAGAGCCAGTGGCACCACTGATGGTCACACAGAGCGGACGCCGTCAGTGGGAGCTGAAGACCAGCCCCTCCACTGCCTGTCCCATCACCATCGTCAGGGTGACCAGGGGTCAACACGGGTCTTGTTTTTGGCTGTCTCAACTTCTCTGCCGAACTGTCCTGCCACCAGGACTAGGGCAGAATTAGATCTGTGCGTCAGGAGAAGTGTTCGTTGCTTGGTCGTGTCCAACTCTTTGTGACCCCATGGATTACAGCCCGCCAGGCTCCTCCGTCCATGGGATTCTCCAGACAAGAATGCTGGAGTAGGTTGCCATTCCCTTCTCCAAGGGATCTTCCTGACCCAGGGATGGAATCCACATTTCCTGCATTGCAGGTGGATTCTTTACTGTCTGAGCCAACAGGGAAGCCTGGGTTTCAGAGAGGAATTGGTTTACTCACTGGGGCTGTGTTTTTGACTCTCTGTAAACCCAAGCCAGACCACGTTGCCCAAATCAGTCAAATGCTTTCTATGCGGACGCACTGGCGTGGTGGATGTTGGAATCCTTGAAAACTAACTCACGTATTGAGCTTGAGTTTCCTTCCAGACACCAGATGAAAGGGAAATAGGTGGTAGACAGACAGACGATAGACAGATAAGCAGATAGGTAGGTCATAGACACACACATGCAGTGGGTGGATATATAGACTAGAGATACACGGATAAATGATAGATTAGACGGAAATGTAGGTGATACATAGATGATAGATTTACGATACATACACACATAGATGCTGTGTGCTCTGTCACGCGGCTGTGTCCAGTTTTATGTGACCCCATGGACTGTAGCTGACCAGACTCCTCTGTCCAGGGGATGCTCCAGGCAAGAATACTGAAGTGGGCTGCCCTTTCCTCCTCCAGAGGATCTTCCTGACCCAGGGATGGACCTCGAGTCTTTTGCATCTCCTGCATCGGCAGCTGGGTTCTTTACTGCTGAGCCATCTGGGAAGCCCTGATTAGCAATTAGGTTTTCTCATTAAAAACTAGAGTCCGCCCATCACAGGCAGGGGGTCTTCATCACTGCATGTGTTCAGCAGGCTGCACCCACCAGCCCTTGAAGGTCCCCCACCTGGAGGGTCTGAGTCCACGGGGAAGACTGTGTCCCACCCGTGCTCTCGAGGGGGAGGCGGAGCCCTGGCCCCTTGAACGTGATAACCGCCCCCAAGGAGGCCTCAACCAAGTGCCTTCTGCAGCTCCGAGCTGCTTGTCTGGCAAGGGCTGCAGGTCAGTAGCGTATGCTTATGGTGCCAATGAGGGTGCAGTCAGGTGGACTGTGCTGTCAGAGTTCAGAGGACGGAGCCCCACGTGGACGCTGAGTGCCAGGAGAATGGCTGGTCTGGTCCTTCAGCTCATGAAACAGGGTGCGCTGGAGGCCTTCCAGGGGCCTCCCAGGTGGCTGGAGTGGTCAAGAACCCACCTGTCAAGGCAGGAGATCTGAGAGACATGAGTTCAAGTCCTGGGTTGGGAAGATCCCCTGGAGGAGGGCATGGCAACCCACTCCAGTATTCTTGCCTGGAGAAGCCCATGGATGGAGGAGCCTGGTGGGCCACAGCCCATGGGGTCGCAGAGAGTCAGACACGACTGAGCTACTAAGCATAGCACAACTAGAGAAAGCCCATGCCCGGCGATGAAGACCCAGCACTGTCCGAAATGAATGAAGGCATTTTTAATAAGTATGGTAGACACACACAGGAAAAGACCACGATGCTTGGAAAGAGTCAGGGCAGGAGGAGAAGAGGGTGACACAGGACGAGATGACTGGATGGCACCACTGCGTCAATGCACGTGACTCGGAGTTAACACCAGGAGATGGTGATGGACAGGGAGGCCTGGCGCACTGCAGTCCACGGGGTCGCCAAGAGTCGGACACGACTGAACGACTGAAGAACAGGACAACCACAAGCACTTCAGTTCATTTAAGGAACTGTTGTGTATTTTTATAATTTCCCTCCAGCTGAATGCCATTCATTTCACAACGATGATGTTAACTTGAAGCAAGCTGGACACGACTTGACGACCGAGCAGCAAAAACAGACGCGCAGACACACGACGCCAGTGAGGGCCTGCGGAGGGCGGCCAGTGAGGGTCCAGGCGTGGACAGGGTGCCGTGCCGGGCTGTGTCCAGCGTCTCTACAGCGCGGGGGGTGGGGGGACCACATGTTGCCTGGCCCACGTCTCCCGGACGCCTCGCCCATCTGAGTGGGAGAGTTTATTTCTGGCCGCAGGACAAGTGGACCAGATTCTGACGGTCTAAAAACATCCCCCGGGAGCGTGCAGGGGACATGTGTCCACACGCCTCCCTGCCCGACACCTGATATTGGGCGGCCTGGGCAGGGCTATTTCGGGACGGCAGCTGGAGGAAGGCTGGAGCCGGGCGGTTCTGCTGTTCGAGCGGCAGACGGCCGAGGGATTCCTAGCCTGGCTGACATGTTCACTCTCCAGGCTTCCTGCATTGAGCTGATGAAAGACGGGCTGATGTGTCCACATCCAGGGCTTGGGAGCCCTGAGGGGATGATAACCTCAAAAGGGTCCCCCTGGGACTTCCCTGGTGGCGCAGTGTCTAAAAACACGCCTGGCAATGCAGGGTGGTACTCCGGTTCCCTCCCTGATCTGGGAAGATCCAACATGCCGTGGGCACAACCAAGCCCGAGTGCCACGACTACTATGCTTGCATACCTGGGGCCCGCACTCCGCAACAGGAGACACCACCGCTCTCTCCCGCTGGACAAAGCTTGCTCGAAGCAGCAAACACCCAGCACAGTCAAAAAATACAATTGTTGATCAGTTGTTCAGTCGTGTCCGACTCTTTGTGACCCAATGGACTGCAGGATGCCAGGCCTCCCTGTCCATCAGCAACTCCCGGAGTTTACTCAAACTCATGCCCATCGAGTTAGAGATGCCATCCAACTACCTCATCCTCTGCCGTCCCCTTCTCCTCCTGCCCTCAATCTTTCCCAGCATCAGGGTCTTTTCCAATGAGTTAGCTCTTCGCATCAGGTGGCCAAAGCATTGGAGTTTTAGCTTCAACATCAGTCCTTCCAATGAACACCCAGGATTGAGTTCCTTTAGGATGAACTGCTTGGATCTCCTTGCAGTCCAAGGGACTCTCAAGAGTCTTCTCCAACACCACAGTTCAAAAAGTATCAATTCTTCAGCACTCAGCTTTCTTTACAATCCAACTCTCACATCCATACATGACTACTGGAAAAACCATAGCCTTGACTAGACAGGCCTTTGTTGGCAAAATAATGTCTCTGTTTTTAATATGCTGTGTAGGTTGGCCATAGCTTTTCTTCTGAGAAGCAAGCGTCTTTTAATTTCATGGCTGCAGTCACTGTCTGCAGTGATGGTGGAGCCCAAGAGAATAAAAAATAAAGTGATTAATTTTATAAAAAAGCAAGGTAAGCATCCTGTGGTCGGACCACTTGGCCCCAAGGCTCCCGGCTCAGTTATGGAATCCCTGTTACTGAAGTTCGTTTTTATTTTCCTCTGGATCAGAGACAGAGAAACTGCCCTGTATCAGAACCGTGGAGCCTCATCCCAGCAAGGACGCACAATTCCGATTTCTGACCCCTGCACTGACGTCAGAAACCCATTTCCCCTCCCCTTGCCCTTCAAGCAGAGCAAACGCTGATGGGTTTAAGTCCAGTCTGCCATAACCCTGAGGCGGCAGTTTAAAGAGGCAGGCAGGACCGCGGTGCAGAGCGCTGACCGATCCCCGGAGGGAAACGGGTCCTAGATCCTCGGCAGCTGCTTCATTGCTTCCTAAAAGGGTGAGGGCTTATTTGATACACAAAGAATTTTTCAATCAGCTACTATGATGGGATGCATCAACTCTGTTACTGATGACAGGCTTGCAGGGCCAGACTGGCACCCTTCCCTCAGATTTCTATGGGGAAATTGACCCTAAACTCTTACTTTGTGCTGTGTTTTTTTGGTTTTTTTTTTTCCTTTTTAGCACTTCACAGGCCTGCACATGGTAAGAACCACAAATTGCATAGCGTAATTGTTTTGTCTTCCAGAGACAAAAAAAAGCGGGGGGGGGGGGCTTTTTGTTCAAGCCGGTAATAAACCTGGACAAAACATAACCGTTATTTTTTTAATGCATATGTATGGAATCTAGAGCTTCCCTGGTGGCTCAGTGGTAAAGAATCTACCTGCCAATGCAGGAGACACAGGAGACTTGGGTTCCATCCCTGGGCCAGAAAGATCTCCTGGAGGAGGAAATGGCAACCCATGCCAGTATTCTTGCCTGGAGAATCCCATGGACAGAGGAGCCTGGCGGGCTACAGTCCATGGGGTCGCACAGAGTCAGGCTTGGCTGAGAACACTCCCGTGGGTATGGACTCTAGAAGGATGGTACTGAGGAGGCTGTTTGCAGAGCAGCACAGAGAACAGACTCACGGACAAGGGTGGGAACAAGAGGGAGAGGGGAGATGAACGGAGAGCAGCGTGGATGCACATGCACCAGCATTTGTAAACAGACAGCAGTGGGAATTTGCTGTGTGACTCAGGGAACTCAAACTGGGGCTCTGTAACAACCTAGAGGGGTGGGAGGCAGATTCAAGAGGGAGGGGACATATTGCACCCATGGTTAATTCATGTTGATGTATGACAGAAATTAAACCAATATTGTAGTCATCAATCAACTAAAAATAAATATTAAAAACATATATATTGTTGTGTTAAAGTGAAAAAGTTCTACCAAAAAATAAGAAGGATGTCCCTGGGGACTCAGTGGCTAGCGTTCTGTGCTTCACTGCACCGGGCAGAGGTTTTGATCCCTGGTTAGGGAACTAAGATCCCACACGTTGCATGGAACAGCCAAAAGAGGCAGAAAAAAAGAAGAAAAAACCCAAACGGTTCACTGACGTTTACGCATTCCCATGTACCTTTGATCTCCAATGACGAGGCTGTGTTTCTGTGATCTGTTTTCCAAAGGAACAAAAGACTACTTGTCTGTTGGTGCATCTGCTTTGATATCTATTTGAAATAAAACCTGAATTTGTGTTGGAGATCCAACAAGTCACTCCTAAAGGAAATCAGCCCTGAATATTCATTGGAAGGACTGATGCTAAGGCTGAAACTGCAATCCTTTGGCCACCTGATGCGAAGAACCGACTCATTGACAAAGACCCTGATGCTGGGAAAGACTGAAGGCGGGAGGAGAAGGGGGCAACAGAGGATGAGGTGGTCGGATGGCATCACCCACTCAATGGACGTGAGTTGGAGCAAGCTCCAGGAGACAGGGAAGGACAGGGAAGCCTATGTGCTGCAGTCCGTGGGGTCGCAGAGTGGGACATGACTGAGCGACTGAACAACAGCAGCGGCAGGTCTGTGTCGATGCCCATGGGGTTCCTCTGTGCACTGTGCTGTGTCCAGGGGTGAAGGATGCTCCCAAGGCTGGGTTCCCCGGGACCCTCAAGGACCCCACAGTTCCCTCATTCCTCTGGGCCGTGCCAGGCTGGGGACAGGGCCAGTTCAGGGTCCACTGAGCGGCCAGCGGCTCTCTTGCCTTGCGGTAGCCACTGCTCACGCCCTCCCCTTTCTGTCGTGTTTGTTTAAACTCAGACATTCAAAGTCTGTGCTTCCTTTAGCCACGACAGGTGGGCAGGAGGGTGACCACTTAGCTTTTATTTTTTTTCTAATTGAGTTGTTTCCCTTCAAATTCACGTAAGTATTCAGGATGATGGTAACTGTGGGTTTTTTGTAGACGCCCTTCATCAGGTTGATGGAGAGCTTTCTGTTCTTTGTGTATTGATTTTTTATCATCAAAGGTGTTGGCCTTTTTTTCCAAATGCTTTTTCTGTGTAAATCACAATAATCATGTTTTTTTTTTTTCTTTATGCTATTCGTAAGGTGGGTGAAACAGATTGATCTTGTTTAAAAACAGGGCTTTACTGAGATATGAAAGCTTCCCTGATGGTTCAAGCAGTAACCTTGTCTCTCCACCTACAATGCAGGAGACATGGGTTTGATCCCTGGGTCAGGAAGATCCCATAAAGAAGGGAATGGCTACCTACTCCAGTGTTCTTGCCTGGGAAATCCCACGGACAGAGGAGCCTGGTGGTCTATAGTACATGGGGTCGCAGAGAGTTGGACACGCCTGAAGCCACTGAGCACACAGCAGGCTGAGATATAGCTCACATGAGACAATTTACCCATGGAAGGGCCTGATTCACCGGAGAACTCTGCTCAGTGTCACGTGGCAGCCTGCATGGGAGGGGGTTTGGGGGGAGAACGCATCCATGTATTTGAGTAGCTGAGTCCCTTCACACTCCACCTGAAACCACCACAGTGTTGTTATTTCACGATCAGATCAGATCAGATCAGTCGCTCAGTCGTGTCTGACTCCTCGAGACCCCATGAATCTCAGCACGCCAGGCCTCCCTGTCCATCACCAACTCCCGGGTTTGGGGGGAGAACGCATCCATGTATTTGAGTAGCTGAGTCCCTTCACGCTCCACCTGAAACTACCACAGCGTTGTTAATTCACTAACCAATACAAATACTAACCAATACTAACTAAACCAATACAAAATAGAAAGTTAACTAATCGAGTGTTCAGTTCATGGATGTTTTAACGTGTTCACCGCGGAATAGCCATCAGCTCGGTCACTTTCAGACCATGTTCATCAGCTTAGAACGAAAGTCCACGTCCCTTTGCCATGACCCTGAAGCCCTCCAAGCAGCTTCTGGCACCATGGATTCATTTTCTGTATCCATGGATTTTCATGTTTGGGACATTTCCTGTAAGTGGAATCCTTTTCCATAGACGGGTATCCCTCCGTGTCTGCTTCCCTCACTGAGAATTGTGTGTTCAAGGCCCATCCATGCCGTAGCCTGTGTCAGAGCTTCACTCCTTTTCATGGCCACATAATATTCCACCGTGCTGACAGACCACATGCTGTTTATCCATCCATCCATCCACCTGTCATCTATCCATTCACCCATCCAACCACCCATCCATCCACACACTCATCCATCCACCCATCCATAAACCCTCCACCCATCCATCAATCCATCCTGCACCCCCTCCTCCATCCGTGCACACTGTATCACTTCTCAGATGCGCCTCTGAATAATGCCACTGTGGGCATGGTTATGCAAGAATGTCCTTCAGACCTTCCTTCCAATTCTTCAGGGTAAACACCCAGAACGGAGGCTGCTGGGTCACATATGCAGTTCAGTTCAGTTCAGGCGCTCAGTCGTGTCCGACTCTTTGCGACCCCATGAATCGCAGCATGCCAGGCCTCCCTGTCCATCACCAACTCCCAGAATTCACTCAAACTCACATCCATCGAGTCGGTGATGCCATCCAGCCATCTCATCCTCTGTCGTCCCCTTCTCCTCCTGCCCCCAATCCCTCCCAGCATCAGAGTCTTTTCCAATGAGTCAAATCTTCACATGAGGTGGCCAAAGTATTGGAGTTTCAGCTTTAGCATCATTCCTTCCAAAGAACACCCAGAACGGAGGCTGCTGGGTCACATATTACATCTATGTAATTTTTTTTTCCCCACAGCAGCTGCACAATTTTGCCACCGACATGGATAAACCTTCCCTGTAAAAAGTCCTGTTAACAACTGTGGTCCTGTGAGCTTCTCTTTCTGTTGTCAAGTGCTTAGGGATGTTGGATATGCCGGGTTGAAAATATGGCCCCAACCTATACCTGTGCTGGGTTCTTGTTCAGTTGCTAAGGCGTGTCTGACTCTGCGACCCTATGGACTGTAGCCCACCAGGCTTCTCTGTCTATCCTCCGTCCATGGGATTCTCCAGGCCAGAACACTGGAGTGGGTTGCCATTTCCTCCTCCAGGGGATCTTCCCAAGCCAGGGATCGAACCCGTGTCTACTGCATTGAGAGCGGATTCTCTGCCACTGAGCCACTGGGGAAATCTCCTTCCTGTAGGAAATTAATGCCTTTAGGGGCTCACAGCGGGCTGCGGCTGGTGGCAGTTGGCGACACCTGGTGGACAAGACGGAAATGACCATCGCAGGCAAATCCTTCCAACCAGCCCGCTCTCCCAGCAGCTTCAAGGGTTCTCAGCCGGAACCCAGAAACCTGGCTGAGCACAGGCGCCCAGACTTCACCTGACCGCACAGATCTGCTGGTCTCCGTGACCGGACAGCTCTGCAAACCCTGTGAGCACGGCAGTTAACCCAGCTCATGGCCCGGGACGTGGCCACGCTCTGGAGGTGTGTCTGTCTCACCGGTCACCCAGACCTTCTTCCTGACGGCGGGCGTGGGGTAGCAGCTGCCACCATGGCCGGGGTTGTGGGGGGGACAGCTGGGCTTGACCTCTCCACCGGCGAGGTGGCTTCCTTCCGCCCTTCCTTCCGGGCAGGCTGGGTCTGTTTACAGGTCTCTGTGGGCGTCGCCACAGCCATTTCCCATCTTGTCCCCAGGAGGGTGACCCTTCCATCCTGACACCCACCCCCTCTCTCCCAGCAGACCTGCCCACTCTGGACCCGCTAGAAGAACGGCATTCCAGGGCCTCCGATGCGGCTTAAGAGGCTTGGTGACGGTCCTTGGGGTGAAAGCCAAGGCAGTATACAGTCCAGGAGGAGGGGGACAGACCGGCGGGGTCAGCAAGGTCGCACGGGCCTGGATCTACACGCGCATGTGCCTGGCACAGCATTTTTAAAAATTTATAACTTAATGTGTAGTTTATTTTGATTCTCTTTTTAAAACTGATGTACGCTTGATTTACAAGAGTATACTAGTTCCTTGGAAGAAAAGCTATGACCAATCTAGACAGCACATTAAAAAGCAGAGACATCACTTTACCAACAAGGGTCTGTCTACTCAGAGCTACAGTTTTTCCAGTAGTCACGTATGGATGTGAGAGTTGAACCATAGAGACAGCTGAGCTCAGAAGAATTGATGCTTTTGAACTGTGGTGTTGGACAAGACTCTTGACAGTCCCTTGGACAGCAAAGACATCAAACCTGTCACTCCTAGAGGAAATCAGTCCTGAATGTTCATTGGAAGGACTGATGCTGAACATGAAACTCCAATCCTTTGGCCACCTGATGCAAAGAACCGACTCTTTGGAAAAGACCCTGATGCTGGGCAAGATTGAAAGCAGGAGAAGGGGATGACAGAGGATGAGATGGTTGGATGGCATCACCGACTCGATGGACATGAGTTTGAGTAAACTCCAGGAGTTGGTGATGGACAGGGAGGCCTGGCGTGCTGCAGTCCATGGGGTTGCAATGAGTCAGACATGACTGAGCGACTGAAGTGACTGCTTCCAGGTGTACAATGTAGGGGTTGACCACTTTTAAGCGGGGGCAGGGGAGACACCAACCTAACCCTCCCAGGCTGTGGGCTGTTGGGTCCAGACTTCTACCCACCTGTCAGTAATCTCTCTCAATAGTTCTGTCTTTTATCTCTCCATCCGCCCATCATCCACCCATCCACCCATCCATCCACCAGCCACCCATCTATCCATCCACCATCCATCATCCATCCATCCATTCATCCACCCATCTATCTATCCATCCATGTATCCACGCACCCATCAATCCATCATCCACCCATCCATCATCCACTCATCCATCCATGGACAACTTGGATGGTTTCCCCCACTTGGCTCTCACCCTCAAGGAGAGTTCTGAAGCTGCATTGGCTGGACCTGCCTCTGGCTCCAGCTGAGAACTGACCATCTTGGAGAGTGTGGGGCCAGAGAACCCAAAGCCTGGGCCCAGACCAGAGACCGTGGCGGCTCACACCGTGGGGTACGGGAGGCAAGACCCGGCTGGAGATGGAGCCCCAGGAACCTGCCAGCTGCCTGGAGGTGGGAGTGCAGAGGAGGACGAGCCCAGGGCTGGCCCAGCCAGCGGGGCCCTGGGGGTCTGCCATTTACCATCTGAGAAGGAGCTGGGAGCTCACTCATTCGTGTTGACTATTGTTTAGTCACTCAGTCCTGGCCGCTGTCTGTGACCCTATGGACTGTAGCCCCGCCAGGCTCCTCTGTCCATGGGATTCTCCAGGCAAGAACACTGGAGGGGGTTGCCATGCCCTCCTCCAGGGGATTTTCCCAGCCTGGGAATCGAACTTGCATCTCTTGCATTGCAGGCGGATTCTCTGCCACGGAGCCTCCAGGGAAGCCCCGAGCTCAGCATTAGCTGTCGCTGTCCCTGAGATGTGAACAGGCTTTGTTTGTGTGGAAAGAAGCGGAAAAGGCTTATGAAGAACACACAGGTTCAGGGTCTCTAGGTGTCCAGCCAGTGTGGTTGAAGTCAAGATGGAAAACGCAGCGGCCGGGAACAGCTGTGGCTGCCGGCTCACATCCCAGGCCAGCCCCGGGCCCCGCCCGGAATTCCAAAGTGCTTGCTTTCATGAGGCCAGGGCACATGCTGAAAGCCACTGGCTATTAATAGGGGCCAAGCAGTGAGCCGAGATGCCCACCTGGTGAAAACCTCCCGCCCGGCGTTGCCAAGAGCCAGGACAGTAGTGGGAGGATGGGGCCAGAGTGACTGAGCCTGGACGTCCAGCAGGACTGAGAATCCCCGCTTTCCATGCCTCTGTGGGTGGCAGGGCACACTGCATTTTAAAAAATTGATTAATTTGTGTATATTTTGATTCTTTTTTATTGAAGTACGGTTGATTTGGGCTTCCCAGTTGGCACCAGAGGTAAAGAACCCACCTGTTAGTGCAGGAAGACGTAAGAGATGCTTGTTCGATCCCTGGGTTGGGAAGATCCCCTGGAGGAGGGCATGGCAACCCACTCCAGTATTCTTGGGCTTCCCTGGTGGATCAGTTGGTGAAGAATCCACCTGCAATATGGGAGACCTGGGTTCGATCCCTGGGTTGGGAAGATCCCCTGGAGGAAGGATAGGCTATCGACTCCAGTATTCTTGCCTGGAGAATCCTATGGACAGAGGAGCCTGGTGGGCTACAGTCCATGGGGTCACAAAGAGTCGGACACGACTGAAGCAACTGGCCACGGCACATGGCACATGGTTGAGTTACAAGATTATACTGGGTTCAGGTGTACAACTAGGGATTCACCTTTTTACAGACTGTACCCCATGTATTGGAGAAGGGATAGGCTACTCACTCCAGTCTTCTTGGGCTTCCCTGGTATCTTAGTTGGTAAAGAATCCGCCTGCAATATGGGATACCTGGGTCCAGTCCCTGGGTTGGGAAGATTCCCTGGAGAAGGGGACAGCTACCCACTCCAGGACTCTGGCCTGGAGAATTCCCTGGACTGTGTAGTCCACAGGATCGCAAAGAGTTGGACACGACCGAGTGACTTCCACGCTTTCACCCCTCGTGTAAAACGCTGCCTCTATTCTCTGTGCTGTTCCGTCTACCTCTATTGCTGATTTGCTTTATACACAGTCGTTGTACCTGTTGGCCCCTGTTCCCTAAACTGACCCCTGTCCAGTCTCCTCTCCCCACTGGGAACCACCAGTGTGTCCCTTATATCCGTGAGTCTCCTGTTTTGTTGTATTTGTTTGTTGCCTCTCCTTCTGCTTTGCTATATTTGTTCCTTTCTTTAATTTTCTCAATTCCACACCTAAGTGGTAACGCACAGGAAGTGTCTGACTTATTTCACTTGGCGTCGCGGCCCATCCATGTGGTCACTCGCCTTTTAAAGGGACGCACAGCGGCTGAGCGCGGCCTCGTAAACCGCCGTGACCCCGCACACCGCACACCCTCCGGCCCCGAGCCTGGGGGGCGGCCGGCCAGCGCTGACCTCACCCTCGGGATCGCGGAGCCCTCCGCGGGTCGGAGGAAATGACCCACACCCGGGGAAGCGGGGGCGGGTAACACAGCCTCCCTCGTCCTCCGGGCCTGGCTCACTCGGAACATCCAGACACCCCTGGGCCGGGCACGGGGCAGGGGCCGAGCTTGACCCCGGAGCGGGCACCGCGGGCGCCCTGGGCCCGGCTCTCTTTCCGAGTGCATGTAAGGAAACAGGATCTCTGCATCTGAGACCTCGGGGCCGCGCCCCCGGCCCGCAGCTGTCGCGGGAGCTGTGTTTGTGCGGTTGCTGGGAGACACGGGCTAGAAATAGGTCAGCAGGGGCTGGAGCTGGGCGTGGAGCGGCCAGGGCCGGCGCTGTAAACAGTGACAGCCGGGGCTGGCATCTCGGTGGGCACGGGCGGTTATGGCCGAGACGCGCCTCAAAATAGCCTTCCCGGGGATTTGCGATGTGCCCACAGGCAGTGCAGGCAACCCTGAAGACCCCAGAGGAGGAGGGGCCAAGTCAGAAAACGAAAAGGGCTCTCCCGAGAAGGGTTAACTGTCTGGGCACTTTTGTAACTGCTTAGGGGTTTCCCACAGCTTCTTAAAGCTTCCATTAGCAGATGTTAGGTAATTAACCGCAGCTGCACGAGGGTATCAATCGACACATCATTCAAACAGAAAACTATTTTTTGCTGGTCTTATGTTCTGTTTTCCCCATATGTGTTGTGAGATGTGATCAGATATGATTCTTTTGTAACATGTGTGCCTAATTTTGTACAAGGCTGCCAGTTTTGAGGTTTTGTTTACTCTTTTGATGCAGAAGACCAGGGGTTCGATCCATGGGCGGGGAAGATTCCCTGGAGAAGGAAACGGCAACCCACTCCAGTATTCTTGCTTGGAGAATCCCATGGACAGAGAAGCCTGGTGGGCTACAGTCCATGGGGCTGCAGAGTCGGACAGGACTGAACCAGTAATATTTACTTATCGACACTTACTTTTTAGAGCTTATTACAGGTAGAAATAGCATTGGACTTCCCTGGTGGCTCAGATGGTAAAGATTCTGCCTGCAATGCAGGAGACCCAGGTTTGATCCCTGGGTAAGGAAGATCCCCGGAGGAGGGAATGGCAACCCACTCCAGTATTCTTGCCGGGAGAATCCCATGCACAGAGGAGGCTTTCGGGCTACAGTCCATGGGGTCGCAAAGAGTCAGACATGACTGACTGACTAAGCAACAACAAGAAATAACATTGGTACTTATTTTCCTATAACCTTGCCCATTAGTGAAAAAGATGAACTTTTAAAAGCCTCTAATTGAAAGAAATTAAACTTCCCTTACTAAAGTAAAAAAAAAAAAAAAAAAAAACGTCACAAAGCAACCCACCTGCTTTATTTACTGAGCCTTGACAGCCTTAGCGAACAGCCGAGCATCTTTGAATTTGACCCAGAGTCCGTGGATGTGAACTTTGAGCCTGAGAGCGACAGGCCTTTCACTAAGCTGAGACAGACGGGAGGGGAGTTTGGGGGAGAATGGATACGTGTATATGTCTGGCTGAGCCCCTTTGCTGTCCACCAGAAACTATCACAGCAGTGTTAATCAGCTATACCCCAATATGAAAAAAAGGTGGGGGGAGGAAGATGAGATAGAGATTAAAAGAAGACAGCAATTATCTCTTAATTACTTCGCAGTTCAGGACCTGGGCACCCCAGGTAGCTCTGCTTAGTCACTCAGTCGTGTCTGACTCTTTGCGACCCCGTGGACTGTAGCCCTCCAGGCCCCTCTGTCCATGGCATTATCCAGGCAAGAACACTAAAGTGGGTTGCCATGCCCTCCTGCAGGGGATCTTCCCGACCCAGGGATCAAACCCAGGTCTCCTGCACTGCGGGCGGATTCTTTACCATCTGAGCCCCCAGGGAAGCCCCCAGGGAAGCCCCCAGGTAGCACTAACTCATGCAAATTGAACACCAAGCACTTAGTTTTTGCGGCCTCGGAAGCATTTGACGGGAATGCTTACACAAAGGAACTGAGGTCTGCGCCGCAGGCCAGGTCTTGACACGTGGCTGCTTAACCAGTGCTGTTTATCCTGTTGGTAATGGAACATAACACTTTCTGTTTTCACTGTTTTAAGCGCACAGCCCAGCAGCATCGATATTGTTCACACTGATGTACGACCCTCCCCACCATCGTCTCCGGGACTTCCTCACCTTCCCAGACCCAGACTCCGTGCCCCTGAAACGTGGACTCCCAGCCCCCGGGCTCACCATCTACCCTCTGTTTCTGTGAATCTGATGACTCCAGGGACCTCCACGAGTGGGATCTTGGTGTCGATTGTTTGCGGTCTTTTTTTTCACTTAGTGGAGAATCCCATGGACAGAGGAGCGTGGCAGGCTATAGCCCATGGGGTTGCAAAGAGTCAGACACGAGTGAGGAAATCCACCCACTGCAAGAAGTACTTGGTCAGACGTGGAGAAGAACCTTCCTCCCCACAACCCAGAGTGGGTTCAGTGAGGTTTGAATACACTCTGTTTCCAGGGGAACATTCGTGAATCTGATCCCAGAGCCCAGTGCCTGCTTTAATCGGGAAAGCCGTGAGGCCTTGTGGTTGTTGAGTCGCTGAGTCGTGTCGGACTCTCTGCGACCCCATGGGCTGCAGCAGGGCAGGCCTCCCTGTCCTTCACCATCTCCTGGGGCTTGCTCAGATTTATGTCCATGGGTGAGTTCCAAGACTGAATTCAAAACCACTTCCTGCCACATCTGAGCATCCTGTGGCCGGCAGGGAGGAGACGCACAGGATGAAGACGCAGAAGGCCCCCGAACACCCACCCAGCAGGGGATCCAGGGCTCCTCGTGGCCCCCGTGGCTGACGGGCCCCCCTGGGACACCCCCCCACCCCCGCTCTGAGACCAGGGACACCCCATGGCCTAGGACCAGGCAGAGGTGGGGCCCGCAGCTGGTTCCCATGACGCCCGCGCCCGGAGTGGAGCTGAGCAAACACGAGCAATGCTGCTCGTGGCCGCGTTCCCGACGGCCGGATTCCGTGGTCTCTCTTTAGTGGCCTCGGAGCGCCGGGCGGACGGGGCGCTCTCGCTGGTAGACAAACATCGCCGCCACCCGGCACAGAGGCCGTGTTTACAGACCCCGCCGTCTGCCCCGCCGGGTCCGGCGCCCTGGGCGCGCATCCGCCCGCGTCTGCCGGCGCTAATCCCACGGCCGCCTCCCGGCTACCTCCACACCCAGGAGGGGCGCCCAGGGCTTCCCAGAAGCCAGGAAGGCGTCTGCGGCCGCTGGGCTGGGCTAGGGCCCTGCCCGGGGGAGACAAAGTGCAGGGGGGCCGGGGGGCCCCGCCTGGGACTCACGTGTGCGGAACCGGGGGCGGGCAGGTGGGCGGCCTGGGGTTCCGACGTCGGACCCAAACCCTTGCTGGGTCTGCTGTGTGGGCAGCAGAATACAGGTCCTTGGGTCTTCTGAGCGCTCTCAGGCTGGGCCCATAGTCTCCCTGACCCGGGGGGTTGGGGGGGGGGCGCTCGGTGCTTATGGAGGACAAGCAGCGGGGGGGGGGGGTCCCTTCTTCCTTCAGAGGCTCGGGATGGGGTGTGAGCCCTACCATCCTCCAGACCAAGACGGAAGGAAGGTTTCTCTTGGCTTTTGCACGCCACGAGATGCTTTTCCCTGATGACAAGAGCAGTCCGCACAGGCTCCCGGCAGAAAATTCCAGAGAATAATAAGAAGAGAATTGAGAAAGTGAAAAAGAAAGGGCTTCCCTGGTGGCTCAAACGGTAGAGTCTGCCTACAGTATAGGAGACCTGGGCTCAGTCGCAGGGCCAGGAAGATGCCCTGGAGAAGGAAATAGCAACTCACTCCAGTATATATAGGGCTTCCCTGGTGGCTCAGCTAGTAGAGAATCTGCCTCTAATGTGGGAGACCTGGGTTCGATTCCTGGGTGGGGAAGATCCCCTGGAGAAGGGAATGGCTACCCACTCCAGTATTCTTGCCTGCAGAATCCCATGGACAGAGGAGCCTGGAGGGTTACAGTCCATGGGTTGCAAAAGAGTCTGACACGACTGAACAACAGCAGCAGCTCGTCTTATAAAGCTGGGATCTCACCAGGATAACAGCTGCTGCTGCTGCTGCTAAGTCGCTTCAGTCGTGTCCGACTCTGTGCGGCTCCAGAGAGGGCAGCCCACCAGGCTCCTCCATCCCTGGGATTCTCCAGGCAAGAACACTGGAGTGGGTTGCCATTTCCTTCTCCAAGGCATGAAAGTGAAAAGTGAAAGTGAAGTCGGTCAGTCGTGTCCGACTCCTAGCGACCCCATGGACTGCAGCCCACCAGGCTCCTCCGTCCATGGGATTCGCCAGGCAAGAGTACTGAAGTGGGTTGCCATTGCCTTCTCCAGGGTAACAGCAGATGCTTTTATATCCAGAATTTATTTTTCCAGTTAAATTGTGTGATGAGCAGTCTCTGTACCACACACACACACACACCCCCCCCTCAGAGAACGTTTTTTTCTTCTTCCAAGTGACGAAGCTGTTTCGCGGTGCGGCTCCTCCGCGGTTGATTCAGCCGTTTCCTTGCTGTGCAGGCGTTTCGCTTGTTTCCAGATTCAACAGGAGGAGCTGCTCGGTGAGGACCGCGCCCACGCACGGACCCTCGGGCGCGGCTCTGATTTATGGCTCTGGAGCGGAGCCCGGAAGGCAGGGAGGCAGGAGCTCCTTCCAGTCTTCGACACCGAGACGCTGAAGGCTGCACTGTCGGCTTTATTACAGCGTAGGCCTCCGCCGGGTTATCATCCCCTCGACTCCGTCCAGCCCCACTGAGGAAAACGGCTTTGTAGGGGTTTCCAGCGGCTGCTGTCACGAAGGACCAGACTAGGGATTTCAAACCACACACATCCGTCCTCCCCAAGCCCTGGACCAGACGTCTGAGGTCAAGGGGTCCCAGGGCTGAGCTCCCTGCAGAGGCTCCAGCGGAGGGTCCTCCCTGCCTCTTCCAGCTTCTGGGGGCTCCGGGCATCAGTCCCTGGGCTGGTGGCCGCCTCCCTCCCGTCTCTGCCTCCGTCTCCACGTGGCTTCTCCGCTGTGTCCCTGTCTCCCCTCTTCTGTGTCTTACAAAGACCCTGTTCCTGGGTTTAGGGCCACCCCTATCCAGGAGGATCTCATCTCAGACTCTTCACTCCGTCAGCTTTGCAGAGACCCTGTTTCTAAACAACCCCGTTTGTAGCTCTTGGGGTGTCAGCATGTGGAAGTGTCTTATGTTAAGGGCACAATTCAGTCTATAAGGGCTTCCCTGGTGGCTCAGAGATAAAGAACCTGTTTGCAATGCAGGAGATATAACAGATACATGTTTGACCCCGGATTGGGAAGATCCCCTGGAGGAGGGCATGGCAACCCACTCCAGTATTCCTGCCTGGGAAATCCCATGGACAGAGGAGCCTGGTGGGCTACAGTCCAGGGGGTCACAAAGGGTCGGACGCAACTGAGCGACTAATGCTTTCGTTTTCCACAGAAGAAGCTCGGAGTTTGGAGGCACCTGAGATGGCGCTGGGGCCACAGGATGTAGATGGCTGCTGGCTCCGCAGGCCACGGCAACGACGGGATATTTATCCCGTGTGTGGCCTGGGAGCCACGGAAGCAAAGAGGCTGCAAGTGGCTCTGGCCCTGGAGCGGGCCCAGAGAATTCTTTTCTCCTCCGCACTACACCTCTCGGCCCCGCCCTGCGGAGTTTAGCTTAGGAGACGCCGGTTGACCATCCGCTGTGGCGACTGAAAGTGCACGCGTGCATGCTGAATCGCTTCATGCATGTCTGTTTGTGACCCCATGGCCTGTAGCCCGCCAGGCTCCTCTGTCCATGGGATTATCCAGGCCGGAATACTGGAGTGGGTTGCCATTTCCTCCTCCAGGGGGGTCTTCCCGACCCAGGGATCGAAGCTGGGTCTCCTGAATTGGCAGGTGGGTTCTTTACTGCCTGAGCCACCAGGGAGGCCCTGGAAGTGCATAGACAAACAAAATAATATATAACTGCTGCTCGTGGGCGTTCCTGGGAGGAAGTGACCTTGTAGCCTGCAGAGAAGGGCAGAGTAGGAGTTTGTCCTTGGGCTGGTGGTGGAGCTGTCCATGAAGAGGGGAGGACATGCAGATGGACACCGAGAGCACCCAGGAGGAGCCAGCCGTGGACGAGGAACAGCAATCCAGGGGTCAGCCTGTGCAAAGACTCTGAGCTGCTGGGAAGGAGCTCAGCAAGTTCTCAGAGCTGAAGGCAGTCAGGGTGGGCCAGAGTCCAGGCAGAGTATCCCTGGGGGGTAGAAGGTGTTTAGAGGCTAAACCCGGGAAGACTCTTGAGAGTCCCTTGGACAACAAGGAGAGCCAACCAGTCCATGCTAAAGGAAATCAACCCTGAATGTTCAGTGGAAGGACTGATGCTGAAGCTCCAATACTTTGGCCAACTGATGCATAGAACTGACTCCTTGGAAAAGCCCCTGATGCTGGGAAAGACTGAAGGTGGGAGGGCAAGGGGACGACAGATGAGATGGTTGGATGGCAACACCGACTCAATGGACATGAAAGTGAAAGCCGCTCAGTCGTGTCCGACTCTGCAACCCCATGGACTATAAAGGCTGTTGAATTCTCCAGGCCAGAATACTGGAGTGGGTAAGCCTTTCCCTTCTCCAGGGGATCTTCCCAACCCAGCAACGGAATCCGGGTCTCCTGCAAGTGTGAGTAAGCTCCAGGAGTTGGTGATGGACAGGTAGGCCTGGCATGCTGCACTCCATGGGGTCGCAGAGAGTCAGACCCAGCGACTGAACAAGAAAATCCGGGATCTGGGCGCCCATTCCCCATGTAGCCACACGATGGCGGTGTCACCCACAGAAAAGCGGAGATGTCCCTAAGGGTCTGCACAGTTTTGGAACGCATACTTCTTTACCAAAGTACTTAAATTTTTTTCTCTGCTGGCCAAATGGAGCCTTCCCCACCTTTCTGTGCTTAACGTGGCTGGCATTTCTTTCTTTCTTTCTTTTTTTTTAAGTTCATTGTAAACTAGGCTTCCCTGATGGCTCAATGGTAAAGAATCCGCCTATCAATGCAAGAGACATGGGTTCAATCCCTGGGTCAGGAAGATCCCCTGGAGAAGGAAATGGCAACCCACTCCAGTATTCTTCCCAGGAGAATTGCGTGGACAGAGGAGCCTGGCGGGCTACAGTCCATGGGGTTGCAAACAGTTGGAAGGGGACTTATCGACAAGCATTCATAAATTAGCATGAACCCTCTTCCGGCCTGACCCAGGACCCTAACTTGGTCCAGGTTACATCACAAATCAACTAAGCCAGGAGGGATGCTGGCAAGCTTGCAGGGTGCTCCTAGCAAACCACACCCGCTCAGCCGTCTCTCTGACTTCTGCCTGACTCTGTGGATTCAAGGGTCACCACGCAGACCCGATGTAATCTGATTCAGGAGACAGCTTCCAGTAATATCCCACATCCACCCCGGCCGGCCAGTGAGCCCAACAGAGCAAACACCAAAAGCCTGGGTGTGGAGCCGTCCAGAAGGCATTTAGTCGGTTTCAGCTGCTTTCAGGGCGTGCAGGGCGGCCGGCGTGATCCTCACGTCCACTCGGCCACGCGCAGGCGTCAGATGGGGTTGGGTAGGTGTGCGGGGGTCCTAGCGCCTCCCCGCACAAAGACGGTCCAGCTCAGCGTTGGCTGGAAAGACCGCTTTCCCTGCAGGTTCACCGGGAACTGCACGGTCAGCCTTTCAAGGTTTCCATGAAGATTTTCTCTCCGCAGAAATCTTTAAGGAGCCAACAAGTGAGTGAAGTGCCCTGCTGTCATCCTCTGTGGAGACTCACATTCTGAGGGGCATGGGGGTCTCCTGACGTCCAGGTGAATGGTTACCGGAGGGAAGCCTGGATACAGGCTGCAACGTGCATGGACCCTGAACACACAGTTCTCAGGGAGAAGCAGACACACAAGGGCACACAGCGTGTGACTCCATTGACAGGAACTGTCCTGAATAGGGAAATCCACAGAGACAGAAAAAGGGGATTTGTGGTCCCAGGGGCTAGGGGAGGGGAGTGGGTGGATGGAAGATGGATAGAAGGATGAATAAATGATTGATGGATGGATGATGAATGGATGGTTGGGTTGATGGATGGATGAGTGGGTGGAAGGATGATGGATGGATGGATGATTGATGGTTGGGTGATGGATGGAAGGATGGATGGATGGATGATGGATAGGTGGTTGGATGGATAGATGCATGGATGGATGGGTGGATGATTGATGGATGGATGATGGATGGAAGGATAGATGGCTGGCTGGCTGGGAGGATGATGGATAGGTGGTTGGATGGATAGATGCATGGATAGATGATGGATGGATGGATGATGGATGGGTGGTTGGATGGATGGATGGATGATTGATGGATGGATGATGGATGGGTGATGGATGGATGCATGGAAGGATGATGGATAGGTGGTTGGATGGATGGATGCATGGATGGATGGATGGATGGATGATGGATGGAAGGATAGATGGCTGGCTGGCTGGAAGGATGATGGATAGGTGGTTGGATGGATGGATGCGTGGATGGATGGATGAATAAACAGCATGTAGCCCAGCCACACAGTGGAATATGACGCAGCCATGAACAGCGGGGCAGCTCTGACACAGGCTGGACCCTGAACGCAGGATGCTCAGTGAGAGGCAGACGCAGAAGGAGCCGCGGTGGGTGATTCCACGTGTAGGACCTGGACGCCGGCAGATGTGTCAGGGTTAAAGCTTAGGCTTCCCTGGTGGCTCAGTGGTGAAGAATCTGCCACGGGGTAGCAAAGAGACGCAGCTGAGAGACTAAGCAAGGAGCTGCCGTTTACCCCTTCCCCCGCCTTATCCCCCGGTAACCGTAGCTTTGCTTTTTGTGCCTGTGATTCGATTTCCATTTTCTAAATAGGGTCACTTCTATGTCATTTTTAAGGTAAGCAATTTGGGGGCATTTATGCACTCACAGTGCTGTGAGACCACCGCTTCTATCGTCCAGAGCATTCCCGCTCCCCCAAGGGGACCCTGTCCCCATTAAAAGTCACTCTCCATCCTCCTCCTCCCATTCTCGGCTCCACTCACTCACTTCCCGTCTCTGTGGATTTGCGTGTTCTGGACGTTTCCTATAAATGGACAGACACACTGCGTGTCCTTCTGCGTCTGCCCCTCTCCCTGGGCATCGTGTGTTCAAGGTCCATCCACGTCGCCGCCTGTGTCAGGGCCTCTCTCCTTTTCATGGCTGCGTCATATTCCACTGTGGGCAGGGACCCCTCCCCCACTCTGCGTGTCCTTTTGCAGTCTTCTTTATTCCTACTGAGAACAATTCTTCTGAAAGTACCTTGATGATTATCCTTACAACGAGCATCCTTTTGTGTCGGTTTGATGTGCGGAACAGCGGAAACGAGGGCAGGCGTCCAGTGGAAGCAGAAACCCGTGCTGGAACGTGGTGTGGGGCAGGGAGCGCTTAGCTGCCCACATGAATCCTTGCTCCCTCCTCCCGTGGTGCTGGCCGCGTTTCTGGACTTGAGTGTCAAAACCTAGGCTTTATTTTCCTACAGTCTTGCAGCTGGGAGGGTCTGCGCCCCAGTGGGTGGGCTTGAGCAGCTACCGTGTCACGGGCTTCCAAGGCAGGTCTGAACCTGGTCTGGCCCGTTCCCTGTTCCAGCTCAAAGGGACTCAACCAGGGAGGGCAGCTCAGCTCGGGCAGTTGCCATATCCAGATCACAACCCCACCGTCCACTAAGCTGGGCCGCAGCCTCCGGCTCCTGTGGGTTCCCGTGCATCTCTTCAGCATCGGAAGTGTAGGGGGAATCTTTGTGACGATGGTGGAGCAGACCCCAAGCAACACGAGAGAGAAAGTGTGGGTGCCATTGCAGGGGATACCGGCGTGACCCCCCTTTTCCATCTCCTGCGTGGAAACATGTAGAATGTTCTCCAGGGGGGTGCATCCCACCTTCAAGCCCGATCAAACTGAGGGTGGAGAGGCTGGACTGTCTGAGACGCAAGAAGACAGGTGGACAGAGAGACTGAGCGCGTGTCCAGCAGTCGTCTTGGGGTCCTGGGGACACTGCGTGGGAACTGGCTGGCCCGCCGTGTTTGGGGGCATTTGCTTCATCAGACAGAAGAAGGTGTGACTCTGAAAACGGAGGGAGACAGCGTGCGTGTGCTTGCTCAGTGGCTCAGTTGTGTCTGAGTCTGCAACCCCATGGAGTGCAGCCCGCCAGGCTCTTCTGTCCATGGGATTCTCCAGGCAGGAATACTGGAGTGGGTTGCCATTCGCTCCTCCAGGGGATCTTCCCGACCCAGGGATCAAACCCAGGTCTCCTGCGTTGTAAGCGGGCTCCCGCCCCCCACCTCTGACCCCCCTAGCACCCGGCTGATGGTCTGAGGTCAAAGTGCCTTGCTGGAAATCCGAGGTCGGGCTTCATCATGCTGTTTTCTGAAATAAGCCGGACGCCTCCATGATGAGGGGTGGGATTTCAGAATTTTTTTTTTTTTTTTTTAAGGAAAACAAAGCGTGAGGCTGAGAGAGCAAAGGTGATCCTGGAAATCTTTGATAGAGTTTCTGAGCGGGACTCCCCCTGGGGCCGCAGGAAGCACTTTCTCAGGACCCGAGGTGAAGGGAAGGTTGAGGGTCTGCTACGTGGATACAAAAGGTCAGGCTGATGTTAGATTTATCTCGTTTTGGGTGGAGAGGGAAACGGCGAGATGTGAGAAGACCTTTGTCTGGGTGTAGTGTTTCCAAAGGCATTCGAGACTTCTTTGTTGGCAGAAAGCATTGCTTCCACTGCTTTCAAATCTTTGTATCAGTTGCTGAGTCCAGCTCTGCGGCCCCCGTGGACTGTAGCCCAGCAGGCTCCTCTGTCCATGGGATTCTCCAGACAAGAACACTGGAGTGGCTTGTCATTCCCTTCTCTGGGGGATCTTTCCGACCCAGGGGTCAAAGCCCCGTCTCTTGCACCTCCTGCACTGCAGGTGGATTCTTTACTAGGAGCATCTGGGAAGCCTGGCTGGGATCAGAGAAATGTTTCATTGTCGGGGTGGGGGTGCTAGTGATAGCAAATGTGAAGAGCATTTTACGGTTTAGAAAGCAATTTTAGAGCCCTTTAAAATGTTTGGAGCTGATGTAGCTTTCAGAAAAACGCAGTAGCAGGAGTTCCCTGCTGGTCCGTGCTTAGGGGGCTCCCCAGGTGGTGCTAGTAGTAAAGAACGTACCTGCCAACGCAGGAGATGTAAGAGACACGGGTTCGATCCCTGGGTCGGGAAGATCCCCTGGAGAAGGCAATGGAAGCCCAATCCAGTGTTCTTGCCTGGAGAATCCCATGGACAGAGGAGCCTGGCGGGCTACAGTCCACGGGGTCGCAGAGTCAGACAAGACTGAGTGACTAACATTTACATGGAATAGGGTCTCTGCAGAGGTGATGGAGTGAAGGTCTGAGATGAGGTCCTCCTGGATGGGGGTGGCCCTAAACCCAGGGACAGGGTCCTTATAAGACACCGAAGAGGGGAGACAGGGACACAGCGGAGAAGCCCCGTGGAGATGGAGGCAGAGACGGGAGGGAGGCGGCCACCAGCCCAGGGAAGGATGCCTGGAGCCCGCAGAAGCTGGAAGAGGCGGGGAGGACCCTCCCCTGGAGCCTCTGCAGGGAGCTCAGCCCTGGGACCCCTCGACCTCAGACATCTGGTGCCCGGGACTCGGGGTGTCTGGTGCCCGGGACTTGGGGTGCAGGGGGATGTCTGTGGTTTGAGGCCCCAGGTTTCGTCTGTTACTACAGACGCTGGAAGCTCACGCAGGTTGCAACAGCCCCAGGTCCTCCTGGATGATGGGAATGACTCTTCATTCTCAGGTAGGAGAACCGCGCATGAAATGAAAGTTCTCCTCGCCGACCTTAGCAGCAGGGCGAGCCGGAGCGGGGCGTCTCACCACCCCCAGGACCCTTGCTGGTGGGAATCCGGCATGCTGGGGTTAACCCGCCCCCACGTCCTGGTGTGACCAGCCCTTCCCTGAGCCCCTCGAGGGCCCAGACCCCAGCCCAGCCGGGCCTCACGCTGCCCCAGCGAGTGGGCCCCCCTGCCCAGCCCCGCCTGCCAGTCAGCATTACCTGCGGAGTTGCAGCAACAGGCCTTTGATGTAGCGCCTGACACGCGGAGACGGCAAGGAGGAAAATAACTTTAAAAATGTTAAGAAGCCTTAATTGGAGTTAACATAAAAGGAGACGCGGGGTGTTAATTGGTCTGTCTCGGGCGCGAGGCGGGGGCCCCGGAGACCCGTGTCCCTTACCCCCTGCCCAAGTGTCAGGGCTGGCATCTTTAATTCAACACGCTTTGTGTTAATTACCTCCGGATAAGGTGGGCTTTGATTGGGAGCCCTTTGTGGTGGAATCACGGCGTATCGCGCGGCCTTAAGATAAATACATTAGGGCCGAAGGAGGAGAAGGGGAGAAGCGCTCTGTCCAGCTGTGAGTGGGGCGGGGTTTGGTGATCGAACGCCCGGTGGGAGAAATATTTCCTCGAGGCCTTTGTTGGGGGGTGAGGGGTGCTTCCTGACACCCCCCCCCCACCTCCATCGTGCTGGACAGCGGGAGCCGTCTGCTCATGGCTGGGCGCTGTCTGCTCATGGCCGGGCGCTGGGGCCTGTCCGCGATGAGGTGGGAGTCCGGGCTGTTCGGAGGGAGCCGGCCCCCTGGGCGGGGGGCCAGAGGGTCCCCACGGCTCTGTGCTGTCTGCCAGGGGTGCAAACGAGGGAGCCAGACGGCTGACGCTGGGAGGGGGTGGACGGGTGGGTGAGCGGGGTGTGGATTTGGGGACTACGTTCGTTCCAGGTCGCTCAGTTGTGTCTGAGTCTGCGACCCCGTGGACTGCAGCCCGCCAGGCTCCTCTCTCCATGGGGATTCTGCTGGCAAGAACACTGGAGTGGGTTGCCGTGCCCTCCTCCAGGGGCTCTTCCTGACCTGCGGATCGCACCCACGTGGGCAGGTGGGTTCTTTACCGTTAGCAGCACCTGAGAAGCCCAGAGAGGTGACAGCTGACTGGAGAGCGTGGAGCTGAAACTGTCTGGGGGGTAGGGATGACCGGGGCCGAGGAAAGTGCAAGTGGCGACCCCCAGTTAGACCTGGTAAACGTGTGTCTGACTGTCCCAGGGCTGACGGGAGGAGTCACCCCGCCCAGCAGCAGCCCACATCCTTCTCACAACAGCGAGACTGCTGGTAACAGCAGTGGGTGCAACCATTTCCCCAGAAAGATACGTGCACCCGGAACCTGGAAGGGGACTGTGGAAAAGAGCTGTGTTCATCTTATAACACCTGGAACCTCAGAAAGGCTCCCGATGAGGAAAGACAGTCTCTGCAGAGGTGATGAGTGAAGGTCTGAGATGAGGTCCTCCTGGGTGGGGGTGGCCCTAAACCCAGGGACAGGGTCCTTGTAAGACACCGAAGAGGAGAGACACAGACACAGAGGAGAAGCCCCGTGGAGACGGAGGCGGAGATGGGAGGGAGGCGGCCACCAGCCCAGGGGCGGACGCTGGAGCCCCCAGAAGCTGGAAGAGGCGGGAGGACCCTCCCCTGGAGCCTCTGCAGGGAGCTCAGCCCTTGGACCCCTTGACCTCAGGCGTCTGGTCTCCAGGACTTGGGGAGAGTGGATGTCTGTGGTTTTAAGCCTCCTGGTTTGGGTCATTTTGTCATGGCTGCCCGAGGAAACCCATACATTGAGCTTGGTTCTTGTTGAATAGACATATTCAGAGAGGGCAGGGCAGGGCCGACGCGTTCCCACGTGTCTACACACACTCCCAGACACAACGCATGTGCATCTGCCTACCACTCACTGCTTTTCACAAATGAAAACATTGGCAGAAAATAGAACACCAATGGTCAACTTTTCCTTTTCACTAAACATTTTTTTAGGACATGTGGGGTCAATCCCTGGGTTGGGAAGATCCCCTGGAGGAGGGAATGTCAACCTGCTCCAGTATTCTTGCCTGGAAAATCCCATGGACAGAGGCGCCTCGTGGGCAAGTTGCAAAGAGTCAGACATGCCTGAGCACACACACACACATACACGGGCGCGCGCGCACACACACACACACACACACACACACAGACTTCTCTTTCTACAGACTTGGGGCAGAGTGAACGGCCTTTCCCATGATGGGTCACCACACAGGATATACCTCCTCCTCAGCCGAGCCTTCCTGGGGCTTCTGATTCCCTGCGGCATTGAGGGGGGTCTCTACCTTTCTCAAATGCAACATGTCCCTCTCCTGGGCTGGCAAATCAAATCTTGACACACGGGCACTTGACACATGGGTGATTCAAAAGGCATTTTCAGTGTGAGGACCACTGATGCACAAATACAAAAGCAGCTTCAATACCAAAGCTTGAAGAATATTTCTCCACCACACCTGACATTGAACCAACATGGCTGGTCACAGTAAGTGGGTGTGTTAGGTCTGAAGGTCAAGGGTTCATACTTTTTCGGGATTCAATTGATCAATTTGTTGTGGTCATTTATTGACGTATATGAACACCCCACATGGACCTCCCTGGCGGTCCGGTGGTTAAGGATCCGCCTGCCAGTGCAGGGGACACAGGTCCGATCCCTGGTCCTTGAGGATCCACATGCCGTGGGGCAGCTAAGCCCGTGAGCCGCAGCCACAGAAGCCCATGCACTCTAGAGCCCATGCTCCACAGCAAGAGCAGTGACTGTCGTGAGAAGCCTGAACATCACACGGAAGAGCAGCCTCCACTCGCTGCAACCAGAGAAAGCCCACACGTGACGCTGAAGACCCAAAAATAAATAAACAAAAATTAAACAGGGACTTCCCTGGTAGCTCAGATGGTAAAGAATCTCCTTGCAATTCAGGAGACCTGGGTTCCATCCCTGGGTCGGGAAGACCCCCTGGAGAAGGAAACAGCAACTCACTCCAGTATTCCTGCCTGGAGAATCCCACAAACAGAGGAGCCTGGTGGGCTACAGTCCATGGGGTCGCAAAGAGTCGGACACGACTGAGCGATGAACACAAGGACCAGGAAAACAAAAACAGTGAGCGTTGCACGTGAGTATTTTTACATTTGTGCCGAAGCAACATGACAGGAAAAATAAATTGCTAGCTTTAAGGGGTCATGAAAAGCCCTGTCTTTAAAAGGGTTTTTGCATCAATCAGTAGAAGGAACAGTTGATTGTGTTGAAAATCTCGCTGAGGAAAAGTTTAAGACAGACACCACCGCCACCACGCCCTGGGCTGCCGTCTTGGGCAGCTGGCATTTTGGGGGGCGGGGGCCTCACTGCCTCATCCCTGCCCCTCACCTCATTTGTAGACCCCAGATCCACCATTCTATGCCCATGGGATGAATACAAGATCATTCCTTCCATGCCTGCGTGTTCTCAGAGTTTGAAGGGCCCTCTGCAGCACATGCATTGGGTCTGAATGAACCAGACCCAGCTCTGCCTGTTGGGTGTGCCGTCTTGCTTTGAACTTAGGTCAGTACAAACATATGCTGTGTGGGAATCCAAATTCCAATTTCCCTTGATTTGCCAAAGTTAGAGGCTAGTGGTAAAGAACCTGCCTGCTAGAGCAGGAGAGAGAAGAAATGCAGGTTCGATCCCTGGGTCGGAAAAATCCCCTGGAGGAGGAAATGACAACCCACTCCAATGTTCTTGCCTGGAGAATCCCAGGGACAGAGGAGCCTGGCGGGCTACAGTCCATGGGGTCACAAAGAGCCGGACACGACTGAACGATGAACGCTTAACACTTTCAGCCTGCAGCAGGGCCATAGAGTCTTCACGCCCTGTCTCAGGACCTGAGAGTTAAAATGAAAGTGTCAGCCTCTCGGGGGGAGAGCATGGGCCCCATTTCAGTACGAGGGGGTCACAGCCGTGGTCCAACCCAGCTGCAGGAGCCACGGGACCCAACTGGCCGGCAGGGCGTGGCCTAGGTGACCGTGGGTGTCGGGGGAGCCTGGAGACGGTAGCCCCCGCCCCGCTTGAGCCGTGAGGAATGGAGGGAGGTGGTCAGCGCATCCTGGGGAGACAGGGGGGCAGATTACCTGTTGGAGGGAGCCTCCAGGGCCCAGCCCCTCCTGGAGCCGGGCAGAGTGGCCCTCCGGGCGTGCACACTGTGTGTTCATAACGGTCGGGACTGGGGGTCCCAAGGCTGCCCGATTGCTGCCTGGACCAGCGTGGGCTGGCCGTGGCGGTGTGGAGTCTGGTGTCTGGTTGAGGGGGGCCGGCTCGGTGCCTCAGAGCTTGGGCAGCTCCAGAGGGTCCCCGGGTGGCCGCCAGCATGGGGCCCATTAGCACCCGGGCCCGGCTTGCTGCTGCTAATTACCGCTGATTAGTATTCCCCAGCGAGAGCGGTCCGATCTGGGCTCCGGGCGAGCAGGCCAGGCTGCGGCCGCTTGATAAGGGGAGACGTGGAGAGCGGGGTGCAGCTAATTAGGCCTGGATGTCAGCCTTGATCGCAGGTGCCGGGCTGGCTGGCTTCACACGCACGCGGCCAGTGCCCCTGAGCAGAGGGTGGCCTGGTTGCCCAGCACCTCCGCGGTGCCCCAGGTCCCAGCCCCACCATGCAGGCCGCAGACCGGCTGAGCGCCCATGGCCCCCAAGGGCAGGTCCAGGGTCTGCAGAGATGTCAGCTGGGACCTTGGCCTGGATCCGGGACTTGGTTGTCATCACCCCTGGAGAGACATACGGGTGGAGGCAGAGATGACGTTCAGGGAAGAACCCGCAGACCCTGGAGATGGGAGGCCTGCGTGCAGGGTCCTGGGGGGAGGAGGCACGGCAGTGGGGACGTGGGAGGATCCGGGAGGCAGGTGACGGAGCTGAGTGGGGTGGGGCTGGCTGGACGGGCTACTTCTGCAGGCCGTGGGGTACAGGGCACGCCTGAGTTGTCTGCACCTGTCCCTGGGCTGAGGAGGGCTGCAGGGTGCAGGACCCAGAGACGGGTCCGCGGGATTTGTGCACTGGGTGGGTTGTTTGTAATCAGGATTCCCTGGTGACTCAGAGGATAAAGAATCTGCCTGCCAATGCAAGAGATGGGGGTTCAATCCCCGGCCTGGGAAGATCTGCTGGAGAAGGGAATGGCCACCCACTCCAGTATGCTAGCCTGGAGAATCCCATGGGCAGAGGAACCTGGTGGGCTACAGTCTACAGGATCACAAAGAGTCAGACACCACTGAGTGGCTAACACTTCACTTCCTGTAACAAAGGTCCACAAAGCACGAGACTTGAAACCACAGACGTCCGTCCTCCCCCAGCCCTGGGCACCACACGTCTGAGTCAAGGTGACTCAGGGCTGAGCTCCCTGCAGAGGCTCCTGGGGAGGGTCCTTCCCACCTCTTCCAGCTTCTGGGGGCTCCGGGCGTCCATCCCTGGGCTGGTGGCCGCTTCCCTCCCGTCTCTGCCTCCGTCTCCACATGGCTTCTCCTCTGTGTCCGTGTCTCTATTCTGCGATGGAGAGAAACATGGGGTAGAGTCCAGGAATGTAGTCTTGGCACATTTGTAATTCAGCTGCTCGAAATTTCATTTCTTGTTCTTCATCCAGGAAGCCTGGCCTAAGCACAGACGATGGCTTAGGGCCAGTAGTATCCCATTGCTCTGGGTTTGATCCCCGTGTTGGAAAGATCCCTTGGAGGAGGGGAATGGCAACCAAGTCGTGTTCCTGCTTGGGGAACCCCGTGGACAGAGGAACCTGGTGGGCTACAGTGCATGGGGCCACAAAGAGTTAGACACTGCCGAGCGACTGAGCACGGAGGTGCAGAAATCCCAACGCACAACCCAGCGGTTTTTACACACAACCTCTCGTTATGTTGCTCTTGTTGAGGCAGGCACTGGTTCCAACAGCCGGGAGGTTCCCACCTGCCGCTTCTGGGTCCCTGTCTCCTGAACTAATCTCACCAGGGCTCTGGTTTCTACGAGATTGTGAGACCTTTCTCATTTCACTTTTTCACTGTGTATGTCCACTCTAAGTGTATCTACAGATGTACACACACACATGTCACACGTATGTGATGGAATACATTATACACTGCGTTCTGTTACTGGTGGTGGTTTAATCTCTAAGTCATGTCTGACTCTTGCGACCCCATGAACTGTAGCCCTCCAGGCTCCCCTGTCCATGGGATTCTCCAGGCAGGAATACTGGAGTGGGTTGCCATGCCCTCCTCCAGGGCATCTTCCTGACCCAGGGTCTCCTGCATTGCAGGCAGATTGTTTGCTGAGTGAGCAACCACAGACCTTATGTAATAGCGCAAGCTGGTCTTATCTCTATTCCACTCTTGTGGGAAAGCATAGAGGGGTGGGTATTGGACAAGACCACCCTTCCCCGATTTTCAGACGACGACAGTCTACTGTTGACATTTAGTCACTCCGGTGTGACCAACTCATGATGACCCATGGACTGTAACCCGCCAGGCTCCTCCTCTCTCCATGGGATTACCCAGGCAAGAATACTGGAGTGGGCAAAAATTGGGCAGAAGACCTATCTAGACATTTCTCCAAAGAAGACGTATAGATGGCTGAGAGGCAGAGGAAAAGGTATTCAACGTCACTTATTAGAGACAGGCAAACCAAGACTACAATGAGATATCAGCTCACACCAGTCAGAATGGCCACATCATCAAAAAATATCCGTAAACAGTAAATGCTGGAGAGGGTGTGGAGAGAAGGGGCCCCTCCCACAGTGTTGGTGGGAATGTAGATTGGTGCGGCCACTGCGGAGAGCAGTATGGAGATGCCTTAAGAAACTAAGCATGGAGCTATTGTGTGACTGCCACAGAGCCAGCCCTGCGCATTCTGTGAAGAAAAACGTGATCCGAAAGCATATGTGCTCCCCAGTGTCCGCTGCAGGGCTGTTTGCAACAGCCGAGGTGTGGGAGCAACCTCGGTGTCCATGGACAGAGGAATGGTGAGTCAGATGCAGCACACACACACACATGCACACACACACACACGCACACACACACGCACACACGTGCGCACGCACACGCACGCACACACATGCACACACACACACACCCCGGAATATTACTCAGCCAAGAAAAAGAATGAGGCAATCCCATTTGCCACAACGTGGGTGGACCTGGAGAGTGTCATACTGAATAAAGTAAGTCAGACAGAGAAGGAGAAATATCCTGTGACATCCCTGACACGTGGAATCTAAAAAGATAGGATACACATGAACTTACAAAACGGAAACAGAGTCATGGACTTAGAAAATGATGGTTCCAGGAGGGAAGGATAGGGGAGGGATAGTCAGGGAGTCTGGGATGGACATGGACACCCGGCTGTATTTAACATGGAGAACCAGCAAGGACCTGCTGTCCAGCACAGGGAACTCTGCTCAATACTCTGTAATAACCTTTTGGTTCCCAGGGGGAAGGATGGGGGAAGGGGTAGCTAGGGAGTTTGGGATGGACTTAGAAAATGATGGTTCCAGGAGGGAAGGATAGGGGAGGGATAGTCAGGGAGTTTGGGATGGACATGGACACCCGGCTGTATTTCACATGGAGAACCAGCAAGGACCTGCTGAACAGCACAGGGACCTCTGCTCTATACTCTGTAATAACCTTTTGGTTCCCAGGGGGAAGGATGGGGGAAGGGATAGCTAGGGAGTTTGGGATAGACATGGACACACTGCTGTATTTAACATGGAGAACCAGCAAGGACCTGCTGGACAGCACAGGGAACTCTGCTCCATGTCATGTGGCAGCCGGGATGGGAGGGCAGCTGGGGGAGAATGAATACATGTGTATACATGTGGCTGAGTCCCTGTGCTGTCCACCTGAAACCATCACCACGTTGTTACCTAGACTCCAATACAAAGCATACGGAAGTGGGTAACCATTCCCTTCTCCAGGTGATCTTCCCCCCCACCCCAGGTATCAACCCCCCGTTTCCTGCATCAGCAGGCCCGTTGTTTACCGCTGAGTCACCAGGGAAGTCCTGAGGTCAGTCTAAAGCATCACTAAAGTGTTTGGGTCTGTTCTCAAACCCTGTGTTCTGCACGGATTGGAGTTAATGCACCTTCTTTTGTGGACTTGCCTAGTGGGGGGCGGGGACAAGAGACCGAGGCTCCCCGAGGGGCACCTCACTGCCCACTGCAGCACAGGGGACCCTCTTCCTTATAACAGGAGGCCCTCGGGGACCCAAAGTGGAGACCCTGAGAGCCGGACGCGAAACCCATGGGATTCCATCTATGCAGGCAGTACCATCACCCACAGGCTCTGGATGAGGCAGCATCGGGCCTCCCCAGGAAGGTCTCGCATTTGTTTTCTTAATGTTCATGTTATTTACATGGTGGTGCGGGTCCCAGCTGCGGCACATGGGCTTTTAGCTGCGGCACGCAAACTTTGGTTGTGGCCGGTGGGATCTCGGTCCCTGGCCAGGGATCGAACCTGAGCCTCCTGCACTGGGCACGCGGAGTGTGAACCACTGGGCCACCAGGGAAATCCTTGGTCTCGCTTCTCCAAAACCTCACGTCCCAAGAACAGGTGCAGCGAGGTGGACCAAGGTGTACGGGTGCCTTCATTCCCCCAGCACGTGGGAATCGTTGCAACGGAGGTGGCCGTTGCAGAACATTGCAGAAGGGAGTCCTCGGCCGGCTGGCTAGAGGGGTGCCCGTGGGGGTGCCCTACCTCCAGGCATGCAAGCTCAGTGCCTACGACACACCCTCTTGTCGGCTCCGCCTGCCTTGGAAGGCATCTCCAGGAGGCAGGAGGACTTGTCTCCAGCAGACAAGCCCGGGAACTAATGCGAATGCTTGTTGACAAACGCTCGTCAAGAAAAAATTCCAGGTGGGGTTGGGGAGAGAGAAGAAAACCTACGGACCCTCTCCTGCCCTCCTCCGGGGCCCCTGCCTGAACTCTCCCTGATTCATTCACTGCGAGGCTGAACCTGGCTCTCAGAACCATGCAAGTTTTTACAAAAAAGTTTACACTCAGTCTTTTCAAGTGTTGTCTGTTTTTTTTTGTTTTTTTTTTTTAAGGAAAAAAAAAAAAAACAACCCAGAAAACCCATATCCCTCCCCGTCTTCCTTATTCTGACACCGTTTTCCTTCAGAAGATCTCACACTACAAGCGGGTACATGACATCCGCGGCGCTCCCCAGCGAACAGACTTTGCGTTTGATTTATGACATGGCTCCATAGGTGCGGCTGACAGCTCTCAGATTGAAGCTGGGGCGAGCGGGGCTTTCAAGAGAGGCGGGTGATCGGGGGAAGCTCTGACGGTGCGTCCCGGGAGCCGGGCAGGCAGCCTTTGTAGAGCCCCCGCCGCGGAGGCCCCCACGCTGGGCGCGCCTCCCCGCTCACTGACAGGCAGCCCGCACTTCACCCTAATCACGAATAAAAGCCAGCTCCCTGTAGGTTACAGATCTTCTCTGTTTTGACATTGACCTTAATACATAATTTAACCACAAAGCCTGAGCAATGTGGAACAAGATAAGAAAAGACCACAGAACTGGCAAATAAAGTGATGTTCAATCAGAAATCATATTTGTTCCTGATGGCAGAGACGGGGGCGTTGAGGGGAGAGAGAGAGCCAGCTGGGGAGTGCGTGGGGAGGGGAGGTGGGCAGGGGAAAGGGGGGGTGCCCGCCTGGCCCGCTGGTGCGCATGAGTGGTCCGGGGCGGAAGGCTGTCATTATGAAAAAGTTGGTCCTGGATCCAGGATGCAGGGCAGCTGTCAATTAGCATCAGGATCCCAGAGATACAACAGGTTTGGAGAGGTGCCTGGGTGCTGGTGTGCCTGTTTGTTTTCATTGAGAAGTGGGAGTCCTGCAGAGCATGGAGAACAAATGTTGACTGTCTTGGGGGAGCCAGGAATTGGCCATGGAAAGGAAGGGGGCAGGGGGTGCCTGGACCAGTTGGGTGCTGCCTGTGCCTGGTGGGTGACGCCTGTATCCAATTGGTGTTGCCTATATCCAGTGGGTGATGACTATACCCAGTGGATGATGACTGTATCTGGTGAATGGTGCCTGTATCCGGTGGGCAACGCCTGTACCTGGTAGGTGATGGCTGTATCCGGTGGGTGATGACTGTATCTGGTGGGTGATGACTGTATCTGGTGGGTGATGACTGTACCTGGTGGGTGATGACTGTACCCGGCGGGTGAGGTCTGAATCCCATGGGTGATGGCTGTATCTGGTGAATGGTGCCTGTATCCAGTGGGTGATGCCTGTATCCAATTGGTGATGCCTGTACCCAGTGGGTGACGCCTGTATCTAGTGAGTGGTACCTGTATCCAGTGGGTGATGACTGTATACAGTGTGTGATGACTGTACCTGGTGGGTGACGCTTGTATCCAATTGGTGATGTCTGTATCCGGTGGGTGATGACTATACCTGGTGGGTGATGTCCGAATCCCATGGGTGATGACTGTATCTGGTGAGTGGTGCCTGTATCCAGTGGGTGATGCCTGTATCCAATTGGTGATGCCTGTACCCAGTGGGTGATGCCTGCATCCAGTGGGTGATGACTGTAAATGGTGGGAGACATTTGTACCTGGTGGATGATGTCTGTATCTGGTGGGTGACCTCTGTACCTGGTGGGTGACCTCTGTACCTGGTGGGTGATGTCTGTATCTGGGCATCTGTATCTGGTGGATGATGTCTGTATCTGGTGGGTGATGTCTGTATCTGGTGGTGACATATGTATCTGGTGGTGATGTCTGTATCTGGGCATCTGTATCTGGTGAGTGATGGCTGTATCTGGTGGTGACCTCTGTATCTGATGGGTGGTATCTGTACCTGGTGGTGACATCTGTGTCTAGTGAGTGATGTCTGTATCTGGTGGTGACATCTGTGTCTGGAGGTGACGTCTGTATCTGGTGGATGATGTCTGTATCTGGTGGTGACATATGTATCTGGTGGTGACCTCTGTATCTGGTGGGTGATGTCTGTATCTGGTGGTGACATATGTATCTGGTGGTGATGTCTGTATCTGGGCATCTGTATCTGGTGGATGATGTCTGTATCTGGTGGGTGATATCTGTATCTGGTGGTGACATATGTATCTGGTGGTGATGTCTGTATCTGGGCATCTGTATCTGGTGAGTGATGGCTGTATCTGGTGGTGACCTCTGTATCTGGTGGGTGGTGTCTGTACCTGGTGGTGACATCTGTGTCTAGTGAGTGATGTCTGTATCTGGTAATGACATCTGTGTCTGTAGGCGACATCTGTGTCTGGAGGTGACGTCTGTATCTGGTGGATGATGTCTGTATCTGGTGGTGACATATGTATCTGGTGGTGATGTCTGTATCTAGATGTCTGTGTCTGGTGGTGACGTCTGTGTCTGGAGGTGACATGGGTGTCTGGAGGTGACGTCTGTGTCTGGTAGGTGATGTCTGTATCTGGTGGTGACGTCTGTCTGTATCTAGATGTCTGTGTCTCGTGGGTGATGTCTGTACCTGGTGGGTGATATCTGTATCTGGTGGTGACATATGTATCTGGTGGTGATGTCTGTATCTGGGCATCTGTATCTGGTGAGTGATGGCTGTATCTGGTGGATGATGTCTGTATCTGGTGGGTGATGTCTGTATCTGGTGGTGACATATGTATCTGGTGGTGATGTCTGTATCTGGGCATCTGTATCTGGTGAGTGATGGCTGTATCTGGTGGTGACCTCTGTATCTGATGGGTGGTATCTGTACCTGGTGGTGACATCTGTGTCTAGTGAGTGATGTCTGTATCTGGTGGTGACATCTGTGTCTGGAGGTGACATCTGTATCTGGTGGATGATGTCTGTATCTGGTGGTGACATATGTATCTGGTGGTGACCTCTGTATCTGGTGGGTGATGTCTGTATCTGGTGGTGACATATGTATCTGGTGGTGATGTCTGTATCTGGGCATCTGTATCTGGTGGATGATGTCTGTATCTGGTGGGTGATGTCTGTATCTGGTGGTGACATATGTATCTGGTGGTGATGTCTGTATCTGGGCATCTGTATCTGGTGAGTGATGGCTGTATCTGGTGGTGACCTCTGTATCTGGTGGGTGGTGTCTGTACCTGGTGGTGACATCTGTGTCTAGTGAGTGATGTCTGTATCTGGTAATGACATCTGTGTCTGTAGGCGACATCTGTGTCTGGAGGTGACGTCTGTATCTGGTGGATGATGTCTGTATCTGGTGGTGACATATGTATCTGGTGGTGATGTCTGTATCTAGATGTCTGTGTCTGGTGGTGACGTCTGTGTCTGGAGGTGACATGGGTGTCTGGAGGTGACGTCTGTGTCTGGTAGGTGATGTCTGTATCTGGTGGTGACGTCTGTCTGTATCTAGATGTCTGTGTCTCGTGGGTGATGTCTGTACCTGGTGGGTGACATCTGTATCTGGACATCTGTACCCGGTGGGTGATGTCTGTACCTGGTGGTGACATCTGTGTCTAGTGTTGACATATGTATCTGGTGGTGACGTCTGTGTCTGGAGGTGACATCTGTGTCTGGAGGTGACATCTGTATCTGGACGTCTGTACCTGGTGGTGACGTTCATGTCTGGAGGTGACGTCTGTGTCTGTATCTAGATGTCTGTGTCTGGTGGTGACGTCTGTGTCTGGCAGGTGATGTCTGTACCTGGTGGGTGATGTCTGTACCTGGTGGTGACGTTCGTGTCTGGAGGTGACATCTATATCTAGTGGTGACGTCTGTGTCTGGCAGGTGATGTCTGTATCTGGTGGTGACGTTCGTGTCTGGAGGTGACATCTATATCTAGTGGTGACGTCTGTGTCTGGCAGGTGACGTCTGTATCTGGTGGATGATGTCTGTGACCACAGGTGATATCTCTACCTTGTGATGCCCGTACCTGATCAGGGTACCAGTGCCTGGCAGGGTGTCCTGGTGTGAAGGTAGGGATGTGTAGGCAGGTGCCCCCGCCTGTGCCCCAAACCCTCTGAAGCTTCAGTAGCTTCAGCATCACTGCCCGGCTCACTCCATCCTCCAGATCTCTCCAGTGTGCCTGCTGAGTCCCGTGGTTCACCGCACTGTGTGTGTGGGGGCTTCTGTTTTTACTGAGCTCCATGAAATTTTCAGATCTTGAATCAGAGGCCCCTAGGAGGCAGGTGGGTCTGGCGGGGAATTCAGAGCTCGAGTGTCAGGGCCCCTTGGAGTACAGGTCCAAGCCTGCCTGGCTGGGAAGATCCCCTCCTGTGGGAAGGGTGGTGGGACCCAGGGCTGTGCCGGATGCACGTGGGGTGTCCACAGGTGAGGGTGGAGCTTTGGTCCTGGACCTCTGGTGGTTGAGGCGGTGGGTCGGCTGGTGAGGGGTGTCCAGCGCCTCCAGGCCTGGCCTCTCAGCACTGAGTGTCATGGGGAGCAGGACACTCTGTCCAGGGAGCAGGACACACACATCTGTCAGAGGAAAGTGCCAGTTTCTTGCGTTATGAGCTTGTGTAGCTTGTACACAGACAAAGAAGTGTGAGGGGAACGTGTGGGGTGACATACACAGCCACACAAACACACACACACATCTGTACACATGTTCAGATTCACACACACTCACACAAACACACACACACGCCTGTACACATGTGCAGACTCACACAGATGTACTGACCCAAATCTGCACACACACACACACGCCTGTACACACGTGCAGATTCACAGACACACTGACCCACATCTGCACAAACACACAGACACACACAAATACACACACACATGCCTGTACACATGTGCAGATTCACCCAGACATACTGACCCACATCTGCACACACACACAGACACACTCATACAAATACACACACACACCTGTACACCATGTGCAGATTCACACAGACATACTGACCGACATCTGCACACACACACAGACACACACAAATACACATACACACATGCCTGTACACATGTGCACACTCACCCAGATGTACCGACCCACATCTCCACATGCACACACACATATACACACACTGACACCTGTACACATGTGCACACTTACCCAAATTTACCAACCCAAATCTGCACAAACACACAGCTACACAAACATGCACACACACCTATACAGATGTGCACATCATTCACCCATACAGACCCACATCTGCGTACAGACACATGGATTCACATATGCACACCACCTCTATGTCCATACATGCAACTCACCCACACACAAACCCACTGTACACAGCTCACACCTGCTCACACCCATATGGACAACACCAGTGCCTACACTCACCTCTGCACATATACACACCCACAGTTCTATGTACACGTAGACAGCCCTGCACCTACACTCACCCCCCCCACACACAAATCCATATCTAGACACACAAGCACACATGGCCATAGCCCACACCTACTCACATACAAACGTCTGCACACCCACACACAGGCCACACACATGTACACACACTTCTGCACCCTGCACACCAGCACACCCCCATACACCCCCATTCCCACACACTCTCCACAGTGCCTGTCCAGTCTGCCAGGTTCCTGAAGTGGAGCTGACGGCAGGGGCCAGGAGGGGGATGGCCCTGCTCCCCGGGACACCCCCTCCTCCTCCTCAGAACGCCCCCTGCTCCCCGGAGCACTCTTTCCTCCCTGGGAGGCTCCCTGCTCCCCGGAACACTCTTTCCTCCCCGGAACGCCCCCTGCTCCCCAGAATACTCTGTTCTCCCTGGGAGGCTCCCTCCTCCCCAGAACACTCCCTCCTCCCCAGAATGCCCCGCCTCCCTGGGACACCCCCTCCTCCCCTGAACGCCCCTCCTCCCCGGAACACTCTGCCCTCCCCGGGATGCCCCCTCCTACCCAGGATGCCCCCTGCTCCCCAGAACACCCCGTCCACCTCGGAACGCCCCCTCCTCCCGTGGACGCAGAGAAAGGAGTCACCAGCTGCCCTCTCCTGTGGCCAGGAGGGTCTGCAGCAGCTGGAATCACTGAATCCCCACCTGCCCTCACCTCAGGCCGGCGGTGACCACAGAGCAGCCTGCTCACTCACGAGGTGGCCCTGTCCACAGCGGGTCCCCCATTTCCACAGCCCTACTTGTGGAGCAATGAGAGTCGCGGGCTTCAGACAGGCTTGGAGAAGCAGGTGGCTGGTGTGTGTCCGTGGGCAGCTGTGTGTCACGTGCGAACCACACATATGTCCCCAACAAAAGCGATTACTCCTGTGGATAAAGAGAGAAATGCTCCGGGGCGTTTTCCCTTTGGTCTTCCCCGTTGTAGCTCAGAGTGCTAATTTTGGCATCTTCCTGCGTGTAAAAGGTTCTGATGCTGTTAGACTTCCATGCTTTATACTGGAGACGAGTGTGGAGTTTTTGTAACATCTTGTCTTTGCATAGCTTACTGTAGCACAGCCCATGAGGCAAAAACTACTAATTAATTTTTCATGAAAAAATAAAAAATATATAAAGGAAAGAATTGAAAAGAGAGGAAATCATAACACAAATACTTTTGTGCATTTTGCTGGAATTTTTTTTCACGGTCTTCGCTTTTTTTTTTTTAAATGGCAGGGTTGTTTCTGACAACCTAGACTGGGTGAGCAACTTACTCAACGTTGCACATGTGGGTTCTGACTCAGGCTTCACTGGTCCCAAAGAGGGTGAGCTTGGCTGGTGCAAATGGCTCTGGAAACAGCACAGAACACACACACGCACACTTCTAGGCAATAGAAACACATGCCTGGTGAGCTTCATTCTTTTCTGTTCTGGTGTTTTGTTATCTGTCCATGCGTCCATCCATCCACCCATCCATCAGCGTTCGTTCCTGTCCTCCCTGCCTCGTATCATCTACCACTGATGCATCCATCCATCACATGTAGTATCTACCCACCCACCTCTCTGTTCATCACCAGTCTAGGTCTATTATCTATCTATCTACCTAACTAGGAAGGTGGTTCTAATTCTTTACTAAGTGCTAAAGAATCCGCCTGCAATGGAGGAGACCCAGGTTTGATCCCTGGGTAAAGATCCGCTGGAAAGGCAGAGAACGGAATGGCAACCCACCCCAGTGTTCTTGCCTGGAGAAGTCCATGGACAGAGGAACCTGGCAGGCTACAGCCCGTGTGGTCGCAAGAAGTCCGACACGACTGAGCGACTAACACTTTCACTTTTTTTTCATGTACCTACTTATCTATTGTCTTTCATCTATCTATTCTATTATCTGTCACCTCTATATCTAATATCAATCCATCCATCCACTATCTACCTATCCATCTATTATCTATTACCTATAACTGGAGAAGGGCATGGCAACCCACTCCAGTGTTCTTGCCTGGAGAATCCCATGGACAGAGGAGTCTGGCAGACTACAGTCCACAGGGTCGCAAGAGTCAAACCTGACTTAGTGACTAAACCACCACCACCATCTGTATCTATCTGTGTCTTTTCATGTATTAAGGACTATATTTCTGTTTTTGTTTTCCTAGTTTGTCCGTTTCTACATTATGCGCATTTTCTGTAGGATGTCCGGTCTTTGCCCTTATTTAAAAAAGGTATTACAGTAGGAATGTCAGCCATTTATTTGTGATATATGATGCAAACATTTTTCTCAATGTGTCTTTGTCTTTTGACTTTGATTATAGTTTTTTTTTTTTTTTTGAGAGGGGCATCAGTTGGGCCAAAAATATTCTTTTGCTGTTAAATCTGCCACTCTTTCTTTTTATCGTATCTAGATAGCTTTTCCTTACACACAGATCATGAGGGAATTCAACCAGTTTTTTTTTCTTTTCTATTGCTGATATAATTCCATTAAACAAAAGATACCAGGTAGGCAGTGAGTTCTGTGGCACATAAGGTCCATGGCTGTTATATCTTGATTGCGTGCTGTGCCTTTAGCCTTAGGTAATGTCCTTCTTTGTCTAATTTGAGGGTCTTTTTGGTCTACCTTGTAGTTTGTCTTTGATTAGCACTTTAATCCCTGCGGTCAGATGGTTTTTGTTTGCCAGGCATTTGTCTTTCTTTTTGAAACTTTGAAATGTCTTTGTTTTAGGTGTGTTTCCCATGTAACACCTGCAGCCTTTCTGTTTTAATAGGCAAATGAAGCCTTTCACGCTTACTGAAATAATGATACTTTCGCTTTCGATTCATTTTACTTTATAACCACTGTTTACTGTATAACCACAATATTATGCTGTTACTTTCTGTTTCTTTCAGTATTTGAGGAGTTCACATGGTATGTGGGTCAAGAAGCAACAGTTAAAACCAAACATGGAACAACGGACTGATTCGGAGTTGGGAAAGCAGTAGAACAAGGCTGTACATTGTCACCCTGCTTACGTAGCCTCTATGCAGAGTACATCATGCGAAAGGCAGGACTGGGTGAAGCACAAGCTGGATTCAAGATTGCCGGGAGAAATATCAATAACCTCAGATTTGCAGATGACACCACCCTTACGGCAGAAGGTGAAGAGGAACTAAAGAGCTTCTTGATGAAAGTGAAACAGGAGAGTGAAGAAGTTGGCTTAAAACTCAACATTCAGAAAACGAAGATCATGGCATCCGGTCCCATCGCTTCATGGCAAATAGATGGGGAAACAAAGGAAAGTTTCTCTCACTAAAGTGAGAGACTATTTCCTTGGGCTCCAAAATCCCTGCAGACGGTGACTGAAGCCATGAAATTAAAAGATGCTTGCTCCTTGGAAAAAAAGCTATGACCAACCTAGACAGCATATTAAGAAGCAGAGACATTACTTTGCCGACAAAGGTCTGTCTAGTCAAAGCTGTGGTTTTTCCAGTAGTCAGGTATGGATGTGAGAGCTGGTTCATAAATGAGGTGACAGAGGATGAGATGGTTGGATGGCATCACCGACTGGATGGACATGAGTTTGAGCAGGCTCCGGGAGTTGGTGATGGACAGGGAAGCCTGGCGTGCTGCAGTCCATGGGATCGCAAAGAGTTGGACACGACTGAGCCACTGAACAACAGAAAAACAACACCACTCTTGTTAATTCTTTTCCTCTATCATTTAGGAAGGTGTGTCTTTGTTCTGGGGCGTACCTTTCTATTCATACTTTTTAGGGTCCCCTCATTTGCTATCTTGTCCTCTTCCTCTCTCATCTGTCAGTTTAAGTGCCTGAAGAGACACACACTTTTTTGCCTTAGATGCATAATAAAAGTCTAAAATGTGTTGTCAGAATTGGTCTCTTCTCCAGCCTCCAGGGGACACTGCTTCATCTTTTCTCTGAACTCCTGCCTTCCTCTTACAAGGACCCTTGCGGTGACCCTGGGCTCACCCAGAGAACCCAGGAAAATTCCCAAACACAAGATCCATCACTTAATTACAACTGCACAGTCCCTTTCACCATATAAGTTAAGATATTCACAAGTTCCAGGTTAGGACATGAACATCCTTGGAGACATTATTTTGTCCACCACACAGGGGACCAGGAGGTGGACATCCTTCAGTTCAGTTCAGTCAATCACTTCTGTCCGACTCTTTGCGACCCCACGAATTGCAGCACACCACGCTTCCTGTCCATCACCAACTCCCAGAGCTTGCTCAAACTCATGTCCATCGAGTCAGTGATGTCATCCAACCATCTCATCCTCTGTCATCCCCTTCTCTTCCTGCCTTCAGTCTTTCCCAGCATCAAGGTCTTTTCCAATGAGTCAGCTCTTTGCATCAGGTGGCCAAAGGATTGGAGTTTCAGCTTCAGCACCAGTCCTTCCAATGAATATCCAGGACTGATTTCCTTTAGGATTGATTGGTTGGATCTCCTTGCAGTCCCAGGGACTCTCAAGAGTCTTCTCCAACACCACAGTTCAGAAGCATCAATTCTTCAGCACTCAGTTTTCTTAATAGTCCAACTCTCACATCCATACATGACCACTGGAAACACTAGCTTTGACTAGATGGACCTTTGTTGGTAAGGTAATGCCTCTGCTTTTTAATGTGCTATGTCACAACTTTTCTTTGAAGGAGCAAGTGGCTTTTAATTTCATGGCTGCAGTCACCATCTGCAGTGATTTTGGAGCTCAAGAAATGAAAAGTCTCTCACTTCTTCCATTGCTTCCCCATCTATTTGCCATGAAGTGATGGGACTGGATGCCATGATCTTAGTTTTCTGAATGTTGAGCTTTAAGTCAACTTTTTCACTCTCCTCTTTCACTTTCATCAAGATTCTCTTAGTTCTTCCTTGCGTTTTGCCATAAGGGTGGTGTCATCTGCATATCTGAGGTTACTGATATTTCTCCCGGCAATCTTGATTCCAGTTTGTGCTTCATCCAGCCCAGCATCCTTGGGGACATTATTCTGACCACCACATGGGAAAACAGACCTTCCAAGTCTACCTGTGAGGCTCATAAAACTTTGCCTGCTGACCTCCCCCAAACCCATCCCCAAACCAAACCAAACCCCTTCATATACCAAGTTTAGTGAGGGCTGCAACTCTCCAAGGCTGCCCCTTTTTTGAGTGATGAGCAGAAAACCTTCGGGCACTTTTCAAAAAAGTCAGAAACGTATTAATTTTTCAGAGACTCACAAGTCTGAAATGGCTGGTCCAATTTGCTTCACACATCTTAGCCCTAGATGAAGCTGGAAGCTTTTTGGCTAAGGGAGGTATTTCGTCAGAGTCAGAAGGTCGGGTGAGGGTCTGAGTGCCAAGGATTGGGAACAGAGGCAGGTGTCTGTCCTTATAATGAGCTGCTACCCCCTCCCTGGGGCCGGGTGGACGGAGCTGTGATGCCCACCGGGGGCGTCTAAGGAGAGGTGGTCCCCACTCATGCTTCCTCAGGAGAAGATGGAGGGGGTGAGAGATGGAGAGGCTTTTCCAAAGCCTGTCCGCTTTATCGTATGAAGCCTCATCTCTGGGAGGAAAGGGGATTCTCAGATGATGCGTGAAAATGAGCAGATTTTAAAACCAGTTTTGGGCAAAGGATGCTAGGTGGAGGGGTGTGGGGGGGTTGGTGGGATGAGGAAGTGCCCTGGAGGGCCTGATTACTGTGACTTTGTGATCCCAGTGGGGCTGGTGATTGGAGAAATATTCATGCCCCAAACCACCCATCACCTTTGGGGATGCTCTCTGAGCCTCTTTTATACCCTGCTGTATGTGCCGAATAATTGATGCTTTTGAACTGTGGTGTTGGAGAAGACTCTTGAGAGTCCCTTGGACTGCGAGGAGATCCAACCAATCCATCCTAAAGGAGATCAGTCCTGAATATTCATTGGAAGGACTGATGCTGAAGCTCCAATATTTTGGCCACCTGATGAGAAGAGCTGACTCATTAGAAAAGACCCTGATGCTGGGAAAGATTGAGGGCAGGAGAAGGGGACAACAGAGGATGAGATGGTTGGATGGCATCACTGACTCAGTGGAGGTGGGTTTGGGTGAACTCCAGAAGTTGGTGATAGACAGGGAGGCCTGCTGTGCTCCGGTTCTTGGGGTCGCAAAGTGTTGGACACGACTGAGCAACTGAACTGAACTGTATACATGCTGGGCTTCCTTCGTGGCTAGCTGGTAAAGAATCTGACTGCAATGTGGGAGACCTGGGTTCAATCCTTGGGTTGGGAAGGTGCCCTGGAGAAGGCAAAGGCTCCCCACTCCAGTATTCTGGCCTGGAGAATTCCATGGACTGTATTAGTGTATGGGGTCACAAAGAGTCAGACAGGACTGAGTGACTTAAGAAAAAAATGCACGCTGTACCCACTATGAATTTATTTATTTTTGGCACCATTAACATCACAGCAGGCAATCCCTAACTTTAGACCTGAAGGGGATTTTGTTTCTCACCACCTACCTACCCACCGCCCTCCCCACCCCTGGTGAGGAGCCTGAGCACCCCTGTATCTCAGACTGTAGGACTTCCCTGATGGTCCAGTGGTTAACAGTCCACCTGCCAATGCAGGAGACACGGGATCCCACAGGCCGCAGAGCAGTTAAGCCTGTGCACCACAAATTCTGAGCCTGTGCTCACAAGCCTGGGAGCTACAGCTGCTGAAGCCCATGTGCCCTGGAGCCCGAGCTCCACAGCAGAGAAGCCACCGCAATGAGAAGCCCGTGCACCCCAACCAGAGAATAGTCCCCACTGACCACAACTAGAGAAAGCCAGCGAGCAACAGAAAAGACCCCCTGCAGCCAAACACACAATTAATGATGGAAAAGCAGCACAGGCCCTTTGTGGCTGGTCGGGGAGGCTGCCAACGACCCAGTGGGCGTGGACCAAACCCCGCTCCCATCACTCGAAACCAGTGATGTCGTTTGGGACGGTGTGGGCTTCCAATCCCTATAGCCTCAGTGAGACTCAGGTGTGCCCAGTCCAGAGAAGGGGTGTGAAGGGACTAGAAATGGAGGAGTGATGGGACATCCCTGGGGGTCCAGCGGCTACACTCCGCACTCCTGACACATGGGACCCGGGTTCGATCCCTGCTTGGGGAACTAGATTCCACATGTCTCAGCTAACACTTGGCAGAGCCAAAGACATTTTTTTTATTTTTAAGTGCCGGAATGAAAACGTTGTTCATGTAATGACAGCCACCTAAGAAATCTGGATGTTAACAGGGTCTCCTGGTTTGCCTGAGCTGAAAGAAGGTCCCCAGCCTACACTCTGGGACCCCAGAGAGAAGGATTATCGGCCCACTAGACGGGAGAGCGGTTCCCAGCAAGGTGGGACATTATTCCGTCTACCACATGGGGACCAGAATGTGGCCATCCTCAGGGAAATTATTCTGTCCACCACACGGGGTCAGGACCTGGGCATCTCTGGGGATGTTATTCTGGCCACTCCGGTACTGATCAGGCCCTTGTTGTTGATGTTTCTCTTAGAGCCCGTTTCCTTCACCTCCGAATTGCCCCCAAGGGCACTGCCACCATTTAGTTAGGATTCTGACAAAACAAACAAATTGCCTTTTAAATTCTTGGCCAGGCTCCTCTCAGTCACTTCTGCATGGTGTAAAGTCAGAAGATTTAACTTAGAAAATAGTAGAAGGACACAATTTTGACATGAGTGGCTACTGAGTCTGTTCAGTTCATCAACCCTTGTTCTCTGTGTCCACACAGAGGGGGCTGTAGAAACCCTCCCAGAACCACGGTGTCTCTCAGCGGGAGGACAATCTGGGGTGAAAGGCATGGGACTGCTCAGTGGGGAGTGACCAGTACTGAGTCACGGGGCCCTGAGACCAAGGTCTGAGGGGCTCTGGCCTTGTGTGATGCTCAGGTGGGGAGTGACCAGTACTGAGTCACGGGGCTGTGCCTGGAAGGACTGTCAAAGACCCTGTGCAGAGGAGACAGCAGTGTGACGATAGCTCCTCTCGTTCACTGCGGACGTTTTGAATCAGCGGATACGGTTAATAAACAGCCAGCCGGTGCTTACCACACGCCTGCCACGGTTTTGACATATCCACTCTCGCTTCATGCCCGTTAATTGTCACATTTTGCTGTGAAGGGAACAGAACGTGACAAACGCCGAGTTTGTAAGAACGGTGACATGTTTTAAGCGTTTCCATTTGCATAATGACTGTTAACAGAAAGCAACCCCGTTCACATGAAAACGCGAGGCAGAGCGTCCGTGTTGTTCGCCAGGCGTTTTCTGGGTTCATGAGGTGTTTCTCTCGTGGGGCAGCAGGGGGTCTGGTCCCACGGTGATAACCCGACACGGTCTGGCTGGCTGGCCTATTGCTGGGATGCTCTGTGCGGTGTCTTCTGGGGATTTTGTCACAAGGTCACATCTGTGGTCCTTCACGACCGTGAGTCTGTCTCCAGGTCACGGCCAACCCCCTTGGACAGGTCTGATGAGAACGCCCATAGTTGAGCGACCTCTCAGAGGGTTGAACGTTCAGGTCTAGAAGATTCAGGCTGCAGGAACCACTGGGACCCCTCCCGCTCGTGGTGACGGGAGATTTAGGTGATGGGCAGTGGGAGACCTCTTGTGCACACGTGGGGTCCCAGGGAGAACTCAGTTATTCAGTTTAAACAAGTGAGATGAGGGGAATGAGCATGCAGAGTACATGGTCCATTCCAGCTGGTTGACCACTGTCTCCTAGTTACGCCTTGAAGACCATGGGTTGATGGTATGGACGGTCTGTCTCATTCAACCCCCAAGGACTGTACTGGGAGTTTTCAAAAGCAAACGCATGGCCAGTCAACAAAGCGCCAAGGACAGCTGGCATGTCATGCCACCTGCCTTGTTTGTCTACACTGGGGGAAGGCAGAGGAACATGGCGGACGAAGGCCACGTGCGGCTCAGAGGTGCGCAGCGGGGCTGAACGGATCAATTAAACCCGCATCTGTATTCCACTTTTCCTTGAATGGTGTGGACAGAACTGCTCTGATTTCACGCAACTTGGATATTTTACATTGGCTAAAAACGTTGGGGTGAATATGTTTCTGGTGAAGGGGAAAATCTTTTGTGCCCCAAAGATGCTGGCTCGCTCTCAAAGAATATTTTTCAATTTTGACACTTTTTGTTTTGGAAGGGTGAAGTTATTCTGCATGCATGCATGCTAAGTCACTTCAGTCGTATCCGACTCTTTGTGACCCCATGGACTGTAGCCCTCCAGGCTCCTCTGTCCATGGGATTCTCCAGACAAGAACACTGGAGTGGGTTGCCATGCCCTCCTTCAGGGAAACTTCCCAACCCAGGGATGGAACCCGGGTCTCCTATGTCTCCTGCATTGGCAGGTGGGTTCTTTACCGATAGTGCCACCTGGAAAGCCCGGGCATTCTATCCTATCACTAAATTCAGTGAATCATGTCATAGGTCAGTTCTGTGCTGAGGTAACCTTGATGTCCTTCAGAACCACTGCTGGGGGGCTCAAGGCTCAGAGGGGCAGCGGGTAGAGTCCTGGCCCCTCTCCTTCATTCAGTGTTTCTCTCATCCCCTTTATTTCCAAGTAAATTTCACTTCATCAAAGAGTCCCTCCACCTGGAAATGCTTGAAAACCATCCAGCTCAAGAACTGTACTACGGGTTGATGAGTCAGTATATCCACAATGGAAAAGCTACTCAATTCTTACCAGGTACAGGGCGTTCCTTAAAATTCTGTGATTTGTGTTGCGGTCATAAAGAATCTGCCTGCCAATGCAGAAGATGCGAGAGATATGGGTTTGATCCCTGGGTGGGGAAGATCCCCTGGAGAAGGACTTGGCAACCCACTCCAGTAGTCTTGCCTGGAGAATCTCATGGACAGAGGATCCTGGCAGGTACAGTTCATGGGGTCATAAAGAGTTGGACACGATTGAGCACTCACACACGCACACACACACACCACGGGGCTAGCCCTACCAGACCACGTGGTAAGAGCTGGATGATATATTTGAATGAAATAGAACCAATCCCACCCAGAATCTTTGAAAAGCTTCTTTAGTGACTCAAGGTCACATGTGGGTTCTTGGTCACTTCTTCTGAGGCCCTGCGGGTCAGTCAGACTGCTCCTTCGGATTTCCCTTCTGTTTTAACAGGATATTCAGAGAATTTTATTGTTCAGTGGCTCAGTTGTGTCTGACTCTTTGCAACCCCATGGACTGCAGCACACCAGGCCTCCCTGTCCATCACCAGCTCCCAGAGTTTACTCAAACTGATGTCCATCGAGTCGGTGATGCCATCCAACCATCTCACCCTCTGTCGTCCCCTTCTCCTCCTGCCTTCAATCTTTCCCAGCATCAGGATCTTTTCCAATGAGTCAGTTGTTCGCATCATGTGGCCAAAGTATTGGAGTTTCAGCTGCAGCATCAGTCTTTCCAGTGAATATTGAGGACTGATTTCCTTTAAGATGGACTGCTTGGATCTCCTTGCAGTCCAAGGGACTCTCAAGACTCTTTTCCAGGACCATAGTTCGAATGCATCAATTCTTTGGCGATTTCAGAGAATGTCACGAGGGAAATAGATAACAGATCATCTGGTACATGCAACAAAGATGCAGTAGATGACCAGAGGGCTCCATCTTTGCACAGGGTGGTTGTGGAAAGCTTCTCAACCTCATGACACTTCAGGTGGGACGTAAGTGAGAAGGAACCTGGCTCCATCCCCACGTTATTGCCAAGTGTATCATCGGACATGGGTCCTTGGGACCTCGGGAGATTATTATTTTTTTTATTAAAGATTTTAAACTGTAGACCACGTTAAGGTCTTTATTGAATTTGTTATTATATTGCTTCTGGCCCCTCAGGCATGTGGGATCTATCAAAGCCACACCCCTTGATTGGAAGGCCGAGTCTTAACCACTGGACTGCCTGGAAGTCCTTGAAGGATTGTTTTAAATGGGCCTTGAGCATGATAAAGAATAGCACACCGTCCACTCACATGCTCGTTCCATCCATCGCTTTTGCAATCCTGCCATCGCTTGGCAGGATTACGGGACTAATGGCCCTGATTTCGATACTCAGGGTGCCAACCTGAGTAGATCAAATGCGTGACAATCAGTGGCATTTTCTTCTTGGCATATGCCCTCCAAGGACCTCTGCATGACACGTGTTCAACCAGGACTGGCTCTGTGCTTCCACGAGCAGGCCGGCAGAGCTCAAATCACTCCCATAGACACAAGACTGTCTCAGCGATGCCGAAAGCTTCCGCTGGTCCACTGAGTTCCTCTGGGCACAGGTTCCTTAAATCATCGTGTTCAGAGCTCAGTGGGACACGGAAGAAGATGCTGTTTCCAGCCCCGTTTTCCATACAAGGAAAGGCTGCCGACGAGTGCAAGACGGTGAAACGGGATCCAGGCCAGGTGTGTGTGGTCCAGTGTGCCGTCACTGAGCACACAAGCTTGTGCCCTCTCTGTGTTCATCTCTTTCTTAGAGAGTCCTTTGCACATCCAGTGTCTGGTAACAGGGAAGTTCCTCTTTGTAGCTGACCCGAGTCCCTCATGCTTTGAAGACTTGTCTGTGCTCAGTTGCTTCAGTCGTGTCTGACTCTGTGACCCCATGGACTGCAGCCTGCCACGCTCTTCCATCCATGGGATTCTCCTGGCCAGGATACTGGAGTGGGTTGCCATTTCTTTTGGCAATATGTATTCATCTCTGGTTTATCCTTTGAGCTCCTCTCAGGTTCTGCACCTGCCTCTGATTCTTCCTCACGGTTTCTGCCCACCTCCTGTGGCCCCTGACTGCAGGAGCCCACGAGGGCAGTTCTCTGGGGCTCCCACCACAGTTCACAAAGCGCGAAGACAGCAGAATTACCAGACTGGCATCCTGCAACCTCGGTCAGGCACCCTCAGTTCTAGTGCAAAGACTCATGAAAAGAAAAAAACCCACTTCTTTTTATGTGGAAGAATTCAGTCTAGGGATTCAGCCAGCAGAGGACTCTGTGGGTATAGATATAACTTTAGAAAAATTCCACATGCATTCACAAAGCAGGGCCTGACTGTTCTTGGAGAGAACCAGCCCTTTCAGATTCCTGGGATGCTGGGAAACGGGAAGTCCTTCGAGGCTGTCTCGGACAGCAGTTCTCAACCAGGGGAGACGGTGTTCCCACACTGGCCATCTGGCCACGTCGGGGGGGCAGGTTAGGTTGTTGTCATGGTGGCGTGGGGAGGTCCCAGCATGTGGTGGCTGGACACCAGGGATGCTGCTCCCCACCCCTCAGGGCCCAGGACGCCCCACATCAGAGAGAAGTCCAGCTCCGGATGTCAGTGATGCTGAGAAAGCCTGACCAGGCATGAGAGAGCCTGTCTAATTATCTGTCTCTCTGTCTATCCATCCATCCATCAAATCTATCCATCCATCCATCATATCTATCTATCCATCCATCCATCCTTCATATCTATCTATCCATCCATCCATCATATCTGTCTATTCATCCATCCATCTGTCTATCCACCCACCCTCCATCATATCTATCTATCCATCCATTCATCATATCCATCCACCCACCCATCCATCATATCTATCCATCCATCCATCATATCTATCCATCCATCCATCCTTCATATCTATCCATCCATCCATCCATCATATCATCTATCTATCCATCCATCCATCATACCTGTCTATTCATCCATCCATCTATCCATCCATCCATCATATCTGTCTATTCATCCATCCATCTGTCTATCCATCCATCCATCCATCGTATCTATCTATCCATCTATCCATCATATCCATCCACCCATCCATCCATCATATCTATCCATCCATCCATCCTTCATATCTATCAATCCATCCATCCATCCTTCCATCATATCATCTATCTATCCATCTATCCATCATATCTGTCTATCCATCCATCCATCTGTCTATTCATCCATCCATCTGTCTATCCATCCATCCATCCATCGTATCTATCTATCCATCCATCCATCATATCTATCCATCCATCCATCCTTCCATCATATCACCTATCTATCCGTCCATCCATCATATCTATCTATCCATCCACCCATCCATCATATACATTCATCTATCTATTTATCTGTCCATCCATCATATCTGTCTATCCATCCATCCATCATATCTATCCATTCATTCATCAAATCTATCCTTCCATCCATCATATCTATAATCTATCTTTCCATCTATCTATGTAGCCATCCATCCATCTATCCATATACCTATTTGTTTATTTTTCTATTATCTATTTGTTTATTATTATCCATCCATCCAACCATCAAATCCATCCATCCATCATATCTATTATCTATCTATCCATCTATCTAATATCTATCATCTATCTAATATCTATCTATCATCTATCTTCTATCTATAATCTATCCATGCCTCTACCCATCTGTCCATCCATCCATCATCTCTCTCCACCCATCTGGCCATTCTTCCATCCATCTATCCATCAATCTTTTCATCCATCTACCCATCCATATCTATCCATCTATCATCTACCCATCCAGATCATTTTATAGATTAGGAACCAGGGATCCAAACATGACGGATCTGGTCTGTGGCCAAAGCAGCCAGTCAGTCTCTCTCGTCTCAGCCCCTCTGAGAGGCCGCCCTGTTTCCTGGTGGGTGAGTGAGGACATGTGTGATGATGGGAATGTGGATGGGAACGAGACAGCGTGTCTGTCTCACCAAGTCCAGCTCTTACCTTTGCTTCTCCTCGGCTGAGAGGCGTCAGAAGATTGTTTCCTGTGTCACACCTGCCGCACAGGGGGCCCTGGCCGTGCCCCTCTGCAGCCCAACAGTGCCGTGGGGATGCCTGGGACCAGCGTTTCTGCTTGGAACCAGGATTCGGAGCTGAAAACCACTCAGATGTGGTAAAGACACATGCTCCCCCCCAAAATGCTGTGCTTTTTTCATTGTTTCAAAGCTTTATTTTTCACTGGAGGATAATTGCTTTACAATACTGTGAGTTTCTGCTATACAAAAACGTGAACCAGCCACATATATACACACGTCTCCTCCCGCTTGAGCTTCCCTCCCACCCGTCCCCTCATCCCCCGCTCTGGGTCATCACAGAGCCCGAGCTGAGCCCCCTGGGTTGCACAGCGGCTTCCCACTTGCCGTCTGTTTCACACAGGGTGGTGTGCATCTGTCTTTGCTACTGTCTCAGTTCCTCCCACCCGCTCCTTCCCCCAGATCCTGTGTTTGAGAATATCTCAAAGGAGGAAGCCTGCTGGCTTTGCTGGGGAAAGATGAAAAATACGCTTTTAGGAAAATAGGGTGGAGAAATCATTGTTGTAACTTTTATATGAATATCAATCAATTAATGGTCAACGTGGATAACATCACTACTTTTTATTAATACAATTAATGCCATATACTATAGTAATCTATTGTAATTATAGAATTATAATAGATAAATATAATAGATTACTTTGCCAGCAAATGTCCATCTAGTCAAGGCTATGGTTTTTCCAGTAGGCGTGTATGGATGTGAGAGTTGGACCATAAAGAAAGCTGAGCTCTGAAGAATTGATGCTTTTGAACTGTTGTGTTGGAGAAGACTCTTGAGAGTCCCTTGGTCTGCAGGAGATCCAACCAGTCCATCCTAAAGGAAATCAGTCCTGAATATTTATTTATGGAAGGCCTGATGCTGAAGCTGAAACTCCAATACTTTGGCCACCTGATGCAAAGAGCTGATTCATTTGAAAAGACCCTGATGCTGGGAAAGATTGAAGGCAGGAGGAGAAGGGGACAACAGAGGATGAGATGGTTGGATGGCATCACCGACTCAATGGACATGAGTTTGAGCAAGCTCCGGGAGTTGGTGATGGACAGGGAGGCCTGGCGTGCTGCAGTCCATGGGGTCGCAGAGTCGGACACGCCTGAGAGACTGAAGTGAACTGAATAGATTATAAATTACATAATGTATATAACTATGTACAGCACAGTTAGTCACACAGTCATGTCTGACTCTTTGTGACCCCATGGACTCTAGCCCGCCCAGGACCCACTGTCCATGGGATTCTCCAGGCAACATACTGGAGTGAGTTGCCATTCCCTTCTCCAGGGGATCTTCCCAACCCAGGGATTGAATCCATGTCTCATGCATTGCAGGCAAATTCCTTACTGCTGAGCCACCAGGGAAGCCCATAATTATATGTAGTATGTAATTAATTAGGATCAAACCCGTGTCCCCTGCATCGGCAGGTGGATTCTTAACCACTGGACCACCAGGGAAGTCTGTCTCATTGCACTTTGAAAAAAAAACAATCCAGGCGATCCTAATTTTTGAGTTCATAAAGACTGCATCATTGCAGCGCAGGGGTACAACACCCACTGCATTTGCAGCTCTGTTCTTTCTGGAAATCAGTGCTGTTGGGGCTCCTCTGGGTGGCACCCACGTGAAGATCTTTCTGGGTACTTCCTGAGACAGCAAGCTGTCGGATTTCGGTGGCAGCTGGCTAGAGCCAAGCATCCCATTCATTAGAAACACGCTGGGGCTTCGAGCCAGAGGCGGGGGGGCAGGAGTGAGCGGGGTGACTGATGCTCTGGGGTCCAGAGGTTAGAAGCACACCCACCCCCCGCTCCCGCCAGTCTTTGCTCGATCTCAGGAATCCTTCGTTTTGCTTGACAACCCTGACGGCGGCGGGGCCTGTCTGCTACTGCAGGACGCCTGGCATTGCTCCACCGAAAACACTGCTAATTTGCTTATGTTCTTGCCTCCTGGGAAGGGGGTGTCAGGACACACACGGGTTTTCCGTGCCGCCCAAGTCGCCGGCAAGTGGTGGGGGGCAGCGTGCACCTGGTCCCAGGGACCCCGGCCCGGAGACAGGTCCAGCTGTCACTCACAGAGGTTTCTTTTCCCCCGAGTGGTACCCGCAAGGTGGCTGCCGGGCACCCAGCCGGACGTGCAGGGTCTGGTTACAACTCCTCACATCAGGGGGCTGCTGCAGACACAGGTGACAGGCTAAACAAGCACGGATCGCCCCTTTTGATTCCCACGGTGAGGCTGAAAGAGGCTCGGGTGCGTGTGTCCCTGTGTTGCCCCTGGTGTGTGCACGGGGGCAGGGTGGTCTCTCTGCAGATGACTTGCTTCAGATTGCATGGTTCCCCGCTTCCACAAAATACCCAGGACTCCTTTCTCCGCTGGACCCGCCTGTCAGTTTTATTAAGAGCTGCTGATGAAATATGTAAACCCGTATGTTTGCATTCCTGTAATTCCCTCATGGATGTCTGTATACGGGCTTCCCAGGTGGCTCAGTGGTAGAGAACCTGCCTGCCAACGAGGAGACGTAAGAGACATGGGTTCAATCCCTGGGTCAGGAAGATCCCCTGGAGGAGAAATGGCAACCCACTCCAGGCTTCTTGCCTGGAGAATCCCATGGACAGAGGAGCCTTGCGGGCTACAGTCTGTGGGGTTGTAGAGAGTCGAACACGACTGAAGCAACATGGCATGCATGAATGTCTGTGTGTATCTGGATTCATCTATCATATATCTATGCATCATCAATTTACCAATCATGTATCAGCTGTTCATCTACCTGCTATCTTTGTTACCTGTGTCCTTCTACATGTTTATGTGTATCTGTGCGTGCATGCTCCGCTCTTCAGTTGTGTCCAACTACCTGTGACCCCACGGGCTGCAGCCCATCAGGCTCCTCTGTCCATGGGATTCTCCAGGCAAGAAGCCTGGAGTGGGTTGCCGTGCCCTCCTCCAGGGGATCTTCCCAACCTGGAGATCAAACCAGCGCCTCTTACATCTCCTGCACTGGCAGGCGTGTGCTTTACCGCTGGCGCCACCTGGGAAGCCATGTACATCTGAGGGAGTGAAAGTCGCTCAGTTGTGTCCAACTCTTTGCGGCCCCATGGACTATACCAGTCCATGGGATTCTCCAGGCCAGAATCCCGGAGTGCATAGCTGTTCCCTTCTCCAGAGGATCTTCCCAATCCATGGACTATACCGTCCATGGGATTCTCCAGGCCAGAATCCCAGAGTGCATAGCTGTTCCCTTCTCCAGAGGATCTTCCCAATCCATGGACTATACCGTCCATGGGATTCTCCAGGCCAGAATCCCGGAGTGCATAGCTGTTCCCTTCTCCAGGGGATCTTCCCAATCCAGGGATCGAACCCAGGTCTTCCACATTGCAGGTGGATTCGTTACCAGCTGAGCCACCTGGGAAGCCCATGTATATCCTATCTATCTTTTAATCATCTATTTCTTATCCATCTCTCTATCACAGGTCGATCCATCCATCAGTCTAGTCATTCCTTCCTCTGTCATCTGCGTATTAACTACCTGTCTGCATCTATCTCCGTATCTATTAACATGTATCATCAATCATGTATCCATATGTCATCTGTCTACTATCTCTCCCTATCTCTGTCGCTACCTACTACCTATGTATCATATTCGCTGACCCGTCCGCCTGCCTACCCTCCATCAGTCTGTCCACACATTACACCCTCTATCTATCATTTATCTATTATTCATGTTTGTCTGTGTGTCTGTCTGTCTACCCATCATCTTTCTCTCTCTCTGTCCAGTTACAGGCAAAGTAGAATTCCTTGGTTCTTGCATTGGGTTGTTATGAACCAGCTTCTGGCATCGCAAACCTTTGGATAGCCTGATGGAGGTGGAGCCTTTCGGGGTCCCTTTCGGCCCCAGGACGTGGGTCTGGCCTGGCGCCAGGCATGTCTCCCATGGATGGGGGCGTGGGGAGCCCAGCTCACCCCTGGCGCTCCTCTCAGATGCCTGTTGGGGATGGATGGTACAGAGAGACCTGGGTGGGGGCTGTTTGGGGAAGTCACTGCCGGGGCCGCAGTGCTCCCAGAGTGGCCGAGTGGTAATTCCAGCAGGACCTGGGGCTGGAGACGCTGCTGCTAAGTCCTGTGGAGGTGTCTAGCTTGCTCTGATGACGTCCCAGTGGTGGACGTCCTGTCCACTCCATCCTCGCTGGCCCCTGCATGGGGACCCCAGGAGCCGGTGTCCCTGCCCGTCCCGGGGGGAGATTTCCAGACGACCTCTCATCTGGGCAAGAGAGGGAGCGACCGGCCCCGCGTGCGCTGGGCAGCAGGCTTGGGGGCTGGGATCCCGCCTGCAAGAGGGGCCAGTCACATCTCTGTGCGTACAGGGATGAGCTGTTTGGTAGTCCTAAGTACAGGGCGAGCTAACATTACAGACTTATTTGGGATTTAAGGCTTTAGTTAAATATGCCCCTCAAAAAAGTTTTCTGACTTTTTTTGATACGCGACTTTTGCTATCAGGGTATTTAATAAGGCCGGGCGAGGCGGCGCTGGGGAAGGAAGCTGTTGCCGTGTCAATTACACGGGGCTGAGCCTCTGCGCACATCATTATTCTTGGATGTCTCTAATTTACATCTAAATGTACTGACTAATTTTGATCCAATCATGTCAAAAGTGATAGGTACTGTGTGGGAGGAGATGACAGGAGCACCAGCAGAAATTGCCACGGTGAGCACCCCTCAGGGCGATGATTTAATGCCCGAGTCAGCCAGGGCTGTCAGGAGAACCGGCCACATTATGACACATTACGCCCACCATGGACCTGCACGGCCGGACTGGTGGGGAGGCGGGGGTGGGGGCGGGGGAGGCTCGTGGCTTCGCCCTGGCGTGGGCCACCCCCACCCCGCTCCCTGCCCCGAGTGCCTCCTCCCCCTGCCGCCCAGGTCCCAGCGCATCCCTCGTTCCCCTGACACTCATTTCCTGGGGGTGGAAGTCAGGCTGCGAGCTCCCTCATTCCCTTGAGTGACGGCGGTGGGGCTGGCGGGCAGCTCCGCAGATGGTGAAGGCTCCCCGTCGTGCTCAGCGCACCCCCACCCACCACACGTCATTCACATCCTTTCCCCACAAACTTTGTGGCAGGTGTTTGCAGAAAAGGGCGGCCCCACTGCTCCCACCGGGGCCAGTGTGTGTGTGTGTGAATCTGGGTGTGTCTGTGTATCTGGGCTGGTGCACCTGTGTGTGCACGGTGTGTGCTCGGAGTGTCTGCATATACGAGTCTGTACGCGGCTCCCTGCAAGTGTGCCTGTGTGTGCATGACAGTGTGCATCGCTCTCTGTGTGTGTCACCTGTGTAGGTTTGTGCATATGTGTGTCTGTGCGTGCCTATATCTGTGTGTATCAGTCTGCACATGTGTCTGTGCGTGCACTTCTGTGTGCCTGTGTAAACCCGTGTTTCTGTGTATATGTGTGTCATCTGTATATGTGTATTTGTGTGTGTTTGTGCATATGAATGTGTGTGTCTCTTTCATGTCTGCATCTTTCTGTGTGTGTATGTGTGTGTCTGTGTGTGCCTATGTGCGTGTGTGTCCATGTGTCTTTGTGAATGTGCGTGTATGTGTATGTGTCTGTCTTTGCAGGCACGTCTCTGTGTGTGAGTCTGTGTGTGCCTGCGTGTCTGCATATGTCTGTGTGTGTATATGACGGTGTGTCTGTGTATATATATCTGTGCGTGTATACAACTGTATGTCTGTGTGTGTATATGACTATGTGTCTGCATATGCCTGTGCATTTATACGACTGTGTGCATGTGTGCCTGTGTCTGTGCGTGTGTATGTATGTGTCTGTGTTTGCATATGTGTCTGTGTGTATGACTGTGTTTCTGTGTGCCTCTATTTGTATATGACTGTGTATCTGCATGTGCCTGTGTGTGTATCAGACTGTGTATGTCTGCATGTGTGTCTGTGTCTGCGTGTATGTCTGTGGTCTCTCTGTGTCTCTTTGTATATGCCTGTGCGTCTCTGTGTGCCTCTATTTGTGCATGACTGTCTGTGTGTGCTTGTGTATATGACCGTGTGTATATATCTGTGTGTGTATATTACTGTGTATCTGCGTGTGCCTGTGTGTGTATAAGACTGTGTATGTATGCCTGTGTGTCTGTGTCTGTGCATGTGTGTGTGTCTCTGTGTCTGCATGTATGTGTGTGTGTGTGACTGTGCGTCTGTGTGTCTCTATTTGTATATGACCGTGTATCTGCGTGTGCCTGTGTGTGTATCAGACTGTGTATGTCTGCCTGTGTGTCTGTGTCTGCGTGTATGTCTGTGGTCTCTCTGTGTCTCTTTGTATATGCCTGTGTGTCTCTGTGTGCCTCTATTTGTATATGACTGAGTGTCTGTGTGTGCCTGTGTATATGACCGTGTGTATATATCTGTGTGTGTGTATGACTGTGTATCTGCGTGTGCCTGTGTGTGTATCAGACTGTGTACGTATGTGTGTGTCTGTGTCTGTGCATGTGTGTGTGTCTCTGTATGTGCATGTATGTCTGTGTGTGCCTGTGTGTCTCTGTGTGCCTCTATTTGTATATGACTGAGTGTCTGTGTGTGCTTGTGTATATGACCGTGTGTATATACCTGTGTGTGTGTATGACCGTGTATCTGCGTGTGCCTGTGTGTGTATAAGACTGTGTATGTATGCCTGTGTGTCTGTGTCCGTGCATGTGTGTGTGTGTCTCTGTGTCTGCATGTATGTGTGTGTGTGTGACTGTGTGCATCTCTGTGTGTCTCTATTTGTATATGACTGCGTGTCTGCATGTGCCTGTGTGCATGTGTGTCTGTGTATGACAGCAGGTGTCTGTACACACATGGGCCTGTGTGTGTCAGCTGCCCATCCTCAGGACCCCCTTCCCTGAAGAAAACTGCAGACCCCGTCTGCATACAGATGACAAACTCCCCTCACCCAGCTCAGCCCAGCCCCGGAGCCCTCTCCCCTCTTAGCTGGAGGGGATTTGCCTGTCAAAAGTGAGTGCCTGTGTGGCAGGAAATGTTTATTTTTGTACCTGCTCTCTTAATTCCTCTCCGGGAGGAGGAGATGAGTTACGGGGAGTGACACCCAGCGGTTTATGGCACTGGCGGCTGCCACCCGTCAGCGTGGCGGTCAGATGCCCGTGTCGGGGCCACCCCAGACAGCTCCTGTGGTGGTTCGCATACCCTCTGCACCCCGAGAACATGCCCACAGTTAATTACCGTGCATGGCCTGACAGTTCTGCCGTGGGCCAGCTGCTTTCAGGAGCAGCACTGGTTTGGGGGTACCACCTGCTTCTCCTCTGGGTTCATGGAGTGGTGGCAGGTGGGTGGGGATAGGGGAGGTCTCCTGGTCCTCACTGGTCACGTGTCTGTGCATGTTACATTGCTTCAGTCATGTCTGACTCTTTGCTGCCCCGTGGACTGTAGCCCACCAGGCTCCTCTGTCCATGGGATTCTCCAGGCAAGAACACTGCAGTGGGTTGCCATTCCCTTCTCCTGGGGATCTTCCCAACCCAGGGATTGAACCCACGTATCCTACATTCGCAGGTGGATTCTTTACCACTAGTGCCATCTAGGAAGCCCCACTGATCATGATTAAGGTTTTATTTTATTTTTGTAGCGCTGTATCTCAGAACTACATCTCAGGCATTTTCCTTACAAAAGCCCCACTTCCTCATTTATGATGCCTGATGCTACTGAAGGTACAACTGGCCATTAGAAATATGAGGAAACAATAAATAAAAAGTGAGTGATAAAAGGAAAATGATATTAAGTTGCAGGGTTATGTGTGGGCAGTGGTGAAAATGCAAACCTGCCGTGGGAATGCTAAAGACGGACCAAAACACCACACTCACTGCAAACTTTCTTCCGAGGGACCTTCTCCACTGACATAGAACCCACTGCCCTCTTTCTGACAACACCCAAGTTCTGCTGTTCACGGCTCAAGCTCAGGAATGTTGACAGTTGGCAACAAATGCCACCCCAGACCATGACGGCAACTCTGAGGACACCTCCATATCCCACAGCAGGGCTGCAAATGCTGTCCCACCACGTGCTTTGGTACGGCCCACCCACGGGCTAAGAATGGTTCTATGTGGTTTGAAGCAGGTTTACTGAGATATAATTTACAGAGCTGTGCAACCATCATGGCGGTCAACTTCTGTGTCTCCAGGAGAAATCTATACCCTTTAACTGTCACCTCCTACCCTCCACAACTGCAGCCCTGAACAGTGCTAACCTACGTCCTGTCTTTACTTCATTGTATAACACTGAATATTTAATGTACATGCAGTCACCTAATGTGGGTTTCACATCTTTCAATGGCCGATCACAAATCTAAAGAAAAGCATTTTCTGATCCCTGAAAATCATATGCAATTAAAAATTTAAGGTACAATTTTATGGGTGCACATTAATATACGGTCTATGACTTTTTTTGGCCAACAAAGGTCTGCTATCAAATTTATCATTTTTCCAGTAGTCATGTATGGATATGAGAGTTGGAGCATGAAGAAGGCTGAGTGCTGAAGAATTGATGCTTTTGAACTGTGGTGCTGTTGAGAGTCCCTTGGACTGCAAGGAGACCAAATCAATCAATCTTAAAGGAAATCAACTCTGAATATTTGCTGGGAGGACTGATGCTAAAGATGAAGTTCCAATACATTGGCTACCTGATTCAAAGAGCTGACTTCTTGGAAAAGAGCTTGATGCTGGGAAAGACTGAGGGAAGGAGAAGAGGGCAACAGAGGATGGGATGGTTGGATGGCATCACCAACTCAATGGACGTGAGTTTGAACAAGCTCTGGGAGTTGGTGATGGACGGGAAGGCCTGGCGTACTGCAGTCCATGGGGTCACAAAAAGTCGGACCCAACTGAGCAACCGAACAATGACATGACTGCTTCTGTGCTACAAAGACAGAGCGCGGCAGTGGGCTTTCACCCTGGCCCTGGAAACCCAGGTCGAAAGCCCACTTTGCAGAAGGAAAAGACTGCTTTGGCCAGGCAGCACAGTGACCACTTGAGTAGGGGCTCCTGTGCACCCCTCAGTAAGAGTACCTTGTGTCTCCACCAACCAAGCACTGCAAACTGGGGGCTTACACTATGCAAATCCACCCTCCCCAAGTCCTGAGGACCAGACATCTGAGGTCAGGGGGTCCCAGGGCTGGGCTCCCTGCAGAGGCTCCAGAGGAGGGTCCTTCCCGCCTCTTCCAGCTTCTGGGGGCTCCAGGTGTCCGTCCCTGGACTGGTGGCTGCCTCCCTCCCGTCTCTGGCTCCGTCTCCACGTGGCTTCTCCACTGTGTCTCTCTTCTGTGTCTTACAAGGACCTGTCGTTGGGTTTAGGGCCACCCTCATCCAGGAGGAACCTCGTCTCAGGCCATTCACTTCAGCACACCTGCAAGGCTCTTATTTCTGGACAAGGTCTTATCCAGAGGTTCTGGCAGTCACGACGTGTGTGCAGGGGGCACCATTTACCCAGCACATGGTGCCTCTCGGAAAGTCAGTTTCTCCCTGAATCTGGGGAGATGGCCACGGTGGGTGCCCCTCCTCCCTCCAGCCATCTGGGCTCCCTGCCAAACCCAGACACACCGCAGCTCTGACGGACCGTGCTCACTCACGGCCGCAACAGAAGGAATGGAAACCACCGTGAAAATGACAGCAAGGGCATCAGAGGAGACAACCAGCACCGCCAGCAACAGGGCGACGATGACAGCCACCACCGCCGCGACCACGGCACAAACAGCGGCCGCGGCGGCGCAGAGCCACGTGCACCAGCAGCCCTCTCTGTTGTCCTCTGCACACGGACCCCGGGTCCTGCGGCCTAGGCTCTGCATCCCAGGGTGTGGACAGCGATGAGCCCCCCACCCCTCCACCCTGGTCTCGCCGCCGCCACGTCAATGCACAGGAGTTTCAGTTTATTATTTTTTGTTTAATAAAGCACAGCTGTCTGCAAACCACCAGTGTTATGAAATGTGACAAGTGTGACCCCGTGGAGCCCATCTGTTTACTCATCTCAGGGGTCCCGTCGTCACCCTGCGTGAACCACCCTGTAGGAACCAGGGGTGGGAAAGTATTGCTCTCGCTCACTGCTTTTGCCCCGTCCACGTTAATTTGGGTGGCCGGCCTCCCTGGGGAAGGTCTCCGGGCTGGCTGCGTGTGTGTATGCAAAGTCGCTTCAGTCATGTCCAACTCTTTCGCAACCCTGTAGACAGCAGCCCCTCCAGGCTCCTCTGTCCATGGGATTCTCCAGGCAAGAACACTGAAGTGGGTTGCCATTTCCTCCTCCAGTGGATCTTCCCGACCCAGGGATTGAACCCACCTCTAACCCGCAACTCCTGCCTTAGCAGTCAGATTCTTTACCACTGAGCCACCGGGGAAGCTCCTCCCGGCAGGTTAGGACTGCCTGAAATAGGAACTTTTCCCTAGCAATTGGAGAAAAGTCTGTGAAACATCGCTTCTCCTCTGGACTCGGTTTTCAGAACCTTCCACATCCCAAATGAAGGTCCAGTTTTCCTGGAAAGATGGGGTCAAGTTTTGCTTGAAAGACCAAGGTGTTCCCCGGTTCTGATGACTAGCTCTGTCTTCCAGGAATTCTCTGGGATGCTTTGAGGGATTAGCATTAGAACAGATACATGACCACATGTTAAACAGACGACCAGTGTGACTTTGATGCATGAAGCAGGGCACCCAAAGCCACTGCTCTGGGACCACCTGGGGGGATAGGGTGGGGTGAGACTGGGAGGAAGGTTCAAGTTGGGGAGGACACGTACACCTCTGGCTGATTCATGCTGACGTATGGAAGAAAGCATCACTATATTGTAATGCAATTATTGCAATTAAAATAAATAAACTCAATAAAAAACAGCAAAAAAATGAAGTCTTTATTGAATTTGTTACAGTAGTGCTTCTTCTTTATGTTTTCGTGTTTTTGGCCAGGAGGCATGTGGGATCTTAGCTCTGTGCCCAGGGATCGAACCCACAACCCCTTGCGTTGGAAAGCAAAGTCCTGACCACTGGTCCGCCAGGGAAGTCCCCCATCCAGGAGTTCTAAACCCACCTCTCAAAGCAATAAGGCATTTCCGGGGCCACCCAGACCTGTGACCAGTGGGAGGTGGCTTCTGTCAGGCGGTCGGAGGATCAGAGAAGAAACATCGTGGTGCAATTCTCAGAACTGCCTTCATCTTTCTAGCAGAGCTTCCGGGAAAATAAAATAAAAAAACGCTTCTTTTCCCAGTAGGCACTGTAGGTGAGTCTCATCATGAGAAAGCGTTGGCGATCAAGTCCCAGATTTTTTTTTAAAAGCAAATTAATCAAGGAGCGCTTATTCCCACCGCAGGAAGATGAAACGCGAGATCCTTTGAGGTACCAACAGTCCTGGCAAACTGTTTCTCCTTTAAAATGTACATCCCCATTATTTTAAAAACAATTTACGCTGACCTATATGCAGGAGATATGATGGAACGGAACGGGAAAAGTCATAATTAAAAATATAGGTGAAAAAATTGGGGCAGAGGGAAAAGGAGGGCAGGGAAGATGGAACAGAGAGAGAGCTGATGGTTGTACGTGTCGGAGGCTGGGGTTTTCCAGCAAAAGATGCTGAGGTTTGGGAGCTCAGGGTGCGAGGTGTTAATTAGGGATCCCTGGAAAAGTCCCCAATGCTGGGAAAGACTGAAGGCGGGAGGAGAAGGGGACGACAGAGGATGAGATGGCTGGATGGCATCACTGACTCGATGGACATGAGTTTGGGTGAACTCCGGGAGTTGGTGATGGACAGGGAGGCCTGGCATGCTGCAGTCCATGGGGACGCAGAGAGTCGGACATGACTGAGCGACTGAACAGCAGCAATAATGGAGGTGCGCAGTGGACCCTGAACAGGGAAACCCTTTCCAGCAACATGAACAGGGAAGTCCTCTCCTAGCTCTGAACACAGAGCCGTGAGGTCGCCTGAACCTCCTGGTCCCTGGAGTCTGAATCCTGAGCCTCCAGGCATTTCTTATCCGTTCAGACGCTCATACTGCCCAGGGTTGCCTTGGAACCAGGAGGCTGTAAAGACTGAGAGACCGCGGAGAGTCACTAGAATCTTTCCATTTAGGTCCCTGCCCTCCCCGGTGGGTGCAAAGCACACCGCTCTTCGTTCACCTGGCCTACCTGTTTAGCAGAACCAGCGTGGAACAACGGCATCCACCAAAGACTTCAGCGATGGGTGAGGTCAGCCTCTAAAGTAATGTTCCTTACGTGTTGGCTCTCAGGCTGGTTTCAGGGTGGAAAGCTACAGTTCCATTATTAACAACCAGAAATACAGTCTCTTCTAGGAGCAAATGAGACGAATGTGGTCATCTGCCCCAGGCATATCAATGCAGACACACAGATGCATGAGAAACAGAGATACACACAGACCTGTAAACACACACACAGTGCATGCTAAACATGGACACGGACAGACGTACAGACACACACAGCTGCAGTAATAAATATAGACACACAGGTACATAGGCACACACACACACACACATGCGTGATAAACAGGGACACATGCACTTCCCTGGCGGCTCGGTGGTAAAGAATCTACCTGCCAAAGCAGGAGACACGGGCTCGATCCCCGGTCCGGGAGGATCTCACCAGCTGAGAAGCAACTAAATCTTGGATCACGACCACTGAGGCCACGTGCCCTAGAGCCCGTGTCCTCAGCAAGAGAGGTCTGAGCACCACAGCCAGAGAGCAGCCCGCTCTCTCCAGGTGGAGGAAAGGCCCCCGCAGCAAGGAAGACCCAGCACAGCCACAGAGGAATAAACACCGTTATCTTTCAAAAGAGGGGCACACACAGACTATAGACAGACAGACAGACACACACACACAGACTATACACACACACACACACACACACACACACACAGATGCAGGACAACATAGGCTCACCCAGCCCTAGTAATGGGCTTCCCAGGAGGCTCAGACCGTAAAGAATCCACCTGCGATGCAGGAGACCTGGGTTCCATTCCTGGGTCTGGGAGACCCCCTGGAGGAGGGCATGGCAACCCACACCAGCTCTCTTGCCTGGAGAGTCCCATGGACAGAGGAGACTGGTGGGCTGCAGTCCACGGGGTCACAGACAGTTGGACATGCCTGAGTGACTGACACTTCCACTTTCAGAGCTATAAATACAGACACACAAAGACGCAGGGATAAACAGATACCCATAAACAACACAGATTCATATACATATCCAGACGCACACGGGCAGCCACACACATTCCTGGACACACACACAGACACACACACAGCACCAGGGACCACCCTGTTGCCAAGGCTCTCACGGCAACACGGTGGAACCCTATGCTTACAAGGCAGCGGTCCCCAACCTTTTTGGCACCGGGGGTTGGTTTCACGGAAGATAATGCTTCCCTGGAGCGGGGGTGGGGGAGGGTGTCAGACGACTGAAGCACCTTCCATTCATCGTGCAGTTTATTACCATTATTATCGCAGCAGCTGCACCTCAGATCCTCGGGCGTTAGATCCCACACGTTGGGGACCCCGTGTCCCAAGGAGATGAGTATTCGCTAAGGAGCCTGGACTCTGCCTGTGGTATGGGGTGGCTTGCAGGTGACCGAGGCACTCAGCAGCTCCTGCAGGGACTTCCTCACCCAGGGAAGGAAACCGCTCTCTGTGTTTCCTGCTGTTCCAGGAACCAGGAGGGCACAGGGCACACAGCACGTGCTCAGCTCTGTCTGCAGGAAGCTGAGCTTGTGCGCCAACCGGAAACCCAAACCGGCCCCTCTGAGGCTGAGCAAACTTCAGGCGACACCAGTCCAAGCCAGTGAAACACAGACCCACCGTGAAATGATTCTTTCGAACAGTGGTGACCCACCGTGAAATGATTCTTTCGAACGGTGGTGGTGGGAACGACTCTTGAGAGTCCATTGGACAGCAAGGAGATCAAACCAGTCGTTCCTAAAGTAAGTGAACCCTAAATAGTCGTTGGAAGGACTGATGCTGATGCTGAAGCTCCAGGAGGGAGCAACCATAGGGTCCACACGACCCCCTCCTCGTAGAACTTAGGGAACGCTTGACTCACTGTTTATCCTCAAGGGATGAACAGCCACAGGAAGAGATGAAGGCGAGATCCAGGAGGGTCCCCAGCGCAGCAGCTTCTGTCTCCGTGGAGTCTGGGGGCAACACGCTCCCAGCTTGTGGGTGGGTTCCCCAACCTTTGAAGCTCCCTGAACCATGGCGCTTCCATTAGGGAAGACTGAGTAAACCCCTGGCTGTCTGTAGCAGCTCAATCCACGGCCCCTCTGCCCTCCATGGAGGCTGCCCTTCATGGGGGTGGGATGAAAAGGGCCAACCCTCTAACCACGTGGTTGGTTCCTCCAGCAACCAGCCCCCACCTCCCAGAGCCGCCTCATTGGCATAAGCCCAGGTGCGGCTGGGCTTGTTCTGAGTAACCAAAGATGCTCGCCTCACCTGCATCACTCAGCAAGCTCCTGGGGCTTCCCTGGTGATCCAGCGGTTAGCACCCCATGCTTCCGCTACCTTGGGTACAGGTTCGATCCCTGGTCGGGGAACTATGATTCCCATATGCCACTTTATGAGGCAAAAAAAAAGAAAAGGAAAGATGTTTAACTGATGGACACATCATTCACTCAAACCAATTGCAGCGGAGGGGGAAAAACCTTTCCTGTACTCTCTTATGTTTCAACCTGAGGGCTGCAAATTAAAGTGACAAAAAAGATTAACTAGAGAAAAGGCTTGTTTCAGATGCACGTAAGGCCTTCCCGAAAAGAAGGTTTTAACCCTAAGGAAGCCCGGGCTTGTGGTTTGTATGCCATGTAAACAAATGGTGATAAATTTGTGCAGAAGTGACAAGACACAGGAAACGGGGTTTGGGGGCTGTTAGGAAGGTACATGATGGGAAGTTATATATTTAGGAGAATCTAATGACAGATAAGGGTCGATCCTAAAGGAAGTCAACCCTGAATATTCATCAGAAGGACTGATGCTGAAGCTTAAGCTCCAATACTCTGGCCACCTGATGTGAAGAGCTGACTCATTGGAAAAGGCCCTGATGCTGGGAAGGACTGAGGGCAGGAGGAGAAGGGGACAACAGAGGATGAGATGGTTGGATGGCATCACCGACTCAATGGACATGAGTTTGAGCAAGCTCCAGGAGATAGCGGAGTACAGAGGAGCCTGCTGGGCTGCAGTCCATGGGGTCACAAACAGCCCAACATGACTGAAGCGACTTAGCACAGACACGCATTCTCAAAGACAGAAAGCTTTGAGCAGCAGGGGATTGCTAATACCTAGGGAGTTTGGATGAAAAACGTTTGTGGAACCATGTTTTGAGTGTGAATCAAGATTTTCAGAGAGTTTGAAAGTGTTTAGAAACAGTTTCCTGCATCTCCTGCATTGGCAGGCAGAGTCTTTACCCCTGAGGCTCCGGGGAAGCCCCTCATCTGACCTGACCTGCTCTTTAAAGAACCTCGTCTCCAAACATAGCCACGTTTTGAGGTCCTGGGAGTCAGGGCTCGACCTGTGGTACAGTTGAGCCCATAGCTGTACATGGAACTTTCTCTTCTCCCTCTTCAGCTGCGGTTTTCTCTGCGATGGTGCACGCAGGGCGCCCCAGAGTTGAGACAACCTGAAGGCTGGCGTGTTGTGAATCTGTGGCGTGAGGAGGCTGCCTCTGCTCTCACGGGTCCCGGATGCAGGAGCCGCGTTTGAGGGCCGCCGGCCGGGAGGGGCAGGGTGGTGTCCGTCCTAAGCATCCTTCTTTCTGCATCTCGGAAGTTGTAATGAACTTTAATTGCGAGCCCTCTCCTGTGCTATGGCTTCAATTTAGACTCCATCAAAATTAGCTAAAATCCACAGGGTTGATTTATTGCGTTTGCAATGGCCGTGCTCAAGGAACGTAATTCCTCCTGAAAATGCCACATGCCGTCAGAACAGGAAGCCAATTAGGGGCCCGAGGGTGATATATGAGCATTTTAACCAGCAGTTTACTTAATATCCCCATTAAACAAGACTCTTTGCATTAATCATTTCATTCTCCTGCAGTCTATAAGGCCCTTTAATTGCTGCTTCAATGAGCCCTGTGTTTCAGTCCAAATTCAATCTCGGATCGGGAGAGAGAGATGCTTTGCAGGCCTCCGCTGCCCAGCTGCCAGGAGCTGTCAGATGTGATCACGCAGGTTTTCACGTTCCTCACAGTCTCATTGGAGCTCCGTGAGATTGACAGAAACCCTGCAGACTGTGTGTGTGTGCATGTGTGGTGTGGGGAAGAGAGAGAATGCGTGTGTCTGCAGGGCGAGGAAAGGATGTGTGTGTGTGCGTGTGTGTATGGTGGGGAAATGGGTGTGTGTGTAGAATGTGTGTGTGTGCATGTGAGGGGGAGAGAAAGAAAGTGTGTATGTGTGCATGTGTGTGGGGGGGGGTGGAAATGTGTGAGTGCGTGCATGTGTGTATGGTGGGGAAATGGGTGTGTGTACACAACGTGTGTGTGTGCACAGCAGGGAGATGGGTGGGGTGTGTGGAGAGAATGTGTGTGTGTGAACGGTGGGGAAGCAATGTATGTCTGTAGAATGTGTGTGCATGCATGTGTGGGGGAGAGAGAGAAAGTGTGTGTGTGTGCATGTGTGTGTCGGTGGAGAAATGTGTGTGTGTAGAATGTGTGTAGGTGTGTATGGAAGAGAAATGTGTGTGTGTGTAGAATGTGCGTAGGTGTGTGTAGAGGGAAAATATATGTGTGTGCACAGCAGGGAAATGTGTGGGTGTGTGTGGAGAGAACATGTGTGTATGTATGGTGGGGAAATGATGTATGTCTGTAGAATGTGTGTGCATGTGTGTGTGGGGGAGAGAGAGACTGTGTGTGTGGTGGGGAAATGTGTGTGTGTGTGTAGAATGTGTGTAGGTTTGTATGGAGGGGAAATGAATAGGTGTGTGTGTGTGTGTGAGTGTGTGTGTGTACAGCAGAGAAATGAGGTACATCTGTGGAATCAGTGTGTGTGTGTGTGTGTGCTGAGAGACAAAATGTGTGTGTGTGTATAGCGGGGAAACATGTGTGCACATGTGTAGAAGGTGTGTGTGTGTGTGTGTACGGTGAGGAAATATGTAGGTATGTGTAGAGAGAGACAGAGACAGTGTCGTATGCGGCAAGGGGAGTGTGTGGGTGTGTGGGGAGAGAGAGTGTGTGCAGGTGTGTATGGAGGGGATGTATATGTGTGTGTACAGCAGGGAAGTGTGTGGGTGTGTGTGGAGAGAGAGAAAATGTGTGGGTGTGTAGAAGGGGTGTGTGTGTGTATACACAGTGGGGAAATGATGTACATCTGTAAAATATGTGTGTGCGTGTGTGTGTGGAGAGTTAGAAAGTGTGTGTGTGTGCTGCAGGGAAATGTGTGTGTGGAATGTATGTGTGTGTGTATGTGCAGCAAGGAAATGTGTGTGTGGAATGTGTGTGCATGTGTGTGCTGCAGGGAAATGTGTGTGTGTGTACAAAGTGTGTGCATGTATATGGCGTGGAAACAAGAGGGGGTCCACTCACAATTCTAAGGCCAACAGCCCCACCCTCCATTGCACTATTGATTAATCATGTTAGTTATTATCACAAACAATACGTTAATTAATGATACTCATGTCATTATTTGAACCCGGGACTAAAACGCAGAGGCACGCCCTCCTGTTGCACCGAACATTCTTGATCTGATGAGCGATGGACAGATGGAAACGTCCTAGGGTCTGCCCAGAAATTGTGGCCAGGGGGCCGCGTGGGGCCTGGGAGCCGTGGGTGGGCCTGCAGCCAGAGGCCCCAGTGCTGGGCAGGCTCGGCCGGCACGTCCTGTGTCTGCCTCGCGTCCTGGAGAGTCTCATGGCTGCTTTCCTTCCCCACGTCTGCTATTAGACGACTAGGGTCCTGGAGTCTCGATGCCCCGCTCTGGGGTGGGGTGGGGGGACACGCTGGGTCTGCAGGGACAGCCCAGCCGTGAGACAGGAAATCGGGGAGAAGCTCGCGGGAATGCCGGGGTCGGGGGCGATTGGACCCGGCAGCCTCCTCTGTGGGTGGCCTGGGCCCCCTTTCCTTGGCCAGAAACTCAAGACGGAGCGTGGAGCCCTGGCCCTCATATTTCTTGCTCAGTGTGAAAACCTGGCAGAAAGAACCGCCCCGCCCCCAACCCCAGGCCTCGGGGATCCAACTCTAGGGTGGATTTTTGTGCAATGAGTGCGTGTGTGTGTTGGCGGGAGTCAGAAAGAGCTGCTGGACTTTTTCCTTGGCTGAAAAGCTCGTTAGGAACCTCAGCACTCACCTGCCAGCCCCTCACGCTGTCTGTGTGTGTCTCTGTGTGTCCCCCAGGGACCTGTTTCCCACTCCTCTTTTCCACCCTGGCCAAGTGCCAGCCTCCACGGGTGGCCGTAGACTCTGGCCCAGGCTGTCCAATGGAGCACAGGGGTTTGTCAGCGAGTGAAGCATAGACTTTCAGTCAGATCCAGTAATCTCACTCCTGGGTGTGAATGCATGTGTATCAAAAAGAATCAAAAAGAAAAATGCACACAAAAATTTAGACATGCGAGTTCATGGCAGCACTCTTCTCAACAATCAAAAATGGAAGCAAGCCAAGTGTCCATGGATGGATGGTTAGATGGATGGATGGTTAGATGGACGGGTGGTTGGGTGAAAGCAAGGATGATGGATGGATGGATGATGGATGGGTAGGTGGATGGATGGATGGGTGGATGAGTGGATGAGTGATGGATGGATGGGTAGGTGGATGGATGGATGGGTGGATGGATGGATGCGTGGATGATGGGTGGGTAGTTGGATGGATGGATGGATAGATGGGTGGATGAGTGGATGAGTGGATGAATGATGGGTGGATGGATGGATGGTGGATGGATGGACAGATGATGGATGGGTAGGTAGATGGATGGATGTTTGTGTGGATGGGTGGATGAGTGGATGAATGATGGATGGATAGATGGATGGATGGTGGATGGGTGGATGGAAGGATGGTTGGCTGAATGCATGGATGATGGTTGGGTGGGTGGATGCACGGATGGATGGATATTGGATGGATGGATGGGTGGATGATGGATGGCTAGGTGGATGAATGGATGGTTGGGTGGATGATGGATAGATGGTGGATGGGTAGGTGGATGGATGGACGGGTGGATGATGGTTGCATGTATGGATGGATTGTTGGGTGGATGGATGGGTGGATGATGGATGGCTAGGTGGATGAATGGAGGGGTGGGTGGATAATGGATGGATGATGGATGGGTAGGTGGATGGATGGGTGGGTGGATGGATGGATGTTTGTGTGGATGGGTGGATGAGTGGATGAATGATGGATGGATGGATGGATGGATGGATGGGTGAATACGCAGCATGGGGATCCATCCACTCAGTGGAATATTACACAGCCATGAAAAGGAGGGAAGCTCTGACACGGGCCACAGTGTGGCTGGACTTTGAACACGGTGAGCTCACTGACAGATGCAGACACAGAAGGACACACAGTGGGCAAGTCCATTTATAGGAAGGTCCTGAACAGCCGAATCCTCAGGCAGAAAGTGCATTAGTGATGCTGGGGGCTGGGGGAGGGGAGAGGGAGTGACCGCTCATGGGGAAGGATGTCCTCTGGGGGGGTGAGAACGTTCTGGAACCAGATGGAGGTGGTGGTTGCACAACACTGTGAACCCCCTAAACCAAGCCCCACTGGATGGAACTGTCCACTTCCAAATGGATAAAACCACGAATTTGATGTTATGAGATTCATAAAGAATTTTCCTGTTATGTTGATTAGAAATGAACTGGTTCTCGGTGGGAGGGAACCCTCCTCATCTAGTCTTATGAGAACCAGCTCAAATCGGGCCCCTTGGCAACCATGGATGGATGGATGGATGGGTGGATGGGTGGATGGATGGACAGGTGGATGATGGATGAATGAGAGTCTCATTTTTTGTTGTTGGCTTATGTTTCATCTGTGAGAAACCTTCAAGCCTGGCTGACCTGTCCACACAGCCTGCTCACCAAAACGAGTAGAAAACGCTGCCTCTTCTAAGATGCTCAGAAAGGGTCCTGAGGATCCAGCCACCTGTGGCCCTTGGGACGCCTCCCCCGGGAACCTGGCTGTGGGTCGGCAGAGACCACCATGTCACGTGTGTCTCCCTGCCTGGTTGAGGGCACCTAAGCCCACAGCTGGACGTGATGTCCACGTCACAGACTGGGAGGGGGCCCGGTTCTCTGAGCGGGGTTGGGTCACCAGGACACTGTCAAGGAGGGAGTTTAGCCAGAGAGCGTCCTGGGACCGTGACAAGCTTTGGAAGTTTACTTGCTACACAGGCAGACAGGCAAGGGAGGCAGACAGGCACGTTGGCAGGGAGGAGCGTAGGATAGAATGAAAAGCTTTACTTTCAGCTGACACAAATCAGAAGATTGGACACTCACTTTCCAGTCAGGGTGAGGAATGCAAAAAATGGTGCAAACGAGCTTATTCAAAAGACAGAAAGACCGTTTCAGACGTAGTTGTGGAATGGCTAAGTCATGTCGACTCTTTGTGACCCCATGGACTGTAGCCCACCAGGCTTCTCCATGGGATTCTCCAGGCAAGAATCACTGGAGTGGGTTGCCAGGTCCTTCTCCAGGGAAATCAACTATAAGCCTATAAAAAAATATTTTTTAAAAAAAGAAGAAATGGGGTCTGGGGAAGTTGAATGTCTCAGATGGGCATGGAGAGACATACTTTGCACATGTGTCCCCCATCAAACCACCAGCCTCTGGGGGACATGGGCACCCACGTTCAACCTGGAGGAGGGTTTGTAAACCTTTACTGTCCAAGGAACAGGGAACCTCGATAAAGTGGCACCTACTGTTTCCTCAGCTTTTTGTTTTTCTTGATGCATGTGGTGAGCTATATAGAAAGGTTAGATTATTTTTTTGGTCATGTTTTGAGGCTTACAGGCTCTTAGCTTCCCGATCAGGGATGGAATCCCTGCTCCGTTCACTGGAAGCTCGAAGTTCTAACTCCTGAACTACCAGGGAAGCCCCTAGAAATGTTAGACTTATTTTTTAAAGTTAATTTTTATGGGAGTGTAGTTGTTTTACACTGCTGTGTGTTTCTGCTGTGCAGCAAAGTGAATCAGCTATACCTGTATGTATGTATTAGCCTCTCTTTTTTTGGATTTCCTTTCCATTTGGGTCACAAAGTGCTAAGCAGAGTTCCCTGCGCTGTGCAGCGTCTTCTCCTTAGTTACCTATTTTATGCGCGTGCTCAGTCACTCAGTCGTGTCTGACTCTTTGCGACCTCGTGGACTGCAGCCCACCAGGCTCCTCTGTCCATGGGATTCTCCAGGCAAGAATACTGGAGTGGGTTGCCAGATCCTCCAGGGGATCTCCCCAACCCAGGGATTGAACCCCAGTCTCCTGCACTGCAGGCGATTCTTTCCACTGAGCCGCCTGGGAAGCCCCTCTATTTTATACATAGTATCGACAGTATACACGCGTTGATCCTAATCTCCCCCTTCACCCTGTATCCTTCCCGCTTGGTGTCCATACATTTGTTGTCTACAGCTCTGCCTCTCTCTGTGCTTTGCAAATAAATTCCTCTCTAAGGTTAGATTGTTAAGAGAAATGAAAAGATGGCCATCTATATATATAAACATATATATGTAGTTACAATGTCTTTCCACGCTCAGAACCCAGCATTCACAGAGACTCAGAGAGTCTGTGAGATTGTAAGGAAAAGAACGAAGCTGGAAAAAAAAAAACGGCATTAACATGAAGACAGACACCTCTGCAAGGCTGAACGAGTACTTTCTCGGTGCTGCTGAGCGGACGTGAGGAGGTGAGCACGGTGGTGTGCGTCTCAGACCCCATCTTCTTACAAACGAGGCGGCTTCCCACACGGGGAGGCAGGGAATCGTGTCCGAAATTCTCGTCTGCAGAATGGGCCTGACTTTGCGAAAGGCGAGTGTCAGTAATTTGCAGGGCACCTTTAAGGGAGGTGTAACAGCCTGCTCCAGAAATATAATGAGAGGCCTATTGCTTGCCCTTCTTTCTTCAAACCAGTGCCTGAGAAAAAAAAAGAAAACAAACCCAGCCTTGCCCCTGAGCTGTAAACGTCTGGTTTGTATTCATGCCGCATAGATTTGCAATTTTTAAACAGCTAGACCTGTTTTCCTAAGCTATTCACATACCTAGTGGACACCTGTTGTGTTTTGGGTTAATCAGCGAACAGATAATTGGGCGACAGGCACCCCGACCTCCTGAACCAAGGCTGCGTCAACGGATGTCCGAGGCGAATCGCAAACACACGCTGAGAAACCCACGAGCGCGTTTGCAACGGTAGAGCGCGTCCTTTTCTAGGATTTTTTTTATTTTAAACGTCGCGTCGCGCGCAGACAAAAGACGCGTCTTCCTTGGCCTGAATGTATAAGCAGCCTTCCCCTCGGTCTGCATTCTGGGGCCCTTCCCGAGAAGCATTTGACAGTTTTGTTGTAAATTGTCTTAAACATGCTTTTCCCAGTGGCATGTTGAAATGCATCCATTAGCAGTTATTATAAACACGAGGTTTCAAGAGTTGCTTTTTTTTGGTCCCCAAGCACACTGAGAACTAAACCGCAGGCAGGACCGTGTCGTATTTTCTGACCCAGATTGCGGTACTCTACAGGGGAAGCAAGGGAAAAGCAGGACCTGGGTGTGAGCTCTGGGCCCGGAGGCGGCCGGTTGACTCGTTTCTCTGGTGGGGGGGGCCGGCCCCGTCATATTGAGGGCCTAGAGGGCCCTGTGTCTCGGGGCTCAGGACCTCACGGGTGCATTGGAGGCCCCCCATGAGCTATTTTGGTGCTTTGCTTCTGCTAATGGGGAGAAAAGCAGAGGCAGGAGCAGGGATGCCCTGGCCCGTGTTGCAGCCAGGATACCGGAAGCTTCACCTGCTTACGCATTATCCACGGATGTCATCTCCGCCTTCCCCGGAGACACCGGGATGAAGCTAGTAAGGTTGTTCCAGAGCATTTACACGAGAAAAGTCACATTTGTCTGAAGCCTAACTCGAATGCTAACCTTCCGCACGAGTTCTTTCCAGCGTGGCTCAGAAACGGGTCCCCTCTCATCCAAACCTCAAGACTTTGGGAAAGGACGGACGTGCCCCTGGAGAAGGTGCCGCAGGCATTCAGGCAGACTCATCTGCATACTCGAGTCCACAGGACCTTCTTATTAACAGGGCCGAGTGCGTGCCGAGTTGCTCGGTTGTGCCCGACTCTGAGACCCCGTAACTGCAGCCCGCAAGGCTCCTCGGTCCATGGGATTCTCCAGGCAAGAAGACTGGAGTGGGTTGCCATGCGCCCCTCCAGGATGTCCATTTCATGCGCCCTGAATGTATGAGGGTTGGTCCCCACAGCACGCCCCATTCATATACCACCAGCTCCCCAAATGTAAATATCAGTTGCACATTTCAGGCCTAATGACCCCTTTAAAATACACGTGTAACTGTGTCCAAAACAAAAAAAACCACAACAAAATAGAACTTAAAAATATATTCAATTATCCTTTTGTAAAATGCAGCCGCGCCATGCCTTTGACAGGTAAATGAATGGATTTTATTAAGCCGCCCATTACGGGCTGTGATGATTTCGTATTCCTTTTGTATCGTGCCGTCGTCATCCGGGTCTGTGGGGAGTCGGGAGTCCCTTCTCTTCATTTCCCACATTGATTCTTGCGTGAGAGGGCTACATTGAATAATTAATACACTTCCCATGATGGATGGCTCGCGTGGCCGGGATATTAGGTTATCAATCACGACCCACTTGTTCTAATGTAATCATATTGAAAACGTGTCAGGAGCTGTTTATCCAGGGATGACGAGGGGCAGGCGTCCCGGGACGCCGTCTCCAGCCACGGCCGGGAGCAGCGGGAGTTGGAGGAGTCCCCTTTGTGCTTAGAAAACCCTACGGATTCCTTCGGCTTCCAGCCGCCGCCCCGTTGCTATGTTCCCATGCGTGCATGCTGAGTTGCTTCGGTCGTGCCTGACTCTGCAACCTTCTGGACTGTAGCCTGCCAGGCTCCTCTGTCCGTGGGGATTCTCCAGGCAAGAACACCGGAGTGGGTTGCCATGCCCTCCTCCAGGGGATCTTCCCAACCCAGGGATTGAACCCCGGTCTCCTGCATTGGCAGGCAGATTCTTAACCGCTGGACCTCCAGGGAAGCTCTCTCCATCTTATAACAGCACAAACGCAGCACCCTCTGTTACCCCTAATCACCCCCTAGAGGCCCCACTTCCTAACAGCATCCCACTGAGGGGGACGGCGCTTCCACATACGAATTTGGGGAGGGGTGAGTGCTCAACGTTCAGAAAACTAAGATCATGGCATCTGGTCCCATCATTCCATGGGAAATAGATGGGGAAACAGTGTGAACAGTGTCACACTTTATTTTTGGGGGCTCCAAAATCACTACAGATGGTGATTGCTGCCATGAAATTAAAAGAGGCTTACTCCTTGGAAGGAAAGTTATGACCAACCTAGATGGATGCATATGAAAAAGCAGAGACATTTCTTTGCCCACAAAGGTCTGTCTAGTCAAGGCTATGGTTTTTCCAGTGGTCACGTATGGATGTAAGAGTGGGACTGTGAAGAAAGCTGAGCACCGAAGAATTGATGCTTTTGAACTGTGGTGTTGGAGAAGACTCTTGAGAGTCCCTTGGACTGCAGGGAGATCCAACCAGTCCATTCTGAAGGAGATCAGTCCTGGCTGTTCATTGGAAGGACTGATGCTAAAGCTGAAACTCCAATACTTTGGCCACCTCATGCGAAGGGTTGACTCACTGGAAAAGACTCTGATGCTGGGAGGGATTAGGGGCAGAAGGAGAAGGGGACAACAGAGGATGAGATGGTTGGATGGCATCACCGACTCAATGGACATGAGTTTGAGTGAACTCCGGGAGTTGGTGATGGACAGGGAGGCCTGGCGTGCTGTGATTCATGGGGTGGCAAAGAGTCAAACACAACTGAGCAACTGAACTGAACTGAGTGCTAAGTCACCTCATTCATGACTGACTCTTTGCGACCCCATGGACTGTAGCCCACCAGGTTCCTCTGTCATGGGATTCTCCAGGCAAGAATCCTGGAGTGGGTTTCCAAGCCCTTCTCCAAGTTGTCTCCAAATTGCCCAGCATTGCTGTATACAAAGTGCCTTTTGTTCACCTGATTCATGGTGATTTTCACAGCTTGACAGATGACGGAGCTGAGATGACTTGGCTGGTTTTCGGCATTTGATTCTGGCAGGTGTCAGCACAGGGGCCGCTCCCTCTGTGGAGATGTCTGAGGGTGACTGTGTGTCCCTCAGTTGCACATGGACTCTGTGGGCAGAGCTGTGGGGTCTAATCGTCCTTGCAGCAGGGTTACCAGGCCCCACGGGGACGTTGAAGCCGGCTTGGCGTGAGGTGAGATGTCAGGCACCACCCCAGGGATGCCAGGTAGGAGAACAGAAGCAAACCCCAGGCTAGGCTGGACCCTGGGGCACTTGGGAGGAGATGTCCACGTTTCCTGAAGGGGGGCAGACAGGAGGTGCCACTCCCAGAAATGGAATCAGCTCAGCTGTGCAGACCAGGGATGGATCTGTCCTGGGGTTCACTTCACCCCCAGGATAGGGAGCAGATGCTAGGGCATCCAACCCAGAAAGCAAGTCACTCACACACAGCTCACTCACACTCCAGACAGCTCTTCCCCATCAGCCCACCGCCTGCCCAGTGCCTGAACTTGAAACAACGTGTCCTCCGTTATCTGACCTCCAGCCAACTGTCTCCCCATCTCCCGACCTCCGGACAAATCTCCACCACCCGACCTCCAGATGACTCTCCCCATCACCTGACCTCCGGACCACTCTCCCCATCTCCTGACCTCTGGACGACTCTCCCCATCACCTCACCTCCAGCCAACTCTGTCCCCTGTCACGTGACCTCCAGCCAATTCTGTCTCCCATCCATGGGCTCTTCCCTCTGTAAATTCTTCAGGGACGCTGGCTCAGTGACCGAATGGTCGCTACGGGGCATCTGAAAACTGCCCAAAGGCTTGGGGAAGTAAATTGAAAAATCGCCAGTAATTTTCACCCTGTGCTTACAATTGCTATTGACCCTGGGTCAGAGGTCCTGCCTCTCTGTGTTCCGATGTTCACACTGTCATACAAACAGGACTCAGGCGCTTATGTGTATAAGGTGTGTGTGAAATTTGCTGGGTGAAATATCAACAACCTCAGCTATGCAGATGATACCTCTCTAACATCAGAAAGCAAAGAGGAACTAAAGAGCCTCTTGATCGGGGTGAAAGGGGAGAGTGAAAAAGCTGTCTTAAAACTCAGCATTCAAAAAACTAAGATCATGACATCCGGCCCCATCACTTAATGGCAAATCCAAGGTGAAAACTGGAAGCAGTGACAGATTTTCTTCCCTTTGGTTCTGAAATCACTTGGGATGGTGACTGCAGCCATGAAATTAAAAGACACTTGCTCCTTGGAAGGAAAGCTATGACAAACCTAGACAGCATATGAAAAAGCAGAGACATCAATTTGCTAACAAAGGTCCATATTGTCATAGCCATGATTTTTCCAGTAGTCATGTACAGATGTGAAATTTGGACCATATAGAAGGCTGAGCGCCAAAGAATTGATGCTTTTGAACTGTGGTGTTGGAGAAGACTCTTGAGAGTCCCTTGGACTGCAAAGAGATCCAACCAGTCCATCCTAAAGGAGATCAGTCCTGAATATTCATTGGAAGGACTGATGCTGAAGCTGAAACTCCAATACTTTGGTCACCTGATGCAAAGAACTGGCTCATTGGAAAAGACACTGATGCTGAGAAAGATTGAAGGTCGGAGAAGGGGATGACAGAGGATGAGATGGTTGCATGGCATCACCAACTCGATGGACATGAGTTTGAGCAAACTCCAGGAGTTGGTGATGGACAGGGAAGGCCTGGCATGCTGCAGTCCATGGGGTCACATAGAGTTGGACATGACTTAGCGACTAACCACACGCAATATAAATGTACATATTCATACAATTATCTATTATGAATTTATATAGCTATATAATCCCCTACTCCAGTATTCTTGCCTGGAGAATCCCCATGGACAGAGGAGCCTAGCGCACTCCCACCCGTGGGGCGGCAAAGTCGGATACCACTGAGCGACTAAGCACAGCACATTAGCTATAATATGTGTGAAAGTGTTAGTCACTCTTTGCCACCCCACGGACTATAGCCCACCAGGCTCCTGTGTCCAGATTTGATTTCCTTTAGGACTGACTGGTTGGATCTCCTTGCTGTCCTAAGGACTGTCAAGAGTCTTCTCCAACACCACAGTTCAAAAGCATCAATTCTTTGGTGCTCAGCCTTCTTTATGGTCCAACTCTCACATCCGTACATGACTACTGGAAAAACCATGGCTTTGACTAGATGGACCTTTGTCGGCAAAGTGATGTCTCTGCTTTTTAATACACTGTCTAGTTTGGTCGTAGCTTTTCTTCCAAGGAGCAAGCGTCTTTTAATTTATTTCTATGAAAGCTCCCTAATGAGGGCTACACCTCAGGCATCCGGTCCTGTTAGGATGTCTGCTCGAACGCACGGTGGAAAGACCGATGGACAAATAACAGGAAGATAAAGCACAGGTACTTGCTTGCACACATGTGTGTGCACTGGTGCGCACGGCAACACCAGGCGTGTCAGAGATTCTGGCTCCGTTGAAACTCTCCTTCCGCCCGCAAGGTCACTTGTGGCAATAATCAGCTGATTAGAAGTGTAATCTATCATGCAAGTAATAGCAATTTAGTGCGCGAGTTTAATGCAGCTTGGTTTAATCATTAGCTCCGGCCTGTCAGCCGCGTAACCCACAAGGGACCGAGGGTATGCATGATTTAGCAGGCGACCCCTGACCCCCCGGAGCAGAAGGCATGCCTTCAAGGCAGAATCAGGACACACCATCGGCCAGACCCACTCACCAACAATTATTAGCCTTTACAGCCGGACTGTCATTTTAGCAAGAAAAGAGGGCACAGAGGGTAAAAAAAAGAAAAAAAGAAAGAAAACGTAGTGAATCTTACCCAATGAAGAGTTAGCATTCACTCCAGACCCAGCTTCAGGAGGAAACGCAGCAAATCGCAGCCTTGTCCCAGGGCGCCCCAGCAGCAAACTGTTCCTGTTCGCTGACCGGTGGTTGCAGCTTTTCTGCTGATTTCCAGGCGTGGGACTGAGACAAAGAGGGAAGGAAGGGGTGGGAAGGGCTTCGGGGGGCGCTCGTGGTAAAGAACCCACCTGCTAATGCAGGAGATGAGATGGAAGAGACGCAAGTTCGATCCCTGGGTGGGAAAGATCCTCTGGAGGAGGGCATGGCAACCCACTCCAGTGCTCTTGCCTGGAGAATCCCATGGACAGAGGAGCCTGGCGGGCTACAGTCCACGGGGTCACAAAGAGTCGTACACGACTGAGCGACTAACACTGGCAAGACGACACACAGCCAACATTATAAGAGCTGAGTTTCAGCTGAGATGTGTTGGCTCCATCTTCTCCGAGCAGTGTCGGTAGAGGGTAGCTGTGATGCTGAAACCTAGGGTGCCACTGCCTTACATACCTGGACACAAGCCCCTTTAAAAGACCGGCGGTACCCAGACCCTGCCCGACAGTGGTGTCCACCCGAAACCCCAGGACTTTTGCACATGCTGCTCCTGCGTCTGGAATCCTTGCTCCTGGCAAGAGCTCTTTCTACAGGTGGGCTCTGCAGAGGAACTGTCCCTGACCACCCCACCCCCTCGCACTGCAGCCCGTCAGCCCGTCTCCACCCCAGGAATTTTCAGTGCGGGAATTGAAGCCCCGTGAGCACGACGTCCCGGTACCTGCGTGCCATCTTCCACCTTCTCCTCCTGACAACATGACCCCGGAGCATGCGCTGCTGAGTTTCTCATTGTGGGGAGCTGCCAGCCTGGGGCAGGCGCTGGGGTTTGGGGTTTGGGGGTGCATGCAGGTGAGTGTGGCCACCTTGGGGGCCCGCGTACAAGCTGACGTGGTTTCCAGGCCTGGCAAAGAATCCTAGGAACTGGTGTCTGCGTCCTCTTAGGGCTCGGGTGCCGCTGAGCGGGGTTCCTTGCAAAGCAAATAATATCTGGCAACTTGTTTTGTTACTCTGTTAGTTGCTGAGTCGTGTGCGACTCCACGGACTGCAGCCCGCCAGGCTCCTCTGTCCGTGGGCTTCTCCAGGCAAGGATACTGGAGTGGATTGCCGTTGCCTTCTCCAGGGCATCTTCCTCACCCAGGGATGGAAGCCAGGTCTCCCATATTGCAGGCAGATTCTTTATCGTTCAAGCCTCCATGGATTCCCTAACCGGCCTGGACAGGGAGTGTTTCCAAACTCATCTACATAGCCGCCTGGGGACAAATGAGTGTCTTGCTGCATTTCGACCCCCGTTTATGGGGTCCCCGGGGGCTGATGGAGGGGACAAGGGGGTGGCTGTGGCCTCCAGGGTCTCAGAGCTCACGTAGTCTTGGCTGGAGGTTTCCCTCGAAATAACGTGAGGATGCTGGAAAGGGAGCAGTTGGTGTGAAGATGCTGGCGCAGTCCCTGTCCGTCTCCACCTCTGCTCGTCCCTGCTGCTCGATTCTCCCGTCAGATTTTGACTGTAACTGATGCGTGCGTGTTTTGTTTGCGGTCTGGCCTCCTTACCTTACCCTGTTTCTAATTATTTTCGGGCTGATTTTTCACTTCTGTGTCTCCCTGTCTCTGCTGAAATTTCATCTCTTCCCCAAATGGAAGTTTCCGCGGGTCAGGAGGCACCTCCCTTCCTAGCGTCCCCAGGCCCATTGTCCGCTCAGACAAGAATCGCACTGTGCTCTCTGATTATAAAGATGCATTAATGCCCGGTCATAATCCACTAATTATGACAAACGGCTGGTTTCCTGGGTATTAGTGGGGGGAACTCATATTCATTACCTTTCTCTGGGTCTGTTCATCTTTTCTTTCTACCCTGGACCATAGATTTCTGCCTTTAAGGATACTGATCGTGAAATTTCTTTAAAAAAGCAAAGTCTTCAACAAAGTATAAAATATAGCAGTAATGTATAAAAAGACACTGGGGCTTCCCCGGTGGCTCAGTGGTAAAGAACTCACCTGGCAATGCAGGAGACACAGCAAATGTGAGTTTGATCCCTGGGTTGGGAAGATCCCCTAGACGAGGGCATGGCAAGCCACTCCAATATTCTTGCCTGGAGAATCCCACGGACAGAGGAGCAAGGCAGGCTATAGTTCATGGGGTCCCAAAGAGTTGGACATGACTGAGTGACTAAACAAAACAACAGAAAATAAGCTTCAAGGTATAAAATATGCTGTAAGGTAAAAATAAGCTACAAGGATACATTTATAAAACTAAACTACAAGGGTGTGTGTATACAAGATATATGCTGCTGCTAAGTCGCTTCAGTCGTGTCCAACTCTGTGCGACCCCATAGACGGCAGCCCACCAGGCTCCCCCGTCCCTGGGATTCTCCAGCCAAGAACACTGGAGTGGGTTGCCATTTCCTTCTCCAATGCATAAAGTGAAAAGTGAAAGTGAAGTCGCTCAGTCGTGTCCGACTCTTCACAAACCCATGGACTGCAGCCTACCAAGCTGCTCCGTCCACGGGATTTTCCAGGCAAGAGTACTGGAGTGGGGTGCCATTGCCTTCTCCGACAAGATATATAATGAGCTACAAATACATACTACACAGCAGGGGGAGTATAGCCAGTATTTTATAATAACTGTAAATGGAGTATAACCTTTAAAAATAATCAATCTTTATTCTTAACAGACACTGGCTCCTTAGAAAGAAAGCTGTGGCAAACCTAGACAGTGTATTAAAAAGCAGAGACATCCCTTTGCCAACAAAGATCCGTCTAGTCAAAGCTATGGTTTTTCCAGTAGTCATGTACAGATGTGAGAGTTGGACCAAAAAGAAGGTTGAACGCCGAAGAATTGATGCTGTCAAACCGTGGTGCTGGAGAAGACTCTTGAGAGTCCCTTGGACTGCAAGGAGAGCAAACCGGTCAATCCTAAGAGAAATAAACCCTGAATATTCATTGGAAGGACTGATGCTGAAGCTGAAACTCCAATCCTTTGGCCACCGGATGCGAAGAACTGACTCATTTGAAAAGACCCTGATGCTGGGAAAGATTGAAGGCGGGAGGAGAAGGGGACGACAGAGGATGAGCTGGTTCGACGGCAACACCGACTCAATGGACAAGAGTTGGAACAACCTCCAGGAGACAGCGAAGGGCCTGGGAGCCTGGCTGTACTGCTGCAGCCCTTGGGGTCACAAAAAGTCAGACACGACTTAGTGACTGAACAACAGCACTTCTTAACATGTGCGATGACCTTGGTACTGTATTTGTAGACTTTTCAAATAAGGTTTGACAGAGATCCATGGTGAGAAATATACTGAATGTCATGACAGAGCACACACAAGATTTGATGAAACTGGAGAGAAAGCATGAACGAAATACGTCCTCGCCTAAAAAAGAACCGCTGCTTTGCTTTCTGTGCCTGTACAGTGTCCCCACCCCCCTGCAGAGCGGGCGTGTGTGACGGTCCCCCCACGGCATTCTGTCTTTGGGGAAATTTGAGGAACTATAAAGCACTAAACTGAGATGGATACCTTTCTCTTTTTTTTGCTCCATGTCACCTGGTTTTTATTATTATTCCTGGACCCCAGATGTGCAGATCAGGAAATAGGTCACTTGTCATGGGTTTTGAGGTTTTGGAACAAAAGAAGTAGATGGTTACAAAGTATTCTCTGCAGTAGAGTAATGAGGAAGCTGGTTCCTAGTTTGAGGGAGATTTCATGTATGTTTTTCCTCCCAGAAGGGAGGCAGATAACTGCTGGGTGCATGCCGCGGTTTGTTCTTACGGCTGCTTTCCCAAATCAGCGGACGCTGGCAAAGGGAGGGCTGGGGGTCCTCACGGTGGCGACTTCGTGCCAGTAGCCAGGACCTCCTGGGTGCAACGCAGGGCAGAGAGAGGACAGTGTGCTGATTTAAAAGCCTTTATTGAATTTGTTACAATATTGCTTCTGTTCTCTGTTTTGGTTTTTCTGACAGCAAGGCTCCTGGGATCTTAGGTTCCTGACCAGGGATCGAACCTGCACCGTCTGCTTTGGAATACAGAGTCTCAGCCACTGGACCGCCAGGAAGGTCCCTTGAGGCTCTTGAAGCAGAGGGGAAATCTAAGCTGTGAAGGTCAGGGGTCCTTCAGAGTGTTCTTTCTTCAGGTGTTCTCAAGGAGAATCAGATTGTCTGCTCTGTGGCGCGGCAGTGGGTGACTACTGTTGGGGTTCTTTTGTTGGTGGTGAAGTTTATTAAACTTTACTAAAATCAACAAATTTCCAAGGGGAACATATGATTTTAACTTTATGTTTAAACCCTTATGTGTTGTACTGCTCCCGAGCCTCTCGTCTTGGAGCCTGGCCACACCAGTCTTCTTTCAATGGGTGGATGCGCCTGGTCAGGATGTTTCCTGTGAAGGGAATCACACACTCCGTGGCCTGCTGCGTCCTGCTTCTCTCAGCGAGCATCGTGTGCGCGGGGTCCACCCACGCTGTAGCCTGAGTCAGAGCTTCATTCCTTTTCATGCTGTGTCATATTCCACCGGGGGGATGTGCTGCAGGAATAAGCCAGTTCTGACTCGTGTTGGAGCCGTTTCTTAGACTTCTCTCAGCTGTGCTTGTTATTATGATCACACTTGGTGGCCCACCTCAGAGAACCCTGCCGCTCTGCCTGACCATTAAAGGCCCCATCAGTTCAGTTCAGTCGCTCAGTCATGTCCGACTCTTTGTGACCCCATGGACTGCAGCACGCCAGGCCTCCCTGTCCATCACCACCTCCCGGAGTCAACTCATGTCCATTGAGCCGGCGATGCCATCCAACCATCTCATCCTCTGTCGTCCCCTTCTCCTCCTGCCTTCGATCTTTCCCAGCATCATCCAGTGAGTCTTTTCCAGGCCACATACAGGATGGTTATTTTGAGACGTTAATTTGCCAACATCTTGGCGATCTGGCTCCCTGAACAAAGTTGTATTCCTTGTCTCGATACCTGTCTCTGATTCATCGGCCTGTCGTGGGGCAAGCAGAGTGAGGTTGGACTCAATAACAGATGGACCCCATGCTGTGTATCAATCCGTCCATCCATCCACCTACTCACTTATCCATCCATCCATCCATCCACCCACTTATTCACCCATCCACCCATCCATCCACCCACTTATCCATCCATCCATCCACCCACTTACCATCCATCCATCCATCCACCTACTCACTTATCCATCCATCTATCCACCTACTCACTTATCCATCCATCCATCCACCCACTTATCCATCCATCCATCAACCTACTCACTTATCCATCCATCTATCCACCTACTCATTTATCCATCCATCCATCCACCCACTTACCATCCATCCATCCATCCACCTACTCACTTATCCATCCATCCATCCACCCACTTATTCACCCATCCACCCATCCATCCACCTACTCTCTTATCCATCCATCCATCCACCCACTTATCCATCCATCCATCCACCTACTCACTTATCCATCCATCCATACATGAACTCTGGCCTGTTTCCACCTTGTGGCTATTGTAAATGGCGCTGCAATGGTACATACAAGTTCCCACTCTATTTTAAAAATCCCTTTCTCACCTTAACACACAACCATAACAATAACAAGAAATCTAAATACGCCCAAGAGAGCCTCCCTGACACTCAGGGTAAGTTTGAGTAGTTCTGAGTTCCCTGAGGGAACATTTCCTTTAGGGGCAGAATATACACCAAGACAAAGCCGTTTGGAGGAGAAATTTCGGAAAGACCCCTGAAGGTGTTCCCCTCTCAGAGTAAACTCAGAAGCTTCCACAGAGCAAAGAGCACCAAGAACCACCTCTCCGGGGAAGTTTTATGACACTGAAGAGGGTGACCAGTGGATGTGCACAAATACACCGGTTAAAAAGGAACCACAGCCCCAAACGGGTTTTTTTGCTCAGGGTTGGGGCTTCCCTGGTGGCTCAGATGGTCAAGAATCTGCTGCCTACCAATGCGGGAGACCCAGGTTCAATTCCTGCATCAGGAAGCTCCCTTGGAGGAAGGCATGGCAGCCCACTCCAGCGTTCTCGCCTAGAGAATGCCTCAGACAGCGGAGCCTGGTGAGACTGGATTGCAGTTTCAACCTGTCTCAGAAACCTGATGTCAGAAACAGTGGATCTGAGATTTCCTGACTCACAAAGGGAGGAAATTTGCATGATAAAGAACCCTGCCAGTTCTCTCCCTCCCCAAAGAAGGTGTCCCGGCTTAAAAAATAAGCCTCTCTTTTCTTTTGCTATCAGCTCTGCCAGCCCGAGTCTCCTCCCGTCGAAAACCTCTCACTTTGTACCGCGACTCAGAGAGCCCGGCTCCTTACTGCGTGGGATGCCAGAGAATTAAAAAAAACAAAATAAAACACAGCTCACTCTGTCAGTTTCCCTTCCTTGTTTACCTTCCCCAAGTTTCCCCCTCTCGGAAGCCTGAAATCCTTTTTTTCTTCTTGTTTTCACAAAACTGACGTCTGTAAAGATGCTAAATGTGCCGGTGTTCCAACCCTTGCTTTAAGACACTCATCACTTGAGAGAGAGAGAGAGAGAGAGTGTGTGTGTGTGTGTGTGAGAACTGTTTTCCTCTTTGGTCAGTCTAAGGTGCAAGCCCCCTCTGCCTCATAAATACAGAATGCGTGAAGGAGAAAGATTTCCTCTGCATTTATAATTTTAGTGAATAGCAAGTCCTTATATATTTTAAAAAATTTTTATTTTGGACTATAGCTGATAAACAATGTTGTGATATTTTCAGTAAAGGGACTTGGCCGGACATATCCACGTATTGGAGCTTCCCTGCTGGCAGAGATGGTAATGAATCTGCTCGAAATGCAGGAGACCTGGGTTCCATCCCTGGGTCGGGAAGATCCCCTGGAGGAGGGCATGGCAACCCACTCCAGTATGCTTGCCTGGAGAATCCCAGGGTCAGGGGAGCCTGGTGGGCTACAGTCCACGGGGTCGCGGGACGCGGCTGGTTCTTTGAGTTTTCCAGTATGTATCGCTTCTTACTGAGCTCACAGGGCAGGGTGTGGGTCTCCAGCCCCCGTTGTTTCATTGTGGGGGAGGCATGGCTCCTGCTTCTGTTGCTCGGGTTTTGTTGCTCAGCCAGCCTGCTTGGCTCTGGGGGTAGGCGAACCTGCTTTCTCGAGGGATCCTTAGCTGCCAGGAGGGTCCGGTATTTCTCCACGTGTAATCCCCTAGTGGGACGAAGTGTCGAATCACCGCTTCTATCCACATCCGTTTTGCTGGGTCTCTGCACTCCGGTTAACAGACTCAGCTCCCCGCCCCCGGCCGGCAAGGATGCCAAGACCGTGCGGAGCTAACTGCAAAGAAGGGGAAAAAAAAAAAAAAAGCAAGTGCAGAGAAGGAATTCTAATTGAAACCAGTTGCGTCGGAGGCCGATTTGCCGACCGGGAAGAGGTCCTCGGGCGGCGCTGGGGTGGGGGCGGGGCGGGGGCCTCCGGGCTGAGGCCGGCAGCTGGGGGCTGTCGGTCCGCGGACGGAGATCAGACCTCGCCCCGGGGCCGGGCGCGCTCGGGGGACGCGGCCGCAACTTCTGCGGCCTTGGAGAGACACACAGCTTGGGTGCTTATGGTAGAAGTGCGGGGAGAGACTGGAGTGGGTGGCCCAGGAGAAGCCTCCTTAATGATAATCCCTGAAAACCGGGTTTGGTGGTGTGTTGTTTTTTTTTTTCCCCCTCCAGAACCATACATCATTGTCAAGCGAGAAGATTAAACTTATTGTTTCTTTCTTGAACCGGCAACTCAAGGTGAGTGGAAATGTCTTGAAATGCAAAACAGCCCAGCAGACAAAGTGCGGCGGAGATGCAGACCGACAACACAGGTTTCCTTCCTGGGTGTTTTTTAAGGGGATTCGGGGGAGGGGGAGGCGGCGAAACGACGCTGAAACGGAGACGCTCCAATGATACCCGACTCAGACGCGTCTGTCGACGTTGGGTGTTTTATTTCAAGGCTGGGAAGGAACGTTATTTTTGCTCCATCACTCAGACCATTACTTGTGCGGGGGTGGGGGGTGGAATGAGGCTGCGAGATAAACGCCGTCATTTATTTAGAATGAAATAGAGTAAGGAGGGGGCCTCCCCCTCCGTCCTGACAGGCTCCGGGAGGAGAGCCTACGACTGCAGGGACAGGAAGAGAACCATCTGGTGGAAAAGTGTTCAGGAAATTCAGCCTCTTGTCTGGCCGAGTTTTCAATATGCAGATGGGGGCCAGGCACCTGGCGTTCCCACGTGGACCCGATGTGTGGGGCGTGCTTGCGGCTTAACCTGCTCCCTCCTCCTCTCGCGGGCAATTTGTTCTGGTCAAGCTGCATTTCAATCATTGTGTGTCTGTGTATGAGTGTATACATAAACTTGTGTGTGTGTGCGTGTGTGTGTGTTAGTCGCTCAGTTGTGTCTGACTCTTTGCAACCCCCTGGACTGTAGCCCGCCAGGCTCCTCTGTCCATGGGATTCTCCAGGCAGGAATGCTGGAGCGGGCTGCCATTTCCTCCTCCAGGGGAATCTCCCTGACCCAGGGGTCAAACCCGGATCTCCTGTATTGCAGCCAGACTCTTTAGATGTATGTAAATATTATATATATACATTATATATAAGTATTATACATAGACACCTATATAGATAAATGTAAATGTTGTATATAGACATTCTATGTAAGCATTAGACATGATATACACACATATTTAAATATTGTGTATAGATAGTGGATGTAGTAGAGAAGGAAATGGCAACCCAGCCCAGTATTCTTGCCTGGAGAATCCCGTGGACAGAGGAGCCTGGAGGGCCGCAGTCCATGGGGTTGCACAGAGTCAGACACAACTGAAGCGACTTAGCATGCATTGGATATAAGTATTTATGAAAGTGTTTCTAGTATAACATACGTAAGTATTCATGTAGGCGTTGTATATAAACACTGCATACAGACATTGTAGACATTTTTTATCAAAATTCTACAAAGACTGTGTGTATGTAGACATGGCTATAGAAGCACACACAAGCACTGTAGTAGACATTATCTGTATCACATGTGTATAGTGTAGCTGTTTTCTGAGTATACAGGGCCAGTGCCAGAGCGAAGTCGCTCAGTCTTGTCCTGCGCTCTCAGACCCCAGGGACTGTAGCCCACCAGGCTCTGCCATCCCTGGGATTCTCCAGGCAAGAAGCCTGGAGTGGGTTGCCATGTCCTTCTCCAGGGGATCTTCCCGACCCAGGGACTGAACTCAGGTTTCCTGTATTGCAGTCAGACTCTTTACCATCGGAGCCACCAAGGACACTCTACTCTATATTATAGACGAATCTAAGTGTTATATATAGACATTGCCTGCAGACATTATCCACAGGTATTACATATCGGTGTTGTATATAGATAAACACTGTACATAGACATCGTATGTAGATATTTTATATAAAAATGTGTACAGATTATAATAGACATTGTATAGAAACATGTAAACACTGTTGTAGACGTTATATACATTCCATGTAAACAGTTTATAGTAGAGGCGTACGTAGAGGCATAATTATATAGAGACGCGTGTAAGTATTATGTACAGACACTGCTCACAGACATGTATATATAGATATTACATGTAGACGGGTTGGGACTATCCCCTGGAGGAGGGCATGGCAACCCACGCCAGTATTCTTGCCTGGAGAGTCCCATGGACAGAGGCGCCTGGCGGGCTACAGTCCATGGGGTCACAAACAGTCAGACACGACTGACGACACTCACTCATTATACGTAGATATCATATATACTTAGGTAAACATTGCATAGAGACCTTTTAGGTGGGTATTTTATATAAAAATTACATACAGAGTACATATAGACATTGTATGCAGATGTGTCTAAACACGGGATGCACACATTGTATGTAGATGTTATACGTAATTATTACATATGTACACGGTGTGTGCATGTTGTATGTAGACTTTACATATGAACACTGTAGGCGTTACACGTAGACACTATACATAAGCATTGCATTGACACACTATATAGAGATGCCATGTATGACATAGCATGTACACGTTACACACATGCATTTAACACACATGTCTCATGTGTGCGCGCATGCGTGTGTGTGTGTGTGTGAGCAATTCATTCACGTCCGGCTCTTTGCACCACCATGGACTGCGGCCTTCCAGGCTCCTCTGTCCCTGGAATCCTCTAGGCAGGAACAGTGGAGTGGGTTGCCATTTCCTCCTCCAGGGGATCTTCCCGACCCAGAGCTCGAACCAGTGTCTCCTGGACGAGCAGACAGATTCTCTACTGCTGAGCCTCCAGGGAAGCCCACCACAGTCCCTAGCGCTCCCTAATGCCTCACTCACATCAACCGGCCTCTTATCCTTAAACAACCGGCCTCATTCCTGACGGCATTTGAGTTTGAAGCCCTTGATTTAGAGAAACACACCTTTTCAACACCCAGGGCCCAGGCCCTCAACGGGCATTGGTTCAATACTTACTAAAACATCTTAGAAGGAAGTGCCATCTCTCTGTATTGGGGTGCATCCAAGGGGCTGCCCTGAAATGCACGTTAGCCTCCAACCTGATGCTTTTCGGGCATTCGTCCAGCCTGTGCCTGAGCCAGGGAGCCAGGGCAGCGGCCCAGATCGGTGTAGACGGCCACGCACAACGCAGGTGCTGAGTGACCCATGAGACCCGGGGCCCTGGACGCTTCTCACTTGCCCTTCAGAAATTTTTTAAATGGAAAATGCAATTTGGGAGATGTTTAGAGAAAAAAGAAAAAAAAAGAGGCAGGCAAGTCCGAGGACATCAGCAGATGGAGCTGGGGGCAGGGAAGTGGATGTGGTGGCCGCGATGAGACCCGGAACTCCCCGGAGAGCTTCCCCACACCGCCAGCCCCCGTGCGTTCAGTGCCTGACAGATGGACGCGGCGTCGTTGCGGGGCTGTTGCTGACAGCGCAGCCCGGAGACCGCATGTAATGAGGCAGCGGGTGGTTGACCTGCGTGGTGTCGGGGGGGTCACCTGCAGGGAGAAGCCTGCCGACGCCTGGGTTCAGCCCCGACCTGCAGAGATCGGAGCCGGACAGGTGCCCTGCTGGCACGTCCTCGTCACCGCTGGAAGGCATCCGGTGCGGGCGGTCCAGAGAGGCCTTCCGGGGCTTCGGGACAGAGGATGGCAACTGGATGTTTCACACCGTTAGTGTGGTGGGGACGCTGTCGGGGAAGCCCCAGGCAGGCGGGTGGTGTGGGGGCAGGGGGCAGTCTTTCCTGACGGCAGATGGACAGGAGGTGCTGGGAGGAAAGGGAGACGGGACCGCTGACGTGTGGTGGCACGCACGCACGCACCCACCCACACACACACACACACGTTCTCACAGGCAAATAGTGGCATGCACGCACGCACACACCCACCCACCCACCCACACACACACGTTCTCACAGGCAAACACAGGTCCAAGCACGCAGAAAGGAACGCACACACCCACAGTCACAGACACGCACATTCTCACAGGCAAATAGTGGCACGCACGCACGCACACACCCACACACACACACACGTTCTCACAGGCAAATAGTGGCACGCACGCACACACCCACACACACACACACGTTCTCACAGGCAAATAGTGGCACGCACACACACACACACCCACCCACCCACACACACACACACGTTCTCACAGGCAAATAGTGGCACGCACGCACGCACACACCCACCCACACACACACGCACGTTCTCACAGGCAAATACAGGTCCAAGCACGCAGAAAGGAACGCACACACCCACAGTCACAGACACACACACACACACACACGTTCTCACACACAGGCAAATACAGGTCTAAGCGCGCAGACAGGAACACACACACCCACAGTCACACACACACACATTCTCACAGGCAGATACAGGTCCAAGCACGTAGAAAGGAACGCACACACCCACAGTCACAGACACGCACACACACACACACACATATTCTCACACACAGGCAAATACAGGTCCAAGCACATTCAGACAAGAACACACACACCCACAGTCACAGACACACACAGACCTTCTCACACACAGGCAAATACAGGTCCAAGCACATATTCAGACAGGAGCATACATCCACAGTTACAGATACACACACACATTCTCACACACAGGCAAATACAGGTCCAAGCACGCAGACAGGAACACACACACCCACAGTCATAGACACACACACACACACGTTCTCACACACAGGCAAATGCAGATCCAAGCACACATTCAGAGAGTAACACATACACATGCAGTCACATACACGTTCACAAGCACATTCTTAACACACATGCAAATACACGTCTAGGCATGCATTCAGACAGGCGCACATACACCCACAGTCACACACACACAGCTTCTCACACACAGGCAAATACAGATCCAAGCACGCATTCAGACAGGAACACATACACCCACAGTTACACACACGTTCACACACACATTCTTAACATAGGCAAATATAGATCCAAGCACATATTCAGACAGGCACACACACACCCAGTCACACACATCCCTGCTCACACACGTGCAAACACAGGTCCAAGCACGCATTCAGCTAAACCCACACATGGGCAGACACACCCCCACAATGACACACACACACACACCCATAGTCACACACAAATGCACATACATTCTCACACACATGCAATTCTCTGTGCCTGCTTGCGTGCTAACTCGCTTCAGTCCTGTCCGACTCTTTGCGACCCTGTGGAGTGTAGCCTGCCAGGCTCCCCTGTCCATGGGGTCCTCCAGGCAAGAACACTGGAGTGGGCTGCCGTTGCCTACTCCAGGCATCTTTCCTGATCCAGGGATCGAACCTGAGTATCCTGCGACTCCTGCATTGCAGGCTGATTCTTTGCCCACGGAGCTGCCTGGGAGGTCCAAACATGTGTACTGCTGCTGCTAAATCGCTTCAGTCTTGTCCGACTCTGTGCGACCCCATAGACGGCAGCCCACCAGGCTCCTCTGTCCCTGGGATTCTCCAGGCAAGAGTACTGGAGTGGGTTGCCATTGGAGTGGGTTGCCATTGCCAGGTCCAAATATGTGTACACACATGTGCAAATACTCATAGCCACACACAATTACAGTGTACAGCACAAGCTGTGTGCATGCACACAGACTTACATGTTACACACACACACATAGACATGTCTGCAAGTTTGCTCGTTGCTACATATAACAAACATGCATGCACTTATCCTTAGGTGTACACCTGTGCACACACACGGACCCCTATGCACACAGCAGCTCACCCTGGGGGGAATGGATGTGTGTATATGTACGGCTAAGTCCCTGCAATGTTCATCTGAAACCATCACCACATTGTTAATTGGCTATACCCCCGTGCAAACTAGGACTTCCCTGGTGACTCAGACAGGAAAGAATCTGTCTGCAGTGCAAGACACCCTGCATTGCAGGTTTGATCCCTGGGTCGGGAAGATCCCCTGAGGGAGGAAATAGCAACCCACTCCAGTATTCTTGCCTGGAGAATCCCATGGACAGAGGAGCCTGGCGGGCTGCAGTCTACAGGGTTCCAAAGAGTCTGACACAACTCAGCGAATAACGCTTTCAACACTTTGAATACAAAATAGAAACTTAAAAAATAAAAAACCCTAGAGGGACTATTTTAGGGATGACCAAAGTAATTTTTTTCCCTTAGGAAGAACTTTATGGTCACGTGGTCTGTTGCATAAACTCTGCAATTGCCAGGTTGAAGCAGCCAAACGGCAAAAACCTTAAAAATCTGGGCAAAAACGTTAAACATGGAGTGGCGTTGAGCCCAGCCGCCCGAGGTCTCCACAGAAGGCTGTGATGGCTTTGCTGAGCAGAGTCTATATTTTCTGAAACAAGCCTCCTGCCTGTGAACCTTCAGTGCCATGTTAGTGATCTGTCTAATCTACCTATTTATTTACCAGGAGCGGTGATTAAGCAGAAGGTACCGCCCATGGAGGACTTGCAGTTAAAATCCAGGCTGTTCTGTGTCACACGAGGCCACCCCCTGCTTGTACCCCTCCCCTCGAATTTTTTTTTTTTTTCTTTTCGCATCATCTCACAAATCCTTGGATAGAAAGTTTTTTTTTTTCCTTTCCCTGCTTCTTCGAGGCAGAGCTTGTAATAATAATAAACCATCTGGCTTACTCAGACATGAAAGATTAAAATGATATACAGTAAGAAGCCTGCCCATTCAGTTGCTAATGTCTTAAACCACAACTCCAGCGCCGAGCCAGTCTTGGGAGGCAAAAGGTAATTAAAAGACCTCCTTGCAGAGATGGGCCACTGGGAGCCGAGGCAGGGGAGTCCCAGAAAGCTGAACTGATTTTTTGAGACGGGCATGGCAGCTGATCTGTGTCCACGGTCAGGCGGGAGACGGGCGAGGCCAGCACGCTGTCGTCCTCCGGGTCTCAGTCCAGAAGTGAGGGCGTGCTGCATGCGTGCTCAGCTGCCTCAGTCGTGTCTGACTCTTTGCAACCCCGTGGACTGGAGCCCACCGGACTCCTCTGTCCATGGGATTCTGCAGACAAGAATATTGGAGTGGGTAGCCATCCCCTTCTCCAGGGGATCTTCCCCACCCAGGGATCAATCCTAGGTATCCTGCATTGCAGGCACATTCTTTACCATCTGAGCCATCAGGGAAATCCCCAAAAGTGATAGTCACTAAATTGTGTCAGACTCTGCTACCCCACGGACTGTAGCCCACCAGACTCCTCTGTCCTCGGGATTCTCCAGACAACAGTGCTGGAGTGGGTTGCCATACCCTCCTCCAGGGGATCTTCCCCACTCAGGGATTGAACTCGTGTCTCCTGCATTGCAGGCAGATTCTTTACCATCTGGGCCACAACTTGGGTGACGTATATGCGTACGATCTCAGCTAAGTCAACCCAGAAGTGTTTCTCCTCTCTGCGCATGATGGTGCCGGCTCCCTGTCCGCTTCCTGCTGCTGCTGCTAAGTCGCTTCCTACGGAGTCATTATCCTGCTCTCAGTCGTCTGCATCCATCAGCGTCCAGCGTCCTCTGGGTGAAGACTGAGTCACTCCCAGGACCGGCTTGTCAGATACCAGAGATGCCGGGATATTGGACTTTTCTGGGTTTGTAACAGAGCAGAGGGGCTTCCCAGCTGGCACTCGTGGTAAAGAGCCTGCCTGCCAATGCAGGAGACATAACACACGTGGGTTCCATCCCCGGCTGGGGAAGGTCCCCTGGAGGAGGGCATGGCAACCCACTCCAGTACTCTTGCCTGGAGAATCCCAGGGACAGACGAGCCTGGTGGGGCTACAGTCCACAGGGTCACAAAGAGCCGGACACGACCGATGCGACTTTGCACGCGGGCACACAGCGGGGACGGAGTTCAGCACTCAGAGGAGGGTGGATTTGACCCTCTTTGGAGCTCTCGAAGCATTTGAGACTTTGGGTCAGAATGTTGACACCCAACTCTGTTCTCTGTCCCGGGGGTTTCCAAACCTACACACTCCCTCCCCCTCCTCCTCTCGTGGTTCAGAAACGGCTCCAGGCTTTAAATGCACTCAATACTTTTGTTTATATCATTAATCTCAAGACTTCGGGCTTCTGGGGAAACAGGGGTTGAGAAAAGACGGGTTGGGTTGGCTCTGTTGGGTTTGCGTGTGTCCAGAAGCGCTGTCTCTACTGACCTCCTGAGGGACCTTCCCTGTGTCTGTCTGGAGGGTCTCCACGGGACCCCCAGAAACGCAACCCTTCTCCAGCTGTGCTAGTAACGACAATGTGCATTTTGCACCCAGAGCTCCTGCAGGGACTTCCCAACTTTTAAGACTGCTTGCGTTTTTGTTGTTCTTTTTTGCTCCCCTCTTGTTTGTGAAAATGCCAGGATGATTTAATTTGGGGATCTGGTTCCTGAGGCTCCGCCGTGTTTCGAGCCAGTGAGCACAGGGTTTTCCTGTCCTCTGAGGACTGACCACCCGGCTGCGATGACCTCTGCCAACCTTGGTGAGAAGCGATGAGTCTGGCTAGCTTTCAAATCAGAAAACACAACAGATTCATTTTTTTTCTCTCTCTGGGACATGCGAGGCAGACTGAGTAAACGCGCCCAATTTGGGAGTCTGAGCTAGGACTCTCTCAAGGCGATCATTTTTTGGAAGCACAAGTTCTGGGGTTTTTTTTGTGGGAGGGTGGCTCGTGGTTCAAGAACAGCACCTCAATAACTGCAATCATGATTCTTCTGAGCTGAGCTACGGAGACAAGGTGCATGTCTGTTGACAGATGAATGGATAAGAAAATGTATTTATATAACGTTCCCTCGTGTGTCTAAACACACCGGGGAATATTATTCAGCCTTTAAAAAAAAGAGAGAGAGAAGGCAGTCTTGCCATTTGCGACAACACGGATCGACCTGGAGGGCATTATGCTAACTGAGATGGAGTCAGACAGAGAGAGACAAATTCTGCATGATTTCTCTGCTACGCAGAATCTAAAATAGTCAGACTCACGGGGGCAGAGGAGGATGGTTGCCCAGGGCTGAGGGAGGTGGAACCGGGGAGGCGATGATCTAGACCAAGGGTCCCCAGCCTCCGGCTCCTGATGCCTGATGATCTGAGATGAGCCGATGTAATCACGAAAGAAATCAAGTGCATGGTGAACGCGATGTGTGTGAATCATCCCGAAACGCTCCCCACACACCCACCTCAGCCCGTGGGAAAACCTGTCTCCCACGAAACTGGTCCCTGGTGCCTAAACGGTGGGTGACTGCTGTCTCGAGCACAGCCTTCCAGCTCTAAGAGGAAGACGTCCTACTCGTGGGATGCACAGCGTGGGAAACGGTGCTGTGCTGCACGTTTGAAATTGGATAAAGGAAGTTCCTGGGGCTTCTCTGGTGGCTCGCATGGGAAGGAATCCACCAGCCAATGCGGGAGACCTGGGTTCAGTCCCTGGGTTGGGAATACCCCCTGGAGGAGGGCATGGAAACCCACTGCAGTATCCTTGCCTGGAGAATCCCATGGACAGAGGAGCCTGGAGGGCTACAGTCCACGGGGTCTTAAAGAGTCAGACACGATGTAACCGACTAAACAGCAGCACAGTGTGGATGTTTGGCAGACAGAAAGCGTCCAAGCTGGCTGAGACCCCAAATCCTGTCTTTCCATCTCAGCCATACAACCCCCGCCCCCCATCAGATCACACATATCTACAGTTCTGTGCGTTATGGGGCCTGGGTCACAACCACAGGAATCTTCCAGTATCACAAAAGCCGCTGGAGGCAGTTATGGAAATGGAGAGACGTGGCTGACTGCCGATAAAACTTTATTTACAAAAACAGGCAAGGGGCCGGATCGGCTGCAGGGAAAGTCCTGGTCTAAATCTTTGCCTATCAGAGTGGGGTTCCGGGGACTTCAGCCTCCCCACCGCCTGGGAACAGCCTCATGGGTTTCACACACCATCCCCCTGCTCCCAACCAGCTGGAGGAAGCTCAGCCATGAGATGTGGCCACATTGTGATGTAGAGTCTGGCTTCTGAAAGGGGTTTGGAGATGGTGCCAGACATTGGAAAAAAACCCTGATGGTGGGCAGGATTGAAGGCAGGAGGAGAAGGGGATGACAGGGGATGAGATGGTTGGGTGGCATCACCAACTCGATGGACATGAGTTTGAGTACATTCTGGGACTTGGTGATGGACAGGGAGGCCTGGCGTGCTGCAGTCCATGGGGTCGCAGAGTCGGACACGACTGAGTGACTGAACAACAAAAATAAATAACTACACCTACAGCATTTATTCTGTTTTTCTGAGGCTACCTCCTCACTGATGATGATTTTAGGGGCACTGGGTTGTTTTGTAAAAAGAGTTTAGAATGTCTGACCACTCAGACAGGTGGATTCTGGGCCTGGAGTCCAGCTGTGTGGACATCAGTTTTTTCATCCGGCGTCCTGGGTTGGAATGAGAGAGCATCTTTGCTATAATAGCCTCTGTGTGTCAGTGGCTCAGTCATGTCTGACTCTCTGCGACCCCCGGGACTGTAGCCTACCAGGCTCCTCTCTCCATGGGATTCTCCAGGCGAGAATACTGGAGTGGGTTGCCATGCCCTCGTCCAGGGGATCTTCCCGACCCAGGGATGGAACCCGAGTCTCCCGCATTGGTAGGCGGATTCTTTACCATCTGAGCCACCAGGCAAGCCCTAGAATAAAAGGCCACTGCTAAGCAATTCTTGGCCATCACAGCTGCAGCCTGGTTAAGTGTGCAGCCTCCAAATGTTAAGGTCAGACCGAGAAGGTCTCAGAGTGCAGGCGTCGAGGGTGCCTGCACCCCAGGCGTCGAGGGGGGACCTTGGGAAGGCACAGATAAATAAGTCATGATCTAACCCTCTGGGAGAAATCCAGCCAGGAAAGCAGGAGCAAGTGCTTGACAGAGAGACAGAGAATCTCGTTATCTTAACAGCTGTAAATCCCAATTATTTCTCAGACAGTAAAATCCACTCTAAAATATGCATACTTTAAAAAAAAAATGTGTGACACTTTGGGTATTACGAACGCCCCCAAACCCAGATCTCTCAGCGCCTCTCTCTAATCGCTGGCATTTTCTTTTTCTGCAGTGGCTCTGATTTCAGGAAATTTCCATCTCCCCTTTTCTGCAGGTATGTGAGTCCAAGATAGATGACTCGGAACCGACACTTCTGCGGGCAGCAGGGCTTGCTGTCAGGGGAGGCGCAGGTCTGCTGATCAAGGCTGTCTGCACGGAGCTGTGAAGCGGCTTCTGCAAACTCAAGCATGCACAGACGCCCTGCCTGGCTCTCGGAGTTCGGATCCCGGTGTCCCTTTGATCCCCACATCCCAAAGACTAACAGTCAGAAAGGTGCATCCTTTGCGCCAAACTTGGGTGGATTTCATTTTTCAGCGAGCGCTCGGCTAACTTTCTGATTTTTTTTTTTTTTTGTCCCCACCCTGCAAGTCATTCTGTGTCTTGGCAGCCAGGAAAATGTAAATGAGATTTTTTTTTTTTTTAACAAGGCAGGCCCTCAGAGGTGACCCCTCATGGATCTAAGCGGCAGAGTTGCAGGCGTGGCTGGGGAAGAACGCTCCGAGAACGCTGGCCCTTGTGATTCATCACCACCCGCCGCCTTTGGCTGGGGGGAGACAGACAAGCCTCTTAATGAGCGGAGATCAGTCTGCGCGGGGAGACCTCTGATATGTGACACCAGGCACCCACAAACCCGGCCCCGCCCCGCCCGCTCCCCCGAAAATAGACAAATAAATCAAAGGCAGCTCGGTGGCCACCGCGCCTGGCACTGAACGATCATCGCCGCCCCGGGCTCTTTGAAGCTGTTTAAATTCTTCCCGAACACGGGCGTCCGCTGCCTGCCGTCCCCACCCCCGACCCCCCCGCCGCCCTGAACGAGGACAATCAAAGTCCGGCGGGGTGGAAGAACAGCACAGGGCAGAAGCTAGGTGCAGGGTAAACGGCAACACAGGAAGTTTTTCCTTCTTGGATGTTGCTGTTCTGGAGATCAAAGTTCTGGGTTTGGCGCTAATTAAGAAAAGCGAATGCGGACTCCCTCCCCGGCCTTCTGGCACGGAACGCGGCCTCGGAGGAGGATGGCCCCTGAAATCTCCCCAAGATTTAAATAATTAATATGACACCTTGAGCTCCAAATGGGGAAAAGTAAAGAAAACACAGGGAAGCCAGTGTTGGAGGTGTCAACAATACCCGGGCCAGTTTTGCCATTTGTTCTGGGGCTGGGGGGTTGGGGGGATGAAGGCTCGGCTCTTTGTCATGCTAAGGGATCCCTTTGTGGGCACCGGGTCCCCGGACCCCCTCCGAAGGAGGCTTGGAAGAGAGGGAGTGTGCGTCCCCGTGCTGGAGGATGGTCGTTTAATGGTGTTTAATCCTCTTAATCCGGGCCATCGCCGGCTGCAAAGATGGTCCCAGAAGCCCCACAGAGCCAGCGCCTGGTGGGCAGAGCGGGCTAGGAGGGGGACCTGGGTTTGCCACATGGCGTTGTGTTCAATTCCTCTGCGTGTGCCTGGAGCCATCTGACCGCAGGCGAGGAGGATGCAGTGGAAATCAGCTGCAAATCCCATGTCCTGTGCAGTGTCTGGGGAGCAGCGCCAGCCACATGGATGGGTGGATGGATGGATGAATGGATGATGGATGATGGGTGGATTGATGGATGGTGGGTGGATGGATGGGGATGGATGGATGAATGATGGGTAGATGGGTAGATTGATGGGTGATGGATGGGTGGATGGATGGGTGGATTGATGGATGATGGGTGGATGGGGGATGGATGGATGGATGATGGATTGATGGATAATGGGATGGATGATGGGTGGATGGATGGATGGGTGGAAGATGGGGGATGGATGTATGATGGGTAGATGGGTGGATGGATGGATGATGGATGGGAGATGGATGATGGATGGATGGGTGGGTGGGTGGATGGATGGGTGGGTGGGTGGGTGGGTGGACGGATGGATGGGGGATGGATGATGGATTGATGGGTGATGGATGGATGGATGGATGGGTGGGTGGATGGATCGTGGATAGGTGGATGGATGGGTAAAGGAATGGATGATGGGTGGATGGGAGATGGATGATGGATAGGTGGGTGGATTGATGGATGATGGTTGGGTGGATGGATGACAGATGGGTGGATGAATGATGGGTGGATGGATTTATGATGGATGGGTGGATTGATGGATGGGTGGGTGGGTGGATGGATGGATGGGTGGGTGGATGGATGGATGGGTGGGTGGATGATGGATTGATGGGTGATGGATGGATGGATGGGTGGATGATGGATGGGTAGATGGATGGATGGATCAATGATGGATGGGTGGATGGGGGATGGATGATGGATGGGTACATGGATGGATCAATGATGGATGGGTGGATGGATGGACGATGGATGGATGGATGGATGATGGGTGGGGGATGGATGATGGATGGATGGGTGATGGATGGATGGATGGATGGGTGGGTAGATGATGGATGGGTAGATGGATGGATGGATCAATGATGGATGATGGATGGATGGATAGGGGATGGATGATGTGTGGATGGGTGGATTGATGGGTGAGGGATGGATGGATGGGTGGGTGGATGATGGATGGGTAGATGGATGGATGGATCAATGATGGATGATGGGTGGATGGATGGATGGTGGATGGATGGATCAGTGGAGGGATGGATAATGGGTAGATGGGGGATGGAGGATGGATGGGTGGGTGGATTGATGAATGATGGATGGGTGGATGGATGGATGGATCAATGATGGATGATGGGTGGATGGATGGATGATGGGTGGATGGATGGATGATGGATGGCACACCTAGGTGACCAGGGTGGGGACTGGGATCTTAGCTTAGAGCACATGTGTGGGCACAAACACACAGACCCACATAAAACACATACAGAGATACACACAGACACACATAGTATACACACACTGCACGTTCTAAAGACACTCAGACACACAAGACATACACAAGCACACAACACACACTGCATGCAGAGATGCAAGCGCACACACAAGACTCAGACACGCAGTCACAGAACATCCACACCCATCCACGTCCTGACCCCCGTGTAGAGTAGTGTCCCCAAAGACGTCCACATCCTGCTTCCTAAAGCCTGGGACCTGTTTTTTTTAACGTGGGAGAAGGACCTCTGCAGACGCGATTAAACGAAGGGTTTTGATGGAGAGGGTCTTCTGTGTTATCCAGGTGGCCCCTAATTGCAATCACGAGGGACCTCATAAGAGGAAGCAGAGAGGGCTGTCTCTCCCTTCTGCCCTCTGCCCTTGCAAAATCAGCTGCAGCAGGAGGTGGTCCCCCCGCCTCTCTGGTCATCCTCGGGGAGCTGGGCTCTTGAGGCCACTCAATAGGTTGCATCGTGATGCCAAGTGTGGACCAGATTAATTTTGCAGCGCGATTGTGCCAAACATCAGAGAAGCATGTGGTGAAATGATCCTGGTGTTCCCTTTCACGGGCATTCCTTTGCTCCTCAAAATTACTTTTTATTCCAATTATGGATATTTATGGAGACATTGTTTGATAATGTAATAATATTTGCCACTTCCCTTCCTCCGAGGGCCACGATGAATGTTTAATAAGACACCAAAGTTGGAGAGGTGTTATGAGCTTCTCCAAAGAAAGGTACTCCATAAATTAATAACAGGGAGAAATTATGCACCACATACCACATTGTGTAAAAAGGAGGAAAAAAATCAATTGCTACATCTGAAGGGCCGCCAATCCACTTTATATTCTGAATGTTAGAGTTAATTAATTAAGTTACACCTCTATTACAGAAACAAACACGTCAGCTTTTTAAGTTCTTATTTTTCAGGCACAAAAAGTCATGGGGTTCCCTGAGGGGGTGGGTTCCCCACCACGTTGCCACTGAAAGTTGTTATTTAGTCACTTAATCATGTCCGACTCTGTGCCACCCCATGGACTGCAGCCCGCCAGGCTTCCCTGTCCTTCGCCATCTCCTGGAGTTTACTCAAACTCACTCCATCAAGTTGGTGATGCCATCCAACCGTCTCATCCTCTGTCGTCCCCTTCTCCTCCTGCCCTCAGTCTTTCCCAGCATCAGGGTCTTTTCTAATGAGTCACTTCTTTGCATCAGGTGGGCAGAGTGAGTATTGGGGCTTCAGCTTCAGCACGAGTCCTCCCAGTGAACGTTCAGGCTTCATTTCTATGAGTGTTTACAGCCACTGTATGAACTGTGTCCAAACCCCTGTGCACACAAAGCCAACAGCCCATCGCTGGCTACACGCAGAGGCTGCCATCAGACCCCCTGAACTTACTTATCTTATAACCAAAGGTTTGCATCCTTGGGGCTTCCATGGTGGCTCAGACGGGAAAGAATGTGCCTGCAATGCAGGAGACTCGGGTTCCATCCCTGGGTCGGGAAGATCCCCTGGAGAAGGGAAAGGCTACTCACTCCAGTATTCTTGCCTGGAGAATCCCATGGACAGAGGAGCCTGGCGGGCTGCAGTCCGTGGGGTCACCGAGAGTTGGACACGACTGCAGGGACTTGGCATGCACTAAGACACCTTCTCTTTCCAAGACCCACGGCAACTTCCGTGGCCCCCGCGGTGGATTTTCTCCTGTGCCTTCTCCCCGCTGTAATCTGTAACCCTGACCTCCTCTGCAAAAGCAGAGACCTTCAATTAGCGTCTCCGCCTGGGATTCTGGACTGTGGGTTTCTGCTGGGCTGGAGGAAACGCGAGGATGGAAGGGACGGAAAAAGGCAACGTTGCTCGTGGTCTGCGGCTTCCCGGCTGCCCACTCAGATTCCGGGGGTCGCTTGGGTAGCAGATTTCCCTGTGATACTTAAACTGTGGTTCGGTTTACAAGAATTCCAGGAGGCCTGGAGCAAACGGAATATCCAGTCGTGTCTAATTCTGCCCCTTGGCTTTCCAGTGAGGGGAAAATGCTGTAGGCTCTTGAAATTCCCGTGTGTGTGTCCCTATCTCTGTTTAACGTATTTACCTATCAATCATCTATCCATTATCTAGATAAACTGTGTCTAATTCAACCTCTCTATATCTAAAGTAAAAGAGTTAGTCGCTCAGTCATGTCCGATACTTGGCGACCCCGAGGACTGTACCCCACCAGGCTCCTCCATCCATGGGATTACTCCAGGCAATAATACTGGAGTGGGTTGCCATGCCCTCCTCCAGGGCATCTTCTCAACCCAGGGTTCGAACCCACATCGCCTGCATTGTAGGCAGATTCTTTACTGTCTGGGCCACCAGGGAAGCCCATCTATTTCTATCTCTGTTATCTATTTACATGTATGAACTTAGGTCTCCTGCATTGCAGGCAGATTCTTTACCAGCTGAGCCACAAGGGAAGCCCAAGAATACTGGAGTGTGTAGCCTATCCCTTCTCCAGCAGATATTCCCGACCCAGGAATCGAACCAGGGTCTCCTGCATTGCAGGCATATTCTTTACCAACTGGGCCATCAGGGAAGCTCATCTACTGTCTATCTATTATCTGTCTATTGATACATCTCTGTCTACTCATCCATCATGGGATCTTTTTCATCTGTTATCTATGAATCTATCATATAATATCTAATCTATCTTATTCAACATTCAACCAAACACGATTGACATCTTGGCCCCTTTTGCGTCTAGTTCTGTGACGTAATTTTAAAGGAGGCATAGTTTTCTAGCGAGGAGAAAGGCGAGCTGGATACATACTAGTTCAACGGATGCACAAATAATTCAGCGTGCGTGGGTGATGGTGTACCTGCCTCGCTGTCCTTGGACACTTGGAGTCGCCCTGGGCTGTGTCCCCGTGGGAGACCGTGGGCAGTCAGCCACCCCCAGGGGCTGAGGAACGGACTCGCCACCCAGCTGCGCGAGGAGCAGTGTCCTCAACCCGGGTGCCCTAAAAGTGTCTCCTCCGGGGACTCAGATGGATGATTTTCTGACACGTCTTGTCACCCAGTTAGAACATTTTCCTTTTCACAAAAACCTGTCACCTTTCCTCGCTTATCCTCGCAAGAGGAAAGTATTCTTTTAATAGCGGTGGTCATCACTCATCTGCTGAAATCTTTCGCCCTCCTCCCTTTCTGAACTCTTCCCAGGTGACGCCAGTGGTGAAGATCCCACTTGCCAATGCAGGACACGCAAGAGCTGTGGGTTTGATCCCTGAGTTGGGAAGATCCCCTGGAGGAGGGCATGGCAACCCACCCGCTGTTCTTGTCTGGAGAATCCCATGGATGGAGGAGCCTGGTGGGCTACAGTCCATGGGGTCACAAAGACTCAGACACGACTGAGAGACTGACCATGCATGCAACTCCATATCTATCGCTCTGTTTGGTTCCAAACAATTTATTTTGTTCCTGACACGACAGTCGAGTGATTTTTTCTCTTCCGAGTTTGTTTCAGACGTCCCATTTCCTGTCCCCATGGCTGATTCCTGGGGGCCCCGCGGTGGCGGGGGTGTCCCCGTATCCCTAACGACATGCCCGTCTGTCTTCCTTTCCATTGCGGCTCCTCATCCCCACATGCCTCACAGATGGTCCATCATGCGAACAGTCCCTGTCAGACAGACGGGATGCCGTCTGATAAAGGAGCATCCTTTTTTGGTTTTTGTTCAGTCACTTGGTCGTGTCCAACTTTTGGGGACCGCATGGACTGCAGCACACCAGGCTTCCCTGTCCTTCAGCATTTCCTGGAGTTTACTCAAATTCATGTGCATCGAGTCTGTGATGCCATCCAACCATCTCACCCTCTGTCATCCCCTTCTCCTCCTGCCTTCAATCTTTCCCAGCATCAGGATACTTTCAAATGAGTCAGCTCTTCGCATCAGGTGGCCAAAGTATTGGAGTTCCAGCTTCAGCATCAGTCCTTCCAATGAACGCCCAGGATTGATCCCCTTTAAGATGGTCTGGTTGGATCTCCTTGCAGTCCAAGGGACTCTCAAGAGTCTTCTCCAACACCACAGTTCAAAAGCATCCATTCTTCAGCGCTCAGCTTTCTTTATAGTCCAACTCACAGCCATACATGACTACTGGAAAAATCATAGCTTTGACTATATGGACCATTGTCAGCAAAGTAACGTCTCTGCTTTTTAATACTCTATCTAGGTTTGTCATAGATTTTCTTCCAAGGAGCACGTGTCTTTTAATTTCATGGCTGCGGTCACCATCTGCAGTGATTTTGGAGCCCAAGAAAATAAAGTCTCTCACTGTTTCCACTGCCATCTCTTTGCCATGAAGTGATGGGACCGGATGCCATGATCGTAGTTTTTGACTGTTGAGTTTTAAGCCAGCTTTTTCACTCTCCTCTTTCACCTTCATCAAGAGGCGCTTTCGTTCCTCTTCACCTTCTCTTTTACAGCCCTGTAAATATACGCAGCAGCTTTTCTGACACTATGAGGAGAGGAGCTGATGTACTTTCATCAGGCTTTTCGCTGGTGTGTTGCTGTTTTCTTTAAAGCAACGTGGTGAGCGTGGGTGACTGCGGGTAGTTGCGGGCATGTCTACGTTCTGCGGGAAAAACCACATTTTCCACCTGCCTGTGTCTGCCTGTCTCTGGACTGCTGGGACCCCGAGGTGGGCAGTAGGAGGAGGCAGCCCCGGGCTGGTGGTGACCCAGCTCCCAGCAGAGCGGCACAGTGCTTTCTGCCTTCTGAGTGATGACTCAGCCTGGCTTCCTTTTGTGGGGCCAGCGGGCAGTGGGCACCCTCCTGAGTGGACCGTTGATATAGAAGCTTGTGCGGGACAAACAGCCACTTTTCTTGGGTTAAACCCCCGGCCACAGACAGATCTTTAAGGCTTGCCTCCCATGCTGGGAACGGTGGAATCGCTGTGGTCCCATCTACAATTCCTCTCGACACTAGAGAAAGATTTATTCCAAGAACATTTGTTGAGCTCCCAGGTAAAAATAGGCCCCACTGACTATGCCAAGTGGATCAGTGGTAAAGAATCTGCCTGCGATGCTGGAGACACAGGAGACCCGGGTTCCATCCCTGGGTGGGGAAGATCCCCTGGAGGAGAAAGTGACTACCCACTCCAGTATCCCTCCCTGGAGAATCCCAGGGACAGAGGAGCCTGGCAGGCTGCAGCCCACGGGGTTGGCTGCAAACAGTTGGAGATGACGTGGCAACGGAACAGCAGCAAGAAGGCAGAAGGCAGGTGCATCTTAGTAGAACTCCCTGAGAATGGGACAAGCATCTGGGGTGGTGTGATTCTACCTGTCAGCGCTTCTCCGGAATGCTCCTTGGAAGCCCACATTCTCAAGCCCTGAGGGCGAACCAGGGTCTGCATGAGGCTGGATCCAGGCTTAGGAATTTCAAAGATGGCGTGACAGACAACAATTTCAGGTCAGCTTCACTTTTGGGCACACAGGTCGCATTGATTAAACACACAGAGTCTGTGTGCTCAGTCGTGTCTGACTCTTTGTGACCCCATGGACTGTAGCCCACCAGGCTCCTCCATCCATGGGGATTCTCCAGACAAGAACACTGGAGTGGGTTGCCATGCCCTCCTCCAGGGGATCTTCCCCACCCAGGGATCGAACCCACATCTCCGGTGTCTCCAGCATTGGCACTCAGATTCTTTAGCTCCTGAGCCATCCGAAAGGACCTTGATTAAACAAGGTGCATTTAATATTCTTAGGCCTCTCTCGGTTTCTGAACAAGCATCTTCAGAACCCCAGACCATTAAGATAACAACAGCTCAGGGCTACAAAACATCCAAGCTGCTGGAAATCCAAGCTGAAGAAGCCCAAGGATTTCTTCCTCTTCTTCTTCTTTCTTCTTTTTTAAGCTGAAAGCCTGAACCATCTCCCGTGTGTCAGGAGACATTTCTGCTTCTTCCAAGATGCCTTTTCAGCCATGGTCTGTTATTAGAAACAAACCTTAGTAGGCTAAGGAGACAGAGCTCCCACACGCCCCACCTCCAGCTTTTTTTTTTTAAAGCCTGCCTGCCTGTGACCTCCGGCAACCTCACATTCCGTGCACAAAGCATCTGATATTAGAGCAGATTGCATTCATGCTGACCTAAGTGGTATCACATGTTATCTCGCCGCCCGTGCTGGGGAAGCCGGTTCACATGTTATCGCTGCCGTGCGCCAGCCTCGGTGCACACGACCATCACCACCTCCCAGCAGCTGATGCCTGTGGGGTGAGGCCCCCCACGCCCCCTGCCCCCATCGCAGACCTACCTTTCCGGCCCATGACCTTCTCTCCACGAGGCTGTGACTCCTGACAAGTGTCTGGAGGGCTGCAGAGTGGTCCAAGTATCCATCACACGTGTTTTCTCTAACCCGAGGTGAAAGAATGCTATTGGGATTATATCTTCAGTCTTTCTCTCTTTTTTTTTGCATGTATTTTAAGAAACCATTGTCAAGTGTTGTACAACCTCCAGCCTGCTGTGGTGTTCACACTTCGATGGCATTTTCCATCCTGTTGTCGGGGTTCTGACTCAAAGGTAGACCCCCTTTCCCATGGGGACCCTTGTCAACCAGCCTCACAGGGGGTGTTCAGTTGCTCAGTTGTGTCTGACTCTTTGCGACCCCATGGACTGCAGCACGCCAGGCCTCCCTGTCCATCACCAACTCCCAGAGTTTACTCAAACTCATGTCCATTGAGTCGGTGATGTCATCCAACCATCTCATCCTCTGTCATCCCCTTCTCCCCCCACCTTCAATCTTTCCCAGCATCATAGTCTTTTACAACGAGTCAGCTCTTCCCATCAGGTAGCCAAAGGATTGCATCTTCAACATCAGTCCTTCGAATGAATACCCAGGACTGATTTCCTTTAGGATGGACTGGTTTGATCTCCTTGCTGTCCAAGGGACTCTCAAGAGTCTTCTCAAGCACCACAGTTCAAAAGCATCAATTCTTTGGTACTCAGCCTTCTTTATAGTCCAACTCTCACATCTGTACATGACTACTGGAAAGACCATAGCTTTGACTTTTCAGACCTTTGTCAACAAAGTGATGTCTCTGCTTTTCAATACTCCGTCTAGATTTGTAACAGCTTTTCTTCAACTAGACTACAATAAGAATTGAAAAAGAAAAGACCAGCTAAAAGAAAGTTGAGGCCACCTCTTGGAGGATGTGCCCTCCAAGGACTGGCTTTTCCTCCCCCTCAGCGTAAGTCTCCAGAAGTTGATTCCAGTTGCACCAAGAGTTACATCTCCTTTATTGTGAGTAATACTCCCAATACTATACATTTTTGCCTATAGTTTTACTGAGATGGGGACACACAACACTACAACTTTAAAGCGTACAGCATAGGGTGTTTACTCGTATGCATCATCAAATGAGCTTAGTGATGGTCCCTCATCTTGTATAAATATGACACTAAAGAAATGAAATTCTTTTCCTTGTGGTGAGAACTCAGGATTGCTCTCTTAACAGTTTTTGTATCAAATACTGTGCATTTTACAGCAAAAACGGGAACACCCGTCTCCGTCAAACTTGTCTGTTTATGGGGCTATTTGCCACTGTGTTTCTAAGTGATATGTGTGCACAGCTATGGCTAATAAACGCGTCTGTGTGCAAAGCTGAGGACCCCATGCTAATGTGTCCATCTGAAGTCAGGAAATTGGTACTTGAACTGAAGACAAAAAAGAGTAAAGCGTATGGGAGCCTCAAAAGTCTGAACACAGAGTTGCCATGTGCCTGAGAATTCCACTCCTCGGTGGATACCCCAAAAGAATGGAAAACAGGAGCTCGAACAAATAGCTGTAGGTGAATGTTTATAATAATGTGATTGACAACAAGCAAAAGGTGGAAACAGCCCAAGTGCCCATGAACGGATGGATGGATGAATGCATGGGTGGATGGATGGGTGTATGGATGGATGGATGGGTGGATGATGGATGAATGATGGATGAATGAATGGTGGATGGGTGGATGGATGGATGATGGGTGGATGGATGATGGATGGATGATGGATGAATGAATGATGGATGGGTGGGTGGATGGATGGATGGATATGTGGGTGTGTGGGTGGGTGATAGATGGATGGATGGATGATGGATGGGTGGATAGATGGATGGATGTGTGGAAAATGGATGAATGAAAAATACACAGTGAGGTCCATGCTTACAGTGGAATATTATGCAGCCATGCAAAGCAGTGAAGTCTGACACAGGCTACAGCGTGGATGGACCCTGAACACACGATGCTCAGGGAGAGAGGCAGACACAGCAGGACACACAGCGTGTGATGCCATGTGCAGGAAGCGTCGTGAACAGGCAAATCCACAGAGACGGGAAGCAGGTTAGTGGTTGCCGGGGGCTGGGGGAGGGGCTAGGGCAGTGACTGTTGGGGAAGGGGTCTCCTTGGGGGTATGAGAATGTCCTGAAACTTGACAGAGGTGGTTACACGGCGCGGCGAACGGGCTAAGAACCTTTCAAACGTCCGCTCCCCGTGCAGGTGTGAATTATGTCCCAGTCACGCAGCTAATCGGGTGAAACAAGAACATCTTCCTGCTGGAGCCCCATCCCAGCGCCCGGGCCTGCCTGCTTGGGCCCTCGCTCAGCGCTGGAGTCTTGGGAGGCAACCTGCGGGGTCTCGGCCTCGCCTGGGGTGAGGACGGGGTGGTGCAGATAAGATGTGAAGACCCCCAAGAAGCTGAGCGTGAGTCTGGACCCCCAAGAGGCTGAGCGTGAATGTGGACCCCCAAGAGGCTGAGCGTGAGTCTGGACCCCCAAGAGGCTGAGCGTGAGTCTGGACCCCCAAGAGGCTGAGCGTGAGTCTGGACCCCCAAGAGGCTGAGCGTGAATCTGGACCCCCAAGAGGCTGAGCGTGAATCTGGACCCCCAAGAGGCTGAGCGTGAGTCTGGACCCCCAAGAGGCTGAGCGTGAGTCTGGACCCCCAAGAGGCTGAGCGTGAGTCTGGACCCCCAAGAGGCTGAGCGTGAGTCTGGACCCCCAAGATGCTGAGCGTGAATGTGGACCCCCAAGAGGCTGAGCGTGAGTCTGGACCCCCAAGAGGCTGAGCGTGAATGTGGACCCCCAAGAGGCTGAGCGTGAATCTGGACACCCAAGAGGCTGAGCGTGAATCTCTGTGCACAGTTCATTTGAAGCTGACTATGAATCTCTGCCTAACCCTAACCCTAATTCCAATCAGAGGCCAGTGCCTATTAGGAAGCCCCCTTCCCATGTTGGAGATTTCAACCCATCCCTACCACCAGAGACCAGACTTTTCTTTGCTCTGAAGCTGGCAGTTCTTCAGATGGTAAAGAATCCGCCTACAATTTGGGAGACCTGGGTTCAATCCCTGGGTTGGGAAGATCCCCTGGAGGAGGGCGTGGTCACCTGCTCCAGTATTCTTGCCTGGAGAATCCCATGGACAGAGGAGCCTGGAGGGCCCTCCATGGGGTCTCAAAGAGTCAGACACGACTAAGCAACTTTCCCTTTCCCTCGGCATTTCTATAAAGGAGATGAACACACTTAGGAGGACCCAAACCCGCTGATGGAAAACAGCGCCCACACGTTTGCTGGGGAAATGTCTGGATCTGTGATCAGGGGTCATCTGGCTCTCCGTGGTCTGCACAGAGGTTGAGCCCCATGTGCCCACATGTGCAGGGGAGTGAGATGTGTGCGGGGCTGGGGGGCGGGGGGTGGAGGCCAGTGACCTTTGTTCTCTAATCCATCACTCGGGCCGAGCCATCCTGGACACCTCCTTATCTGACGGCTTCATGCCTCAAAAAGCAGCAAATGGAGCGAGACCGGAGTGCGACGGCGGGCTGGGGGTAGCCCAGCCTGCTGCATCTTCAGTTTCTGCTGATGCGCAGACGGCACAGAGGACAGGGGCTCACCGTGTCGCTCAAGACTGGCTCCTGTCGGCTTCTCTCCCCAGCATCTGTGGGGCCTTCCGTCCGGCGGGGTACACACGCGTGACACGCATTTTCATGCCGAGGCCCAGGCGCTGGGCCCCGTGCGCTACACCCGTGCTGCAATAATCCCAACTTCTGTCTGGTATCTGCAGAGGAGCTGGAGAAAGGCCCCCTTGGAACAATGGGATATTGTCCGTCTGGGGCACACCAGATCCGAGGAATTACCGTGATGGATAACAGGTTTACCTAGAGCCGAGCCCGGCTCCTAGGGCAACACTCGGCCCTCTTATTAAAGAACATGAAAGGCAGATGGGAAGACGCAAAACAGTGCGGAAAAGGAAATTAATGTGCAGCAAGGGGGGCGGGGAGGGAGAGCGCAGAGTTCCTTGTCGGTCATCGCATGGAGGACCGGCTTGCAGATGGAGAGGCTGCTACCTGCCTGCGGACACTTCCCGCAAACCTCTCCCAGACTCGAATCTCATGCAGATGGTTCGTCAGTACTTTCAAGAAGGAGCAGTTTAATAAATAGAAAGGGGAGGGATCGTGAATAAAGTAAATGGGGAGGGAGTGAAGCCGTGAAAGTGCAGTGTTTTCTAAAAAGGAAGAAGAAGCCTATGGCTTTCGGTCATTCTGTAGATCCCCCGTCCTGGGGAGAAGAAAACCCGGCGGTGTTTGAGTTCTACACTCCACAAATGTTCACTTCTCAGCATTTTCTTTGGCAGCGTGGTGTGGCAGGCAGGATCTTAGCTGCCTGACCGTTGTCATCAGCATGGGACGCGAAGCGTCCTAATGCCTGGAACTCCAGTTGTTCAGTTGCTCAGTCATGTCTGACTCTTTGTGACCCCATGGACTGCAGACGCCAGGCCTCCCTGTCCATCACCAACTCCTGGAGTTTACTCAAACTCATGGCCATAGAATCGGTGATGCCATCCAACCATCTCATCCTCTGTCAGCCCCTTCTCCTCCTGCCTTCAATCTTTCCCAGCATCAGGGTCTTTTCCAATGATTCAGCTCTTCGCATCAGGTGGCCAAAGGATTGGAGCTGCAGCTTCAGCATCAGTCCTTCCAATGAATATTCAGGACTGATTTCCTTTAGGATGGACTGGTTGAATCTCCTTGCTGTCCAAGGGACTCTCAAGAGTCTTCTCCAACACCACAGTTCAAAAGCATCAATTCTTCAGCACTCAGCTTTTTTTATAGTCCAACTCTCACATCCATACATGGACTCCTGGGAAAACCACATCACCCAGCTTGTTGACTGAGAAAGAAGGGGTGGGCTGAGCGGGAGAGGTCTGTTTACCCAGTCCATTCATTCCAGATGGATGTTGGCAGAACAGGACAGATTTAGGAAAGAGAGACACCTGGTTGACCCTGTCTCAGCACCTCAGGGCCACAGGTAGGACTTTGCGCCCCTTCGTTGGCACGAGGAGCAAATATCATAAAGGCGTTTTCACTGAGGAAGCTCAACCAGAAAGTTTTCAGGGTTTTCCAAGCTCTTGGATGATCCTTTCTAGTGGCCGAGGTGCACACAGGTGAATTTTTCTAGGCAACTGTCTGGGGCTGGCACACCCGCCGAGAGCTGGCGTGCCACACCTGGGTTTGTGTCTGGCAGCGAGGGCTTCAGCTGCCTTCCTGCACCCACGTTCGATGCCCCTCTCCCGACCCCCAGCGCGTCCACTGCTCGTACTGCCTCTTCCTGTAAACACAACAAAAGACAATCGGGCTCCCCTGGTGGCTCAGCGGTAAGGACTCTGCCTGCAGTGAGGGCCCTGGGTTCAGTCCCTGGGTCAGGAAGACCCCCTAGAGGAGGGCATGGCAACCCACTCCAGTGTTCTCGCCTGGAGAATCCCACGGACAGAGGAGCCTGACTGGCTACAGTCCATGGGGTCACAGAGTCAGACACGACTGAGCAACTAGCACTTGAACTTTCTTATCTCCTCCTGCAAAGTCCCATGTTATGCTAGCTTCCACAGGCAAGCCTGTCACATTCACCACTGCTTCGCCTTTTAAGACGACTCCCTTTCTTTTATCTTCTTTTTTTGTTTCGTTTGCTGCATCGGGTTGAACATGCGAGGCGGCCAGGAGTCTCTCACCTTGAGCGTTTTAGCAGCAAAGTTCCCAGGGTCCCCGTGCAAGGGGAGGTCTGAGAAAAGTCACCACAGCAACCGTAATTCCATGGCTGCTTTTTTATTTTTATTTTTCCCTCCGAGGCAGTGTTTTTCATCTTCCCACCTGCAAGGGCGTTGGGCTGTCTTTCAGCCTGCCCTCAGCTGCAATGGTTAGCCTTGTCATCCCCGAAGGAGATTCGGAGCGGAGAGAGGGCCGTGAGCCAGTTCGCTCTTCGTAGACGCGGAGGAACCCGGTGGGAGGGCAGCCCCCAGCACCCTGCCCAGGCGTCTCAGACGTGCAGGGCGGGCTGGGGGTGGCCAGGACGGTGGGTAGGCGCTTGCGCATACCAATCAGCGCAATTTGCCCGCCGTGAACTGAAAGATGTCCAGCGCCAGCTGAAGGGAAATTTAATAACCGTGCCCTAGGGGACTTGAGGCCAGAGAACTCAATGGGACCAGCTGTTTCTGGCTCCTCTGAGGATGGGAAAGAAAATTAAATTAAATTTCAAAAATAGTTGTGATACTCACTGGAAAGAGGACGGTGGAGGTGAGTGTCAAGTCAGGGAGCTGAGACAAGAGAGGTCCCAGGTGGGCAGGCGGGGATGGATGCAGGTGAGATCCCCGGCCCCTGGCACAGCCCCTCCTGGGGGGTGTACCCCCGGCTTTGGGGCTGTCAGACCTCTGAGGGGCACCCCACCCCCGGTGGGCGTCTTTTGACTGTCCGTCAAGATGGGCATCATCACTGTCTATGATTCTTGTAACTTTAAGTTTCTATTATGGAAAAAAAATACAGCTAAGTGTAGAAAAAAGGTGGGAGAATTCTGAAAAAGAAGTCTGTGAAGATTCACAGAGTTAAGAGAACAAAGTTATGGTTCCCAGCGGGGATTCTGGGATGGACATGAATATGCTGCTGTATTTAACATGGAGAACCAACAAGGACCTGCTGTTCAGCACAGGGAACTCTGCTCAATCCTCTATAATACCCTTATGGTCACCAGGGGGAAGGATGGGGGAAGGGACAGTCAGGGAGTTTGGGATGGACATGGACACACTGCTGTATTCAACAGGGAGAAGCAACAGGGACCTGCTGGACAGCACAGGGCACTCTGCTCAGTGTCACGAGGCAGCCTGGATGGGAGGGGAGTTTGGGGGAGAATGGATATGTGTATGTGTGGCTGAGTCCCTTTGCTGTCCCACTGAAACTGTGACAACATTGTTAACTGGCCATACACCAATACAAAATAAGTTACAAGATAACTAGATAAAGGAGCCTGAAGTTGTCAGACTTCCCTGGTGGCTCAGATGGTAAAGAATCTGCCTGCAGTGCAGGAGACCTGGGTTGGATCCCTGGGTGGGGAAGATCCCCTGGAGAAGGAAACGGCACCCTACTCCAGTATTCTTGCCTCGAGAATCCCATGGACCAAGGAGCCTGCCGGGCTACAGTCCACGGGGTCGCAAAGAGCTGGACACGACTGAAGCGGCAGAGCACGCACTCACAGACCTCAGTGGATGAGGCAGGCCTTTCCCGGGAAGTCCAACGTGGGGTGGAGTTCCAGAGGGACTCTGGGCGCTGAGGAGCCACTCAGCACGATCCACGGAACCTCCCTCCCTGCGGGCTGGGTGGACTTGCCACGGAGGGAAGAGATTTAGAGCCCTGAGATGAAGCCAAACCTGGGTGGTGCGGAACACGGGCCTGTTTGCTTTCTCAGCAGTGCAGCTAAATTATAAGTATGTTTCATCCCGTGTTCCCCAAAGAAGAAGGCTTTTGTAACCGGCCCCACCTTGGCCTGCCGCTGGCATAAATCTTCCCTGGGGAGGTGGGCGCAGCTCGAGATGTGAGGGGGAGGCCCGCGGGTCTGGTGGGGAGTACGGGGGGCGGGGGCGGTGGTGAGACGGGCCGGGCCCACCGTAGGGCCGGCTCCGCCTTCGCAGCGGCGTGGACGCTGGACGGAGCCCAGAGCCTGCGCCCCCGCGACCGCCAGGCCGCTAACGAGCGCCGAGCGCACGTTGCCCTCATTGTTTTTCTTTCATTTGTCTCCATGGCGAGTGAGAGCGAAAAGGACCCCTTAAAACCGCCGGGATCGGTGCCAAGGAAGCGAACGGGGGCCACCCTGAGTCCGCGTGGGGAAGCAGGGGCTCCGAACGGCTTTGTGCAGGAAAAGCGTCAAGAACGGGGCCGCGCCGCCGCCGGGTCACGGGAAGGGATGGACAGGGCTCCCGGCCTCGTGGCCGCCCTGGCGGCGTGGCCCGGGCGGGCAGGCGCCTCAGCGCCCTCCTGTCTGGGCCGGGAAACCACCGGAAGGGCCGGGCTCCCCGAGGATGCATACTTGCGCCCTCTGTGTTCTGCAGAAGTCACCCCCAGCCCCCCCTGCAGAAGGCGGGCCTCAGTCTCACGGTCTGCTCCCAGGAACCCTGTTCTCGGACACCCAGCTAGGAACATTCCAGCCCTGATTTTGTGGTGGCTCATTCTTTCCAGGGTAGGCGGTCAGCTCGATGGTTTCCACCCCAATACCCGCCTCCTACGAGAGGCTGCCCAGGGGCTCTGCGGACACATGGGAGACTCCGGGAGTTGCATTTCAGGACAGGCTGGGGGAACACGATGGGGTGGACGAGGAGGGCCCAACACGTTTAAGCAGTTATTTAAAGAATGATTAAAAAAAAAAAAACAAAAAACCGCTGGCTTGGTTAAACAAGGTGAAGGATGGTGTTGAAACACACTTCGCAATATTAACACCCACACAGGCAGCCCGGTCCGACCCCCCTTTCCCTTGAAACTCATGCGACAGGAAAAGAACACCCAGGTTTGTGATGTTGGATCGGATCTAACATAAAAGTCCAGTCCGAAGTCCAGCAAGTCCACTCTTGGAATGTCCTAAGCTGGTTCATCTCCCGGAGTCAGATGCCGCCCCAAATCTGGGCTTCAGGACTGCCGAGCGCTTGACGGATCATGTCCGTCATGTGGAAACGAAAACCCCAAATGGTCAACGGTGTGGAATGAGGCGCAGAGAAACCTCCCCGGCGGATGCCGTGATGTTTGCGGATCTGTGTTAGAGACTCGCCCAACGCAGCCACCAGGCCCTGGCAGACCGGGTGTTCCAAGGAGGTGGGGGCATTGTGTGGGTCACCTAGGGGAAACATTAAATGTTCTTTATAGCTCTCTGCGTGTTTTTTAATTAATTTTTATTGGAGTACAGCTGCTTTACAATGTTGTGTTAGGCTCTGGGCTTCCCAGCTGGTGCTAGCGGTTAAGAAGCTCCCTGCCAATGCAGGAGACATAAAAGACGCAGGTTCGATCCCTGGGTGGGGAAGATGCCCTGGAGAAAGAAGGGCAACCCACTCCAGTACTCTTGCTTGGAGAATCCCATGGACAGCGGAGCCTGGCGGGCTACAGTCCATGGGGTTGCAAAGAGTTGGACAAAAGCGTAGTGACTCAGTACGTTCGTTCTCTGCATTTTTTGCTTGGTTCAAAAATCACTTAAAAATACCACAACGGAAGAGGGGGAGGAATATCCCACCCACAAAGTTCTCTTAGTAGCGGAAAGATGCTTTCTGAGTGATAAGAGATTTATTTTTTACCCCCATTTTTCTGAAACAGGATACTGAATTCTGCAGTGGCTTCTTTTAGCTGGGATAACGTGAAAACGTTACATGTGGGCAATATCTGAAGGTTACTATTGAGAATTTAAGATTGTTGCCAAGATAATTATTTTGAGTGAAGCGGGGAAGGAGGAAAATAAAGGTGAATATGAGGTCAAAGAAGGTGTGTTGAATTTCTTATGAATCCTGGTATTGTGGATGCTAGGTGGTTAATGCTTAGCTTTGTACCCACACCACCGTTCTGCAGAATAGAGACTCGGCCTTGGGATTCACATGGATTTTGGGCACCCAGGGGACAGATGTGAGCAGTTCCTTGCTTTGAGGACCAGGCTTCTCTCCGTCCCCACCGGATACTTTTTGCCTCACCGGGCACTTGAGGAGGTAGTTTTCCAGCCAACAGATTCCCACCAAGTGTAAAATCATCTTTTCATTTTGGTTTTAAAGATTTTTATTTTTTTAATTTGGACCATTTGTAAAGACTATTGCATTTGTTACAACATTGCTTCTGTTATATGTTGTTGGGTTTTTTTTTGGCTGACAGGCATGTGGGATCTTAGCTATTTCATCAGGGACTGAACCCACCCTCCCTGCTTTGGAAGGCCAAGTCTTAACCACTGGGATGCCAGGGAGGTGCCTCAACGCGTCTTTTTACACCTGAGATTTCAGCTCTTTGAGTCCGTGCTGTTTATCTCTGGTCTGTCTTCGGTACTTTCATCAGAATGGAAACCACTTCCCCTTTACATCCTCAGGGGTCTTGTTGTAAGTTGCCAAGTGCGATTTCAGATGGAGGGAAAGGGAAGTTTAAATGCCAGTGCTAAGTCGCTTCAGTCGTGTCCGACTCTTTGCAACGCTATGAACTGTTGCCCGCCAGACTCCTCCTGGGAGTCTCCAGGCAAGAATACTGGAGTGGGTTGCCATTTCCTCCTCCAGGGGATGTTCCCAACCCAGGGATCAAACCTGGATGTCTTATGTCCCCTGCATTGGCAGGCAGGTTCTTTACCCCTAGCGCCGCCTGGGAAGTCAGAGAATATGTAAAACCTCGATGAAGAGCCTGTGCCTGCACCCGCCAAACCCCACTTCACTGAAGCTGGTCCCCACGTCCCCTTTGTCCTGTAGAATTGCTGTCAGCGCCCACCTGGGACATAAAGGCTCTCTCGTTGCTGATGGTGACGTCAGCTTAGAACAAATAGCCTTGGGGTTGGGGTGGGGTCAGGGCGTGGGCACTGGGGGTCCAGGACCGAGCACAAGGTGGGTAGGGGTCTGAGAGCCTCAGGGTTCCTCAGACTGAGACCCAGCCCGACCTCTGAGATGTAAGCCCTCTTCCACACACACACCCAAGAGGGATATTTCTAACATTTTCTTTCCTTTTTAATATTTATTGAATGAAAGAGTCTTTAAATCCTATAGTGCTTTGTAGTTTTAAAATTTCACACGGAGGATTTCATATAATCCTACACTCAGTTGCTCAGTCATGTCTGACTCTTTGTGACCCCATGAACCACAGCATGCCAGGCCTCCCTGTCCATCATCAACTCCCAGAGTCCACCCAAACCCATGCCCATTGAGTAGGGGATGGCATCCAACCATGTCATCCTCTATCGTCCCCTTCTCCTCCCGCCTTCAATCTTTCCCAGCATCAGGGTCTTTTTCAATGAGTTGGCTCTTCGCATCTGGTGTCCCAAGTATTGGAGCTTCAGCATCAGTCCTTCAAGAGAATATTCAGGACTGATTTCCTTTAGGATGGACGGGTTCTATTTGTCCATCCCAAACTCCTTAACCATCCCTCCACCTCCCCCATCCTTCCCTGTACCCACAGGAAACATAAGTTCATTATAAATAAGTTCATTCCTATTATTTTTTAGATTCCACATGTATGTGATATCACGTGATATTTGTCTTTTTCTGGCTGACGTACTTCACTTAGTATGAAAATCTCTAGGTCCATCCAAGTTGTTGCAAAAGGCAAATTTCATTCTTTTTCATGGCTGCGTAATATTCCCTTCTATCATCTGTACCACACCAGCTGTCAGTGGGCACGTAGGTTGCTTGCATGGGGAGGGTGGGGTTTGAGGGTTAGTTTTTGGAAACCTAGGTGGTGAGATAGGTGCCAACATCCAGGTGACGGGCGCTGGTTCTTGGGCCAACAGCATATGGTGGTTTTTATTTTAGAAGGGGCCCTGGTGAGCGCTGGCCTGCTGCTTTGTCCACTCCCTCCAAGCCCCACCGGGAACCTGGGATGTTGAAGACACTGCTGGCACTGTCTGCTTCGATCCTAAAGTCTGCAGGTATTACTTGTCTACAGAGAGAGCCTTTCTGAGGTCACATCCACGGCCCCCCAATGAGGTGTGAGCTCCCCTCTGAGAGGGTTAGTCTTTGGCTTGCTGTAACGGAGGGCTAAGCAGAAACATTCCTTCTTAGACCCATTCCAACGTCGGGAAATTTATTTATTTTTTTCCCCTTGTACCAGAGAACTCAGTCTCCGCTTTGGGATAACGCGAAAAATTTGCTAACAAACTGCTTCTCCCTCGTTCAGAGGCCCCGAGAATTCCGAACACGTTCTGGAAAATCAAACCGCTGTGACCCGACCAGCGTTTCGACGGGTTAAGACTAAATGAAACAGACAACATGTGGGTCCAATTTACTCCGCGACGCACGTGTTTAAAGGGTTTTGGCAAAAGCTCTCTTGCTCTTTCCTCGTCTTCCCTTCCTTCACCCCAAACATGAGAGAGATGGTGGGAGCCTGTTTTGATAAAACAGCGGAGGCCGAGGTCTGCTCCAGGCATGCAAACGGATTAAACGGGGTGGGGGGCCTTGCCCTCAGCCACGGGGGAGAAGACACCACCGCCCCCTTCAATCCTTAAATGTTTTGATGTGGTTTGCAAGATTTGTCTCTGGGTATGGGGGAGACACCCAGTGGGGAGAGCTACCAAGGCTGGCTGGGGCTTGCTGAGAAACGCTTGCACGTAGCCCCGGGGTGCTGTCCGGGGCGGGTGGCGGGCGCAGACATGGGCAGAACCTGAGCTGAGCCTGCAGCTCTGAGCTTTTGTAGCTGCTTGGATGTGCACCCCCGAGCCCAGGCTGGTCCACAGGGCTGGGCACCCATCTGTTACCTCCATCCTGTGATTCAAGCCTCTGGGGAGCTCGAGATATGTGGGTGGCACTCGCCTTACCTTCAAGGAGACAGCTCGGGGTTGGCGGAGGTGGGGGGCAGGTGACCTCCGCCTTGTCCATGAAAATGAAAGCGTTAGTCGCTCAGTCGTGCATGACTCTTTGCAACCCTGTGGACTGTAGCCCGCCAGGCTCCTCCATCCGTGGGATTCTCCAGGCAAGAACACTGCAGTGGGTAGCCATGCCCTCCTCCAGGGGATCTTCCCAACCCAGGGATCGAACCCAGGTCTCCTGCACTGGCAGGTGGATTCTTTACGGTCTGAGCCACCAGGGAAGCCCATTAAAACGTCTCATGAAATGCTCACCTGGCAACCGAGATCCCAGCGAGGCTGGCGCGATCTCAGGTCTTGGGTGAGTTTAGGGCACATCGATTCCGTAGCTCCTCATTCGTAGTTTTCTGTCTTTTTGTTTCTGGGAAGACTGGCTGGGGGGCTGGGGGTGGTAGAGGGGAGGACGGTGTCACGGCAGCCTGATTAACAGAAGGTGAGAACTAAGAGGCAAGACTTGTCACCAATCATGTAAACATGTCATCTTTGTTTTGTCAATAAGCATTCCGACTGGCGTCTCTTCCTTGCAGAGAGCGTCCCCGCTTCCCTCAGGAAGCGAGCGGGGAGACGGGGCTGTCTGTCTAGAAGAGACGCCGTCAGATGCCCGGCACGCAGAGGGCGGGTGAGCGGGGGTCTCTCTCTGGGGGGCGTGGGGCGTGGGGGTGGGCAACCCCCGTTGGCCGGCACCGTCAGCGAGGCAGCCTTGGACCTGTGCCGCTGCCCGTTAGGCACAAAACGGCGAATGATGCGGACAAACGTTCTTCGTCTCCTCCTCGGGAAGGGGGCCGGTCTGCGAGGCGGGGCGGGGGCGTCCCTGGGCGCCGCTGCTGTGGCTGGCAGGGTGGGAGGTTGTGTGCGTCCCAGCAGGGCTCAGGGACAGTCCTTGGGGGCCAGGTGTGCGGCCGGGCTGCGGGTGCCCTGGGTTCTTGGACCATTCTGGAAAGGCGGGCCATCCGCAGCGTCCTGAGCGGGTGGTGGTGGCTGTGACTGAAGGCGCTTGCTCTTGGCTCCTGGGGCTAGACAGTTTTAGCTGGGCTGTTTGTGCTGGGAAAAAAATGCGTATGTGTGTGTGTTTGTGTGTGTGTGTAGTGTGTGTGTGTGTGAATGAGTAGTAAACAGTTGAACGGATGTGTGAGTATATAAAGAAGGCTGAGCACCAAACAATTGATGCTTTCCAACTATGATGTTGGAGAAGACTCTTGAGAGTCCCTTGGACTGCAGGGAGACCCAACCAGTCCATCCTAAAGGAAATCAGTCCTGAATACTCATTGGAAGGATGGATGCTGAAGCTGAAGCTCCAAGAGTCTGGCCACCTGATGAGAAGAGCTGACTCATTGGAAAAGACCCTGATGCTGGGAAAGATTGAAGGCGGGAGGAGAAGGGGGCAACAGAGGCTGAGATGGTTGGATGGCATCACCGACTCGATGGACATGAATGTCAGCAGACTTCAGGAAGCACTGGAGCACAGAGGAGTCTGTGGGCTGCAGTCCTTGGGTCACAGAGAGTTGGGACTGACTGAACAACACCACTAAAACCCCATTTGACAGAACTCACAGCAAGGAAAGTGGTGGGTAACCACAAGGAAGAGGACTTTCCCCTAAAAGCTGCGAAACAGACAAGCGTTAGTCGCTCAGTTGTGTCCGACCCTTTTGCAACCCCACGGACTGTAGCCCAACAGGCTCCTCCGTCCATGGGACTCTCCAGGCAAGAATACTGGAGTGGGTTGCCATGCCCTCCTCCAGGGCATCTTCCCCAACCAGGGATCGAACTCAGGTCTCCTGTATTGCAGACAAGGAGGGATGTAAAAAACCCACCTCCATGATGATTTTTAAAACAGTGCTGTAGAGGTATAAATTACATACCATGAAATTCCCTTTTTTTCTTTTTAAGAGACAATTTCATGCTTTTTAGGCTGCCCACGGGGTCACAAGGAGTCAGACACGACTGAGCGACTGAGCTGACTGACTGACCGAGCTTCCTGTGTGATTCTAACTGGTAGAAACCCGCCTGCGGATGCAGGAGACATAGGAGACTTGGGTTTGATCCCTGGGTCCGGAAGATTCCCCTGGAGGAGGAAATGGAAAGCCACTCCAGCATTCTTGCCTGGAGAATCTCATAACAAAGGAGCCTGGTGGGCTACAGTCCATGAGGTCGCCAAGAGTCAGACAGGACTTGAGTGACTTAGCACACACACATACTTCATTAGCAGCCATCACTGCAATCGAATTCTGGAACCTTTCATGGCCCCCTGTAAGACGGAGCTACATGTCTATCTGTGGTCGTTTCTCTGACCTCCACTCCAGCCCCCCACCCGACCGGCCACATCTAGTCCACTTTCCATGTCTGTAGATTTCCCTGTTCTGGACAACTCGTATAGACGGAGTCACGGAATAAAATGTGGCCTTTTCTGGCTGGCTTCTTTCACTGAGCACCCTGATTCGAGGTTTATTCAGCTTGTAGGCTGCGTCAGTGTTTCGCTGCATTGTAGCTGGTTTTCATTCCGTCGTACGGATGGGCTCCGTTTGGTTCATCCATTCACCTCTAGACGGTAACGCGCAAAATCCTTCAAGCTAGGCTCCAATTGTATGTGAGCTGAGAACTTCCAGATGTTCAAGCTGGCTTTAGAAAAGGCGGAGGAACCAGAGATCAAATTGCCAACATCCGCTGGATCATCGAAAAAGCAAGAGCATTCCAGAAAAACATCTACTTCTGCTTGCTTGCTATACTAAAGCCTTTGACACTGTGGATCACAGCAAAGTGTGGAAAATTCTTTAAGAGATAGGAATATCAGACCACCTTACCTGCCTCCTGAGAAATCTGTATGCAGGTCAAGAAGCAACAGTTAGAACTGGACATGAAACAACAGACTGGTTGCAAATAGGAAAAGGAGTACGTCAAGGCTGTACATTGTCACCCTGCTTATTTAACTTATATGCAGAGTACATCATGAGAAATGCTGGGCTGGAGGAAGCACAAGCTGGAATCAAGATTGCCGGGAGAAATATCAATAACTTCAGATATGCAGATGACACCACCCTTATGGCAAAAAGTGAAGAGGAGCTAAAGAGCCTCTTGATGAAGGTGAAAGAGGAGAGTGAAAAAGTTGGCTTAAAGCTCAACATTCAGAAAACTAAGATCATGGCATCTGGCCCCAAGACTGAGGCAAATAGATGGGGAAACAGTGGAAACAGTGATGCCTGGCGGGGCACAGTTCTCAGGGTTGAAAAGAGTCAGACACGACTGAAGTGACTAACACTTTCACTTCCAGCCCCACAAAAGAGTAACAAACAAGATAAATTCCAGACACACCTGAAGAGTCCAGAGTGGCTTTACTGTTTTAATCTTCTTCATGGCAAAAGCCATTGACTCCACTTGGTTGCAATCTGTTTCAGCACCAATGCTGAAATCATTTTGTGGATTTAAAAGAAAAAAAATTTTTTTTTTGGTTGCCGCTCTTATTTCCCTTGCCACGGTTTAGAGGACTGAACCGCCTGTCTGAAGGCTCTGTACTTCCAATCTGTGCGAATCAGCCGTTCATAACTCCCGCACGTGTCTGAGGAACGTGGTAGGCCCTGGATTAAATGCCACACATCTACTGCCCAAGAGACAACAGCCGGGGCAGGTCAGTAAACTAATGATGCTGGTCTGACTTGTGTCCAGTTTTATTTTGTGCGTACACAGAGGTTTCTCCGGGTGGATCAACTGATTCGTCGCCCAGACACATTTCAACCACCCCATATGTATTTCCTCAGGCAAAGAAAGTAGACGGTTCTGAAGAGGAAATACCTACCCTGCTTATAATGACAGATAAGGGAAGGAGGATTTTCTCCAGTTTAAAAATTCCCTGTATGAGAAAACACATTTAAACTTTTATATGATTTAAAAATAGGTTGTCCTATGCATTGTGACAAATGAGGACACGCAGAATTTCCAGATGATGATAAAGAAATTTTGGGAGAAACCTCAGCTTTCAAACAAATAAAAAAGAGACTAATAATCGAATCATAATCTATACATACAAACACAATTTTTCTTATAGGTCTATCCATCCATCCATCCATCAATCATACAACCATCCGTCAATCATCCATCCATCCACCATCCATCCAACCATCCACCATCCATCCATCCATCAATCCATCAATCAATCCATCAATCCATTTATCTATCCATCCATCCATCTGTCAATCAGCCAACCATCCGTCAATCATCCGTCCATCCTTCCACCATCCATCCAACCATCCACCATTCATCTATCCATCATCCATCCATCCATCCATCCATCCGTCCATCAATGCATCCAGCCATCAAGCCATCTATCCATCCATCAATCAATCCATCAATCCATTTATCTGTCCATCCATCCATCCGTCAATCAGCCAACCATCCGTCAATCATCCGTCCATCCATCCACCATTCATCCAACCATCCATCAATCCATCCATCCATCCATCAATCAATCCATCAATCCATTTATCTGTCCATCCGTCCACCCATCCATCCACGTAGCCACCAGAGAGGCTAGAACGCCACCACAGGTACTAGGAGGTGGTGGAAACTTGTGAAGGGGACATGCAGATGACCACAAAGTTAAGAAACTCCGCATTGGATCATCGATGCCTCAAGACAGAACTTATTAAGAACCCAGAGAATCCAAACTCTGAGTTTTTGTGTTTCTCATTTTTCAGTCTTTATTTTTTTTTTAATTTTTATTGCAGTATCGTTGATAGATGGGCTTCCCTGGTGATTCTGATGGTAAAGAATCCACCTGTGATGCAAGAGACCCGAGTTCCATCCCTGGGTCTGGAAGATCTCCTGGAGGAGGGCATGGCAACCCACTCCAGTGTTCTTGCCTGGAGAATCTCATGGACAGAGGAGCCTGGTGGGCTACAGTCCATGGGGTCACAAAGAGTCGGACACGCCTGAGTGACTAACATGCAGTAACACACGCAGTTGATAGATAAGGCATGGGGGCTCAGGGATGTCACAAGTCCTAAAGCCATGCCTGTGGGTTGTTGAACACTGAAGCTGGACCCCTGTGTCGGTTCACTTCCCTAGATAACAAGGAAGGAATAGTGTTTGGGGGGCTTCCCAGGTGGCGCAGCCATAGACAATGCCCCTGCCTGTGCAGATGCATAAGACACATGGGTTGGGAAGATCCCCTGGAGAAAGAAACGGCAACCCAGTCCAGTATTCTTGCTCGGAAATCCCACGAACAGAGGAGGCAGTCCATGGGGTCACAGAGAGTCAGACAGGACTGAGCACACCATTTCGATTCCAATGGCATTTCTGGAGTTATTTTTCTCCCCTAAGGACGTAGCACTGAGGTCCCACTCTTGAGCCCTCGTGGTGGTGAAGTTCATGTGTCGCCTTGTCTGAGCCACAGAACCCAGATGTTAGGGCAACCGGCATCCTAGACGCTTCTGCGAGGCTATTCCTTCGACGGGACGAGCATTGAAATCAGTCGACTGTGAATGAAGCAGATTGCTCTCCATGCCGTGGGTGGGCCTCACCCAACCAGCTAAAAGGAATACGAGGAACAAAAAAGCCCAGCCTCCCTTGTGGATGAGAGATTTTCACCTCCATGTGGCCCTTGAACTTGAGCTGCAGCATCAGCTCCTCCTGGGTCTCCAGGCTACTGGTCTACCTTATAGATTTTTGGATTTGCCAACCTCATGGTGCTGGAGAAGATTCTTGAGAGTCCCTTGGACAGCAAGCAAATCAAACCAGTCCATCCTAAAGGAAATCAGTCCTGAATATTCATTGGAAGGACTGATGCTGAAGCTCCAATTCCTTGGGCACCTGATGTGAAGAACTGACTGATTGGAAAAGACCCTGGTGCTGGGAAAGATTGAAGGCAGGAGGAGAAGGGGACGACAGAGGATGAGATGGTTGGATGGCATCACTGACTCGATGGACATGGGTTTGGGTGGACTCTGGGAGCTGGTGATGGACAGGGAGGCCTGGAGTGCTGCAGTCCATGGGGTCGCAAAGAGTCGGACACGACTGAGCGACTGAACGACGACAATCTTAAATCTCTCTTTCCATGTACGCACACACACGCATCCTATCTCTTCTGTTTTTCTGGAGAACCGTGATGGATACAACCCCTTGCTACACCGATCACCGAAGCTGCCTTCTACTTGGGAAATTTTGAAAAAGCATCCATCTAATATCAAGACTGGAAACACCCGACCTGAACTATCAAGAGCCTGATCTCAAGCTTGAATCCCCTACGTGCGCTGCTGGCATCCAGATCTAGAGTCCAGAAATCCTGCTCCGAAGTTACCGGGTGCCCTGGTCTGAGCCAAACAGTCTAGGCTCACACAGCCCGACTTCAAATAGACTGCACTCCGGGGACTCCATCGCTGCAGAGGCAGTGGGGTGCATCCATGCTGGGAGCTGTGTCAGGACCGCCCTGAGTCCGTGAAACGTGCCAGAGATGCTGTTGGTGATGCTCACACACACCTGCTATCATCTGTACCTTGTGAGTCAACTCTGATGGGCTACTTCAGCCGTGGTCTCTGAGCTCAGGCAATGTCCGGTTCGTCAACCCACCTGTTCTCTGCTTGCCCAGGGGATGCCTTTTGCCAAGTGGCTTTCGTGCCCCCAGCGTGCAGAGTCACTCAGACCATGAACTCCGAGCAGCCCTGAGACTTCGAGCCCTCATCCTTCCACCTAGAACTCCCGGGAGAATCTGGAGTCCCTGGAATCGTGTGTGTGGCACCCGGGTGCCAGGACATGAAAGAGATGTTTGGGCCGAAATGAGGATGCTTTGGCAAAAGGGTTTCCTCTCGAGCCCAGGTCGATGCTCTGCTGAGCACAAAACAGAGCGCTTTGTTGGAAAAAGGCAGAAGGGGTTGAAGGGCAGGGATGTGTTCGTCTCTCCCACCTACGATGCCTCAGGAGAAGCAGGGCGCGAGACCCCAGCTCAGGAAAAGAATCGGCCCAATTCCTGGCCACCTCCCCGATAACCTTGTTAGCGGCCACACGGGCCGGCTGTCGCCTGGGGCCAGGAGTTACGTGTCTCATTCATAAACATGAGGCTTCCCCCCGCCCCTGCTTTTCACACCGCCTGTTTGCCAGCACCCCGCACCCTGCACGCCCGTTCCACCTCTATTGTTCCCACCCCCCCAACCCCCGCCACCCCGTCCTTATGAATCTGACGCGCCGCTGTCACTTCTCGTTATGGGAACCAAACGTATGAGGATGGATGGGGCTTTCTACCTAATGCTGTTATCCGAACTGGGTTTGTTGATTTAATGAACAAAACGTCACATCACATCTCCCTTGTCTTGACGTCTGAACCCTGTGGCAGCTGCTGGTGGCAGATTTGCTGAAACGGGGTGTGTGTGCGCACGCTGGATCCACTAATTTAATTTGCATGCTATCCAAAAATAAAAACAGAAGCACACACCTCCTGCGGTCGGACACGTTATTGAAATTTGTTTTTCTTTTTCTTAAATCAGACTATCCCAGGAGCCACCCTGGGACTAGGGCGCCCCCGTTTCTGACTCAGGGCCCAGGACTTCATCGAGACGCCCGGTAGAAACTCCCACTGGACGAGCGCTCTCAGATCCAGCGACCTGATCGCCCTGGGAAAGTCTGGATGAGGCTTGAAGGCGAGCCAGGCGTCCTTACTTCTCACGCCCTGCCAGAAAAGCTGAGGGGCAAGGCCCCCAGTAGGCGGGCTCTGGGATGCATTCTGCAGAAGGGACAAGTTGTCACCGGCCAACGCGTCCTCTTCGAAGCCACTCTGTCGTTTTGCAAAGGGGCACACAAGCTGGACAGCGTGTGTCTGAGCCCTGCCTCTCCAGGAGGAAGGACAGGGTCAGCGGTTCCCCCCCCAACCCCGTGAATGGACAGACCTCCTTGAGGCCGGGGTCCTGGGAGGCAGAGATGGATGCAAGCTGAGCCCCCCACCGGGGCTTCCCCCGCAGGGACACTCCCGCCGGGGCACCCGGCTCGGGTGCCGTGGCCGCGTCCCCCTAGCTCGGAGCCGAGACCAAAGTGGCAAACAGCTTCCAAGGGCGAGCTCCGTGTCGGTGCGGGCTCGTGGGCGCGCGTGCTCGGAAGACCCAGTTGTGAGAGTGTCTGGCAATTAAAAATAATTGGGAAGCAGGTTTCTCTCAGCCCTTCCAAGAATGCCAGCTAGCATATAATGATGTTTCATTAGATATGCTGAAAGCTGTGAGCGCCGTATGGCAGGGGCAATTAAAGAGGATCATAAGAGGGATGAGGGGAAAAAAAGAGAGAGAGAGAGAGAGAAACATTAAAAATACCCCAGCTAAGACGAGCCATGCATTTAATGGCCACTTCATTAACTAATTGATTTCTTATTAGTTACGGGAGAAGCCCCGGTTAGCGCCTTCCGCACACGTAATTAGCAGCATTTACACAATTAAGCCACTTGCTCATTCCGTGGCTAAACATTCTTGGAAACGACCACAGCAGCCTTGCTCTGGGCCATCCAGCTCGTTCTGTTTTATTTTTCTTGCTAATATTGGCTTAACCTTCAAATCAAAAATTCTCTGCCCACCCCCCTGCCCCACACCCGACCCCGCGGCTTCGCCGTATTTAATCACGATGCTAAATGCACAGAAATCTGCTTCATCAGAGAGGCTGATGGGGGCTGGGTCCCTCTCGCAACCCCGGACCCTCAAATCCTTGCATGGATCTCGTGAGGTTGATACCTTCCCTGATGGAATCACTGTCGAGTGGTTTCATTCGCCTCTTATTCCCACCCGCCCCACAGCCGTACTAAGTCACCTGAGCCGTGTCCAACTTTCTGTGACCCCGTGGACTGTAGCCCACCAGGCTCCTCTGTCCATGGGATTCTCCAGGCCAGAATACTGGAGTGGGTTGCCATGCTCTCCTCCAGGGGATCTTCCTGACCCAGGGATGGAACCCCAGTCTCCTGCATTGCTGGCGGATTCTTCATTGTCTGAGCCTCCAGGGATGCCTCAGCAGACCACGGAGACCCATTCCCCCATCGTCGTGGAGACCAGACGTCAGATCGAGGCCACCGCAGGCCCATGCTCCGCCCACAGGCTCCAGGAGATGGTCCTTCCAGGCTCACCGTGGCTTTAACATGTTCGCCACCCCTCCCGCTCCCGCCAGTGCTGCTACGGGTACAATTCACATTTCTGCCCGACATGGATTTGTATCATTGGGGTGCCCCCTTGAAGCTCCAGCATCGCTGTGAGAAGAACCTTCCGTGGAAAGCTGACATCCTCAGCGTGGACACAAAATAAACACATGTGGAACCGAGCTGAAATCCTGGGGTTACGAGCCTACGCCCGGCCAGCTGAGCTCAGTCAACTAAAGCTGAGTAGCTGGGCTTCCCTGGGGGCTCAGTCAGTAAAGGATCTGCCTGCAGTGTGGGAGACCCAGGTTCAATCCCTGGGTCAGGAAGATCCCCTGGAGAAGGGAACAGCAACCCACTCCAGTATTCTTGCCTGCAGAATCCCATGGATGGAGGAGCCTGGCGGGCTACAGTCCATGGGGTCGCAAACAGTGGGACACGACTGAGTGACTAATACCTCCACTTTATTTCAAACAAGAGTAAAAGATCATTGTTTTATGTCTCTGAGTGTAGGAACACTGGTGTGGTATGCACTTGCCTGGACACAAAACCATGAAAACCCAACCCCACTTCCATTGAGTCTGAAATCAGCAGGAGTGCTAAGATACCCACATCAATTAGTAAGACGAAACTGCTAACATTCGACCACTTCTGACCTGTGAAATGTGAGAGCTGGACCACAAAGAACGCCGAGCGCTGAAGAGTTGATGCTTTTCAGCTGTGATGCTGAAGAAGACTCTTGACGGCCCCTTAGGCTGCAAGGAGATCAAACCAGTCCATCCTAAAGGAGATCAGTCCTGGATATTCACTGGAAGGACTGATGATGAAGCTGAAGCTCTAATACTTTGGCCGCCTGATGGCAAAGAGCCAGCTCACTGGAAAAGACCCTGATGCTGGGAAAGATTGAAGGCAGGAGGAAAAGGGGACGACGGAGGATGAGATGGTTGGATGGCATCACCGACTCAGCAGACATGAGTTTGAACAAGCTCCGGGAGATAGTGAGGGGCAGGGAGGCCTGGCGTGCTGCAGTCCATGGGGTCGCAAAGACTGGAACACAACTGAGCGACTGACCAACAGTAACCTATGAAAGGGGCTTCCCAAGTGGCACTAGTTGGTGGGTACAAAACCCACCTGCCAACCATAAGAGACGAGGGTTTGATCGCTGGTTCAGGAAGATCCCCAAGAGGAGGGCATGACAATCCACTCCAACATTCTTGCCTGGAGAATCCCGTGGACAGTCCCATGGACAGAGGAGCCTGGCAGGCTAGAGTCCATACGGTCACGAAGAGTCACACACATGGCAAGCAGGAGCTTAGTTCTTCGACCCAGCATTGAACCTGCGCTCCTCACACTGCAAGTATGGAGCCTCAACCGCTGGAGAGCCAAGGGAGTCCCAGGACCGTAGAACTTAAAACATGGAGCAACTTCCAAATTATCTAGTCCACTTGGTCTTTACACGCAAAGAAATACCCACAGGGAGAACGGGGCTTTCCTGGTGGCTCAGTGGTTTAAGAACCCGCCTGTCAATGCAGGAGAGCCAAGAGATGAGGGTTCTATCCCTGGGTGGGGAAGATCACTAGGAGAGGAAATGGCAACCCACCCCAGTATACTTGCCTGGAAAATCCCATGAATAGAGGAGCCTGGTGGGGGCTACAGTCCATGGGGTCACAAACGGTGACACACGATGGAAGCGATTAGCATGTATACATGCACAACATCAGAAAAACAGGCATTAGCAAAGCCGGAACAGAAATCCAGACCCACAGTGCAAACTCTACCATAAATCTCAGCCAAAACCCTGAACAGATTTAGGGCTACACGGAAGCGATAGAACAGAACTTTGTAAAGTGATTCATTGCACTTTGGCGAGATTCACTATCATAAAAATTTCACTTGTTTTATTAAAAAAGAATAATGCCAGTCTTAATCATCGAATAGCGGGTGTTTCAGAATATTGTAAAAATAGGCTTACTTTCAACGTGTAGAATATTAAACACTTCCAAAGTTTTAATGAATAGTGTTTGGGTAGTGAATCTGATCATTTGATAGACAACTACAATTAATCCCATATTTTTAGAGGTTAAAAAAAAGTTGCTTCTAAAGTACAGAAAGTCTGGCTTTCTTAACGAATTTCCACTTCTCCCACGAAGTCTTCACACTGTTAATTTATTCCGACGGTTTTCCTAATCGCCACCACCAAGATAAATTCCAGCCCAAATTCTGAATTTATGAGATCCTAATGGATGAGGCTTTATTGAAGAGACATCTTGTTCCTGATGTAATTGTAATGTCACCGTCATCAATTATCTTGGTTGTCTCACAGTCAAAACGCTGCAAAGTGTAATTTATTTCTACCAAACAATACAAAGCGAGCCCCACACACACAGAGGGTAGATCCATGAATGGGGCCGAGGTAAGAGCAGTCCAGGACTGACGCTGAAGCTCCAGTCCTCTGGCCACCTGATGGGAAGAGCCGACTCGCTGGAAAAGACCCTGATGCTGGGCAAGACTGAAGGCGGGAGGAGAAGGGGACTACGGAGGATGCGATGGTCGGATGGCATCACCGACGCGATGGGCATGAGTTTGAGCAAGCTCAGGGAGTTGGTGATGGACAGGGAGGCCTGGTGTGCTGCAGTCCATGGGGTCACAAAGAGTCAACTGAGTGACTGAACAGTGAAGCATTGGGTGGAGGCAGTGAACCTCCGTTTCAAAGACCACCTCTATTTATAAAGAGAATTAGAGAAGGCTAGTGTGCCTCCTGATTCCGCCTCCTGGGGCTAAACCCCCAGAGGGCTCCCTGGATGCTCGGCCTTGAGGATGAGAGTGGGCTTTCAGCACGATGACCTCAGGCTGTCCGTGCGGTGGCCATTCTCTCCAACTGTAGAGGGAGACGACACCTACCCTATTAGGGGTCTCCTTCCTGCTTCGCTGTATCATTCGTTTCCTCGCATATGAATCACTTTCGGCTACTTACTTCAGAAGCAGATTCCTCCAGGGGGTGCGGGAGGAGTGTAAAGCAATCCGTGGCTGCTGTTCAGTCGCTCAGTCGCGTCTGGCTCTTTGCGACCCCGTGGACCGCAGCCCGCCAGGCTCCTCAGTCCATGGGATTCTGCAGGCTAGAATATTGCAGTGGAAACATACATATTACCGTATATAAAAGCAGGTTGTTGTTTAGTCAGTAAATCACGCCTGACTCTTTGGGACCCCATGGACCATAGCCCACCATGCTCCTGCACCCACAGAATTTTCCAGGCCAGAATACTGGAGCAGGTTGCCATTGCCTCCTCCAGGGGACCTTCCCGACCCAGGGGTTGAACCCACGTCTCCTTCACTGCAGGCAGATTCTTTACCACGGAGTTACCAGGGAAGTCTCACTCTGCCTTACTCAGAGGACAATGCCTACAGAATACTCATGTGAACATCTTTTTTTTTTTTTAACCTTTAGGGGTTTTCCCCAATCTGCAAGGGAAGATGCAGAATTTAACTTTCTGACTCAACCTTGCTGAACGCCCCCATCCCTTCTTTCTCTGCTCCGTGGAACTGGATCAAAAGCACCCTTTAACGATTTGGCCGCGTGGCAGAGTTCTCTTGAAAAGAACACGCTTCAGATCGAATAAATAAACCATCGTGGGCCATGCCTTTCATTCTCTTGCTTTAGTTTGACAAAGCTTCTCTAAACAGGTGCCTTCAAGCATTTCTCCGGGCGTTTCCTCTCCACAACAGGTTGTGTGTGTACAGATGAGGCTGAAAGGAGACAAGGATCGCATGTGTGTGCGTGTGTGTGTGTGTGCAATCGGTCATGTCTGACTCTGTGCAACCCCATGGACTGTAGCCCGCCAAGCTCCTCTGTCCATGGGATTCTCCAGGCCAGAATACTGGAGTGGGTTGCCATTTCCTTCTCCAGGGAATCTTCCCAACTCAGGGATCGAACCTGCGTCTCCTGCCTTGGTAGGCAGATTCTTTACCACTGAGCCACCAAAGCAAGTATGGTTTAGTCACTAAGCCATGTCTGAGTCTCTGCCACTCCATGGACTGTAGCCCGCCAGGCTCCTCTGTCCATGGGATTCTCCAGGCCAGAATATGGAGTGGGTTGCCATTTCCTGCACCAGGGGATCTTCCTGACCTAAGGATCAGTATTCAAAGCAAGGATACGCCAATAAAAATTAATTTAGAAAACAAAGTATCCTTCCTTCTCCGTTATAAAGCTACATGGTGCCCGGACCCCAAGCCCAAGGAGCATAGGGTATGAGAAGTTACACTCAGAAATGGCAAGGACCCCACGTGGGACAATGACAAGGACTGAAGTCACGCTTTAAGAAAAACAGAAGCAGAGACACAGCCAGAGAAATGACAGGAGAAAGGATTCGAGCTGGAGCAGACAGGACGCCTTTCGACGGACACATCAGAGGGCGGTGGGGTCGGGGACAGCCAGAGGGTGGAGAGTCCGCCTCTGCACTCGGGGCAGTCAGATGCTCCTTGACGTCATCTCCCAGGGACGCTGGTCCACACTGATGTCAAAGCATCAGCAGAGACCTCACCGTCCTCACTGGGCAGACAGCTCTGTGATGATGTGGTGCTTCCAGCCAGAAGAGCAGGGCTCCCCCGCACCGCTCACCACTTGGACACATTCGTTCGTGCTGTCTGGCTAAGCAGAGGGGTGCAAAATTATTTATTCCAGTGAAAACAGCTGACAGACTTTTCAAAGCTTGTGTTTGACTTGTGTGTGTGTGTGTGTTTTTCCCCCTCTACAAGTGCTCAAAGTTAGTATGAAAAAAAAATGTTTTAATAGAACATAAAAATGAGTGTCAGAGATTTCATACTTGAGGAGCTGGGAGAAGCTCTCTCTCCCTTTTTTATTTTTCTCCCCCTTAGCGCGTGAGATTTTTAATAATAGATTTCTTCTCTTGAGACCCTGTATATGTCTCTTCACGGGTCTCTGTGGTTGGGGAATTCTTCTGACTTTCTCATGGGCGTTTGGAGTAACAGAAGGAGGGATCTGGGTGGTCACGGCCGTGCCGGGTTGCCACGGACGTTTGGAACGGGGGTGCCTGCGGTTCCTGAGCACACCTGTGGGTCCTGGGGACGTGAAGGAAAATTATGCATGTTCCCCAATGGGAGCAGGGATCTCGGTATCTTTCAGGGTCTGCTGCTAACATGCTGCCTTCATTGATGACCTGTCATGTCCCAGCCGGGATGACTGACACCCCAGTGGGTACCACCATGGATCGAGACGTGTCTGTCACTTCCCTGACAGCCCCAGAGCGTCTCCGATATCCTGGCACATTGCACTCCCCTTGGAGACCCAGGGGGCTCCCTTTGGTCTCAACAGGAAGCAAATCGCGGGAGGAACCTGTTTCCCCAAATGCAGCCACGATGCTCCGGGTCTCACAGTGTCAGCACGGCGGCGGCATCAGAAGGATGACTGGTTAGTTGCTGTTCTTCAGTCGCTCGGTCGTGTTTGACTCTGCGATCCCATGGACTGCAGCAAACCAGGCCTCCCTGTCCATCACCAACTCCCGGAGCTTACTCAAACTCACGTCCATCGAGTTGGTGATGCCACCCAACCATCTCATCCTCTGTCATCCCCTTCTCCTGCCTTCAATCTTTCCCAGCGTCAATGTCTTTTCCAATGAGTCAGTTCTTCACATTAGGTGGCCCAAGGATTGGAGCTTCAGCTTCAGCATCAGTCCTTCCAATGAATATTCAGGACTCATTTCCTTTAGGATGGACTGGTTGGATCTCCTTGCAGTCCAAGGCACTCTGAAGAGTCTTCTCCAGGACCACAGTTCAGAGGCATCGATTCTTCAGCACTCACACTTCTTTATGGTCCAACTCTCACATCTGTACATGACTATTGGAAAAAACCCACAGCTGTGCCTGCTGCCTAGGCAGAGAAAAGTGAAAGTGTTAGTCCCTCAGTCATGTCTGACTCTTGGTGACCCCATGGTCTGTAGCCTGCCAGGCTCCTCTGTCCCTGGCACTCTCCAGGCAAGAGTAGTAGACTGGGTGGCCATGCCCTCCTCCAGGGGATCTTCCCAACCCAGGGATGGAACCCAGGTCTCCTGCATTGCAGGTGGATTCTTTACCATCTGAGCCACCAAGGAAGCCTGCTGAGAATACTCAATAATAACATTCCAGGATCCTCAGCAGCCCAGCATGGAAACCAAAGCCAGTATGTGGGCTTGGGGAAAGCCCCCTGGAGGCGGGCGGGTGGTCAGGAAGGGTGTGCAGGCATCCAGACGGATGGAAGAGGTTTCCTAGCCTCACTGTGGGTTGCCGTGGAAACCAGGGATAATGGCACCCAAGAGCATGGCGAACCCGGTCCAACCAGATCCCTTTTGAAGCGGCTGTTAAACCCCGTCCGTCTCCCTCGTAGCGCCGTTCAGATTTCCGGCTCACCGCTCTGCGTTCTGAGCCCTCCGCCTCCGCGTCAGCCGTGGGATCTCGGACATTGTCAGTCTGTTACGGCTGTCTTGACAAAGTGCCGTAGCCTGGGTGACCCGAACAACATGCGTTTATTTCTCGCAGTCCTTTGAGTTTTGATGTGTAAGACCAAGGGGTGTGTGAGAAACATGGATATTATACTCAGGAAGCCTTAACAATAATCCTTTTTTGTGGGATGTGGATCATTTTTAAAGTCTTTATTGAATGTGCCATAACATCGCTTCTGTTTTATGTTTCGGTTCTTTGGGGCACGAGGCAAGTTGGATCTTAGCTCCTGGACCAGGGATCGAACACTCACTCCCTGCATTGGAAGGTGAGGTCTTAACCACTGGGCCACCTTGGAAGTCCCTCGGCGATAATCCCAGGCATAAGGGGCCCTGATTGCCTTCTCTTCCCTGTGAGGCGGGGGTGGGACGGGTTTGGAAGGGGGAGGGTTTCCCTGACGACCTCTGAGCAGCCAGCCCCCTGACGCCTACGATGGTCCCTTGAGATGGGTCTCATCTCCAATGCACGTCTGGACAAACTGAGTCTCCCGAGATGTCACGCCCAAAGCTGTGGCACCAGGGTGGCTGGAGCTGGCTTTGGTCCAAGCCCATCCCCCCAACGTCAGCACCGAGGGATTCTGGCAACACGGCGGCCTTGGCCAAATGCAAGATGACAACGCCCGGGGCTCCTTGCGGGAAGGGCTGCCAGGTTGAGTGGAGGCCACCAGGATGGGCTGGCTGGGTGCAGGCAACCCTAGACTTCTTCCTGGGCTCCCAAATCAGTGTGAATGATGACTGCAGCCACGAAGTGAAAAGATGCTTCCTCATTGGAAGGAAAGCTGTGACCAACCTAGGCAACGCTTTAAAAAGCAGAGACATTACTTTGCCGACAAAGGTCCATCTAGTCAAGGCTATGGCGTTTCCAGTGGTCATGTGTGGATGTGAGAGTTGGACAATAAAGAAGGCTGAGTGCCGAAGAATTGATGTTTTGAACTGAGGTGTTGCAGAAGACTCTTGAGAGTCCCTTGGACTGCAAGGAGATCCAACTAGTCCATCCTAAAGGAAATGAGTCCTGAATATTCATTGGAAGGACTGATGCTGAAGCTGAGAGCTCCAATACTTTGGCCACCGGATGCAAAGAACTGGCTCATTGGAAAAGACCCTGATGCTGGGAAAGATTGAAGGCGGGAGGAGAAGGGGATGACAGAGGATGAGATGGTTGGATGGCATCACCAACTCAATGGACATGAGTTTGAGCAAGCTCCAGGAGGTGCTGAAGGACAGGGAAGCCTGGTGTGCTGCAGTCCACAGGGTCACAGAGTTGGACACAACCGAGCAACTGAACAACAACAACAAACGGCTTTGTGTTCACACATGCCCCCCACGCCAACCCCTGGAGGGACGTGAGATGCCATCTTTCCTGGTGGCGTCTGGAGGCCGTGTTCCCAAGAGTATGCTCCCACGTTCACCCAGCTCTCCCAGGACCTGATGCAAAGCGTGCTTGGAGAAACACGTGGGTTGGCGTGTGCTTCTCTGTCCCCTGGAGAAGGCGCGGAGGTTCTCACAGGCAGATGGAGCGCATCAGGCCCTGTTCAGCACAGACAGTGGCTGAAGGAGCTGGAGATGAATGCTCATCGCCAGTGAGGGGGCCCAGCCTGGGGTCAGTACTGACCAAGAGCCCCTCAGGGAGAGAGTAGGGGTCTGGGGACCAGGGGGATGGAGGGCTGAGGTTCCAGGTCAAGACAATGGTGTGGAGAAGCATATGTGAGCAGGTACCCCCCCCCCAGAGAGCTTCTGAACTTGAGGGAGGTGTCAGGGGTCAGGGTTCAGCTGTGCAGTCAGATAGAAGAGTCAGCTTCGTCCTCGGCGAGGCTCAAATGATGCAGAGAGTTCCGGCAGCTTTTGTGAATGGAGGTGGCAGGAGGTATGACCCACGGTCAAGTTCTACAGCACTGGGGGTGGAGGGAGAGAAAGACAGAGGAGTAACCGATACAGAAATGGACAGACAGAAAGACACATAGGTAGATGTAGAGAAAGACAGGTGAGAGAGACAACGGATACAGATAATAGGTGACAGGTGGAGAGACGACAGATAGTACAGATGGACACAGAGACAGAGAGGAGAGATGGAGACCAGAGACGTAGATACTAGACAGATGATGGATACAGAGATGACAGATAGTATAGATGATGGACAGAGAGAGAGAGAGACAAGGCCAGAGACAGAGATACTAGATTGATGATGGGTGGACAGATGGCAGATAGTGGTGGATGCAGAGAGAGAGAGACAGAGACCAGAGACAGAGATACCACACAGATGACGGATGGGGAGATGACAAATTGATAGATGGTCAAAGATAGATGATACTTAGATAGATCACTGGTTAAGACAAAAATGGATATAACGGATGGATGGTTGGGCGCATAGGTAGACATAAATACATAGATGATGGCCAAACAGATGTGATGAATGGATGGATGGACTCACATACAAATACAGAGAGAAAATAGGTCACTGAGACACATATATAATGGATGCATGGATGGCTAGGTGCTTACATAGATGTATGACAGACAAGCGTACGATTGATTGAGAAGCAAACAGATATAATAAATGGCTGGAGAGATAAAGAGATAGATATGATAGAAAGATAAATAGAGAGGTAGATAGATTGATAGATAAAATTGATGATTGATAGATATGATGGATGGATAGATAGGTACACAGACATGATGGATACATAATAAAGATACATAGAGATAGACAGACAGACAGATATGATCGATGGATGGGTAGATATGGCAGATAAACAGATAAACATACATAGAGAAGGACAGATAGATGATAGAGAGAGATTGGTGATGGCCAGATAGACGGAGAGATGGAGAGAGATTTTTAATTTATCCAACAGGAGAAGAAAGACACGTGCAAAAGACTATCAAAGCACTAAGAAGAGAAAAAAATAACCTCTGTGTGTGTGTGTCTGTCCGTCTGTGTGTACAAGGGAGAGAGACAGACAGACAGAAGAGACAGGCAGAGAGAGACAGACAGACAGAAAGAGAGACAGAGACACAGAGAGAGAAACAGAGAAAGAGAGAGACAGAGAGACCGATGGGGAGCGGGCCTGAACCCATGAGGAGCGGCGGGAGAGGGGGCCCCCGCAGACAGGTCACCCCGCAGGTCGAGGCGCCGCCGATGGCTGATGCCTGTTGACTCACAGCTCGTTGTCCGCACGTCCGGGAATTCCAGTAACAGTCTCCGTACAAGCGACATTTGAAAACCGTCCTTTAGTTTGAAGGCTGACCTTGTTGCTTCTGGAGGCAGATTTGCGGATCCCGCGCGGAAGGCTGTCTGAGGATTTGCCGTCTTTGGTGATGGAGGGGGCCGCTGACTTGACGCCTCCGTAGCGTCCACGGAAAGCAGACTGGAAGGAAGCCTTTCCTCCGGTGACAAACCTCTTCTTGCCGCCGGCAGTCCCCGGAGATCTCCTGGGGGTCGTTCCATCTACACTCAGGGGACACCAGCTGTCAGAGCCGCCACCCGCGATGAGCCCTAACCCATTGGGGGTCCTCCTCGCGGGTCCAAAAACCTGGACAGGGTGAAGGAGGCAAAAGGGTAGAAGACGGACCAGAGGAGAAACACGAGAAAGGAAGAGAGGGCGTCCCGGTGGGCTTCTGAGACGACGAGGAAGACAATGCTGGAGACACTCAGAGGTGGAGACCGATGACAAAAAGGAGCCAGCTCTCTGCACAGCCTGCCGCGTGATAATGATCACATCAGCATTTTTTTTTCTTGGCTGAGAAAATGTGAAAACGTGTTTCTGTTTGGCCCCAAGTCCGCCTCCTGCCGCGTTTCTGAGCGGCTGCGGCGCGCTGCCGGTCAGACGCTCCGGGGCCATCTCTCCTGCTCATGGGGGCCCCTACCTAGGCAACTCCTGCTCCCCCAGTGGGTACTCAGCCGGAGTCCCCCGTGAGCGCCAGACCCATCCGAGAGCTTTCCGGTCTCCATCCCTCCTTCTCGCCCCTGCGGACCCTTCCTGCTCCCTCTAGCTGCCCACCCCGTCTTGCTCGGAGGGTCTGCAGAATGCCAGGTGGGGAGGCCTCTGAGACTGCGGGTGGGGGGAGAGAGTCAAACCTCTGTGATAACAGGGTCATATCTCTATGCTTTCCGTGGCTGGTGCTCAGGGTAAGAACCTGCCTGCCATACAGGAGATGAAGAGACGCTTGTTCAAGCCCTAGGTGGGGAAGATGCCCTGGAGGAGGGCATGGCAACCCGCCCCAGCGTTCTTGCCTGGAGAATCCCAGGGACAAAGGAGCCTGGCGGGCTACAGTCCATGAGGTCACAGAGAGTTACACACGACTGAGCGACTCAGCACGCATGCAGGCCTTCTGTAGGTGGGATGGGAAGGGAGTCGCATCCCTGAGCCCCACTCACAGTCCGTGGGTTTGCACGCAAGCCAGCTGAGCCTGCGCCACTGGAAGGCAGGCACCTGGCACCTGCGGGCCCCTCACTGCCACCCAAGACCTCGTCTCCTTCCCTCAGCTCTTCCTGAGTATGAGGACCTGCCCTCGGGGCCTCTGATTGGGGAGGGCGGCCGATCCGCAGGGGTGGACAGTGTCCGTTCCGATTTCTCTTCTCCTTCCAATCGGGACGTGACCCTCTTTCGGAATGCTGATTTTTGGATTTTGCAGACGACTGTGTCCCAGATACAATTTTCTCTGACATTATGAATATATTGAGAAGCAAATACTGGCTTTTTTTTTTAAGTGTACTTTATAAGATCCATGCCTTTAAAAGAAACCATCACCTCTTCTTTTCATACTGTTCATGGGGTTTAAATCACTCAATCCTAAAGGAAATCAACCTGAACATTCATTGGAAGGACAGAGGCTGAAGTTGAAGCTCCAATCCTTCGGTCACCGGATGCAAAGAACTGAGTCATTTGAAAAGACCCTGATGCTGGGGAAGATTGAAGGCAGGAGGAGAAGGGGATGACAGAGGATGAGATGGTCGGATGGCATCACCGACTCGATGGGCATGAGTTTGAGTGAACTCTGGGAGTTGTGATGGACAGGGAAGCCTGGCGTTCTGCAGTTCGTGGGGTCGCAAAGAGTCAGACATGATTGAGCAACTGAACAACAAAAATACGTAACTTTGTTCTGTATTTTCCAAGTCTCCTATAAATGTGTCATCATATTTTCATAGTTTAAAAAATAAAAAAAGAAAGAGGGGGAAAAAAAGAAAACACATTTATGGTTACCCAGGGGGTAACAGAGTGAGCAATAAATTAGAAGATTGGGATTAACACACACATAGCACTATATATAAAACAGATAAGTAACAAGGACCCACTGTATAGCACAAGGAATTTTACACAATACTCTGTAGCGACTTGTATGGGAAAAGAATCTAAAAACGAGTGTATATATGTGTACGTATAAATGAATCACCTTGCTGTGACCGGAAACCGGCACAACATTAGAAATCAACTATGCTTCAATAAATATTTTTTAAAAATGGATCCATCTGTGGGAATTAGTAAAACATGCACTTAAGGGGAGAAGAGTCATTCAAAGCTCCAGTACATGTGCAGATGTAGTTATTTTGTGCGTGCGTGCTCAGGCGCTTCAGTCGTGTCTGACTCTCTGCCACCCCGTGGACTGCAGCCCGCCAGGCTCCTCTGTCCATGGGATTCTCCAGGCAAGAATACTGGAATGGGTTGCCATGCCCTCCTCAAGGGGATCTTCCAGACCCAGGAATCAAACTGAGGTCTCCTGCATGGCAGACAGATTCTTTCCCATCTGAGCCATTTGGAAATCCCATTCTTATTTTCAGACATCATTTATATGGGGGAAGACTGTCTAAAAAGAATTCTTTCTCTCTCTCGCTTTTCTTTTTCTCCGTGTCTCACCACAAAGCTTTATGGAATAACCCATTTTCCTTAGGAGATATTGCAAATATTCTTTGTATCACACGAGTATCCTAAAAGCCTTGTATATCCAAGCTTCCACCTACACGGAGTAAAAGATTGAAAGAAACAGGCTCCAGGAAGCGTGTGCAATATTTTAAGTGTGTGCTAGTCGCTCAGTGGTGTCTGACTCTTTGCGACCCCATGGACTGCAGCCTGCGGGGTTCCTCTGTCCATGGGGTTCTTCTCCAGGCAAGAACACTGGAGCGGGTTGGGCGTTTCCTTAGCTGTGGCCAAATGTGTAACCAATTCAATGTAGCAAATTTGGCAGAGTCGGTCTGTCCTCACAGGGTGTTAACTGGGTCACCTGCAAAGATGCTGAGATGCAGCTGCGGATACGGGGGCGTGGACTCTTAGCATCTTTTTCTCTGCACTGCCCCCCGCCCACCAACCACCGTGGGTCGCTGACCTCTAATCAGGCAGCCGCCCCCCTCATCCCACCCTTTGGCAGCCGCTAAGGACCTGATTATCTATAAATTTATGGGGAGCTGCAGGAACTGGCCTTCCGCTCCCGATAATGTTTTCTGACACATTTCAGGAGCCGAGGATGATGTGCGAGGCATTATGTACGAGGGGCCCGGCGACGGTCCACCGGAGACCTCTGGCTACCGACAGGCTCGCCAGGAAAGCGGTTGCCATGGCAACATGCCCCACAGCTGTAGTCAGACGAGGAAAAATAGTTTTATGATTATCTCAATGAAGTTTTTTTCTTTTCTTTTCTTTCTTTTTTTTTATTCACTGGAACCTTTTTGTTTGCGATCTCCATCATGTGAGGGTTTCAATAGGATCCTCTCTAAACGGAATATACTTACGAGATGTAATTTCTATAGAGTCGTCGAGTCTCCTCTGTCCGTGGGATTCTCCAGGCAAGCATACTGGCGTGGGTGGCCATGCCCTCCTCCAGGGCATCTTCCCGACCCAGGGCTCAAACCCGGGTCACCTGTGGATTCTTTACATAGATGTCATTTCTATTGAGAGATTAAACAGCAGAAGCACTGTCTGGAAAGATTGGCTTGTGGACCATGGAGCCAGGATTGGGGGGCAGGAGGGTTGGAGTGTCTTTAAGGAGGAAGCCCCAAAAAGGTGATGGGGAAGATTTAAAGGGAGGGTGGGCGGTTGCCCTCAACACCTCAGACCTCCTCCCTGCTACGTCCTGGCCCGCATGCACGGGTACCTGGCCACCCTCGGGGTCTTTGGTGGTCTCCCCTCTCCCTGCCTGCCCACCATGCCCTGGAAATGGGACAAAAAGACCCATCAGGGTTTGAGAGAGGGAGCCTGAGCTGGCCCGGCGGCATCATTCACTGCCTCTCTTTCCTGAAGAGTTTGCTCCCTGGGGACAAAGAGAAAAAAAAAAAAAACCTGTCTGACATGAGTATGGAATTCATTAGAGACACCGATCACCTGTAACAGCACCAGCAGTGACAGGTAATTTTGAGCCTTGATTTTTTTCCCTTTTTTTTCTTCCCCCTCCCAACTCCTCTGCCTAAGGTCCTGACTGTGCCTCCCCGTTTGTACCAAACTGGAGGTATCTTTGAAAAGGGTCAAGCCTCCACAAACTGTCGTGTGATGTTGCAAATGGGGGCGAGAGGGATACCACACTCAAAACCCAGGAGACTGCAACGATTTGGGGGCTGCTGGCAGGGACATCTGGGGGCTTCCCGGGTGGGGCTAGTGGTAAAGAATCCGCCTGCTAAGGCAGGGGACGTGGATTCGACCCCTGGGTCGGGAAGATCTCCTGGAGGAGGGCAGGGCAACCCACTCCAGTATTCTTGCCTGGAGAATCCCATGGACAGCGGAACCTGGCGGGCTGCAGTCGGTGGAGTTGCAAAGAGTTGGACCCGACTGAGCGACTAAAACACACACACACACGGATCAGGAAGGTGCAGAGGGCAGCTTCCCCCCACAGTTGGGACGGTGCATTTGTACAGGTTCAAGAGAAAGGCTTTTGGCAGCGCCAGCCACCGTTCTTAAAAAGGTTCTGAATTTGATACAGTCGTTTCATGTCTACATCGGTGTCCGACATCAGGAGCAGCAACCAGAGAAAAATCAGAGAAAGACTCATCTGGAAATGCATTCTGTGTGAGGCCAGCAGAGTCTTGGTAGCTGGTGGGGGACAGTGTGGACTATTCAACACGTGGTCCTGGTTTCATTTGTCCAATTATCTGTGGCCTGGGGGAGTGTGACTTAGGTCAGATCTTCCTTTAAATCACAAGCAGGAAAACTCCAACTGGAGGGAATTTCCACGAGTTTCAGTGGCTAAGACTCCGAGCTTCCACCACAGGGGACATGGGTTCGATTCTTCCTGTGGGAACTAAGATAGCATATATCACGCAGCACAGCCAGGAAAAAAAAAAGTTTCAGCTGGAGAACAAACCTAAATGTAGACAAACCCATGTAACACAAACCTAAGAGTAGACAAACCCACATAACTACCAGACAGGCATCTCCTGTAACATCTTTATAACTTCAGAGCAGAAAAACCCTTTCTTTGTGACCAAGAACAATGACAGATTTGAGTACACAACATGGTTAAAATTATCACACAAACTCCCGTACGGGGCTTCCCTGATGGCTCAGTGGTAAAGATATCCGCCTCGCAGTGCAGGAGACGTGGGTTCAATTCCTGGTCCGGGAAGATCCCACATGCCACGGAGCCACTAAACCCGTACACCACAACTCGTGAAGCCTGTGCACCCTAGAGTCTGGGCCCCACAAGAGAGAGAGACCACCGCAGCGAGAAGCTTTTGCCCCACGACCAGAGAGTAACCCCCGCTCGTCACCACCAGAGAAAGCCTGTGCTCAGCAATGAAGACCCAGCACAGCCAAAAATAAATATTTAAAAAGAACAGTATAAAGATAAAAGGAAATCAGTACACTGAGAGCAAATATTAGCATTGCGCAAATGTGCAGCTTAATAACTATCATATGTAAAGAGCTGGTGCAGACCAATCAAGAAGACGCAAACTGACTCCATGGAAAAGTGGCAAAAGGCCCTCCTTCCTTTATCTCACACATATCCTTGAGCACCTGCTCTGCTGAACAGCCAACCTGGGGAAGCCCAGAACTCGGTCCTGTTGTTGTTCAGACACCAAGTCGTGTCCGACTCTTTGCGGCCCCATGGACTGCAGAACGCCAGGCTTCCGTGTGCTTCACTATCTCCCAGAGTTTGCTCAAACTCATATAAAAGCAGAAATGAAATCTTCTGAGACACTTCCTGGTTTGTTTTCTCCCCGGCATCTGCTTTATCCTGTGCCAGGAAAACTTACCATTTCTTCTTCTTTTTTTCATATGTTCTTCAGCAAAAAGTCACATTTTTACATATTACAAAAAGTAATATTTGTGTTTTCAGAGGTATGTACTAGAGTCATTGGAAAAGACCCTGATGCTGGGGAAGATGGAAGGCAGGAGGAGAAGGGGGCGACAGAGGATGAGATGGTTGGATGGCGTCATTGAACTGATGGACATGAGTTTGAGCAAACTCTGGGAGTTGCCGATGGACAGGGAGGCCTGGCGTGCTGCGGTCCACGGGGTTGCAGAGTCGGACGAGACTGAGCACTGAACTGAACTGACTCTAGTCTTAGCTCTGAAGGTAGGATGCCCTGGCTACATGTTTTGTTTTCTTAATAGAGGGCTTTCTGCAAACACTTCCTGCTGGAGACAACCAGTCGTGTGTCTCGTGGTTCCATGTGTCCACCTGTGAGATGCCATCTGTCCATCAGGCACCCCATGGTTTGGGTCATTGCTCTAAGGTCATTGCTCATGAGGTCGCTGCAACCACACACACACACAGACAGACACATACATGCAGGCTTCCATGATGGCTCAGCTGGTAAAGAATCTACGTGCAATGCAGGAGACCCAGATTGGATCCCTGGGTGGGACGATCCCCTGCAGAAGGAAAAAGCAACCCACTCCAGTATTCTTGCCTGGAGAATCCCATGGACAGAGGAGCCTGAGGGGTTACAGTCCACGGGGTCGCGGGTCGCAGAGAGTCAGAGATAACTGAGCAACTAATACTTTCCCTTTTCACTTTCATATAGATATATGAATTGCTGCGATATGTTATACTATTATATTTCATTATATGATATAAATTGATACATAATAATAAATTTGAAAAGATGCTGGGATTATACAGAAAGATAAAGACTTCTTTTCGGCCACGCGGGATCATAGTTCCCTGACGGGGGATGGAAACCGTGCCCCCTGCAGTGGAAGCCTGGCATCCTAAGCGCCAGACCGCCAGGTGAGTGCCAATGCAAACCAATTTTGGGGAGTGGATTTCAAAATTGCCCACTTTTTCCCCTTCCATGGGACACGCTTTAGTGCAAAGATGCGGGTTGTTTTAATACAACCCTGAATGAATCCCTTTGCCCTTTCAAGTTCTGTTTCTATTCGGGGTCTACCTGGTTTCACTCCCTCTTCAGGGCTGATAAACTGCAAAAACAGAGAGAATCTGTTTTCCTCTCACCTGGCAAAGCGGACGCACGATTGCTTTCCCAAGGCAGAGAAACCGTGGGCATATTTCCCGCAGCGCCGGGAGACTGTATTAGCTGCGGACAGACCGATGGTCATCACTTTTCTAAACGACAACATTGCTTTTTGTCTCCTATCAGAATCCTGGTCCCGGGAGGCAAAGATTAAGGGGCCTCGTTTCCCTTCTGAGAAAACGACCCTCATGCTCTTGAAGCTAAAACTCAGGGGCTTTGGGGGGGCACACTGGTCCCCACAGATGGCGTGTCCATCCCTCACCACCCTGACCCTGGAAGCCCACTTAAAGTTTCTCCAGTGACCCACATGCCGGAGAGAGAGCCAGTTAATCGGCCCCCGGAGGATAAGACATTCCTGGGGATGATGGCTCCCTGGGATTTCATCACAAGTGTGAACCCATCTGGTCAAGAGACTCCCTGGAGACCACAGGTCAAGAAAAATACAGCCAGGACAGAAAAAGCGTGTTGGCGTTTCCATGCACAGAGAGGCGGGTCTGCAAGGAGCCCAGGACACCCAAGAGGCCGGCGCAGGGCGTGTGGCCGGCACACCACGCTGGAGAAACGAGTCAGAAAGAGTTAAATGATGAAACCGAGAGGCGAGGGTCATTAAAACCCAGAACGCTGGAGGCAGTGGGCGCCCCTTCCTGGACTCCGAGTGCGTCCCCGGGTCTGACAGCCGCTTCAATCACCTCCAGGGCAGAGGGTAAGGCGGATTTCTGCAATTCTCCCCTTTTTAATTGATAGGTAGAACTTCGCGGGAGATGATAGAATAAGGCCACATCTGACTCGCTCTGGCGCTTGTCCCAACACCTGGGATTTCTGTCTTCTCCTAAATGAAGACGGGGCAAAAATGAGACTGCGCAGCCCACGATGCCAGTCGTTCTCAGAGTCCGTGGCGGGCGAAACCTGCCAAGAACCGGAGTGGCTTCGTGCCTGATTAGGACCGCAGCGGGCGGGCCGAAACGGCGGGTCAGAGCTGACTGCTAGAGGCACGGGGTTCCCTTTCGGGGGTGATGAGAATGTTCTCAAATCGACCGCGATGATGGTTGTCCTGAAATCCAGAGTTGTTCCTTTCAAATGGGTGAACGGTATGCTCCATGAATGACACCCAATCAAGGTATTTTGCACAGAGAGAGAAACTCCATGAAATGCAAACCATTGATGGAAGCCAATTGCAAATTTTTTAAGAGATGCGGTTCCGAGGTTGAGGGCAAATGTGTGAGAAGTCAGGGGACATGGACCCACTACCGTTTCTCGCAGGCGCCCTGTTCCACGGGCCGTACATGGTGGTCTCTACAGCAGGCGTGCGGGGGTCCCCAGTGGCTTGCAAAGCTCTTGGGTTATTTTCCTGGCTGCGTGTGGCTGAGACGGGGTGTCTCTGAGGATTAACTTCCTCCAAATGGGCTTCTCTCATCCCCACACCACATCCAGTCTCATTCTCTTATTCACCCAGCTTGAAATTTGAACTGCCGTCAAAATGACTCATGGATGGACGTTATACCCAGATTTTGATGTTACTGGTGTTTTTCTCTCTTTTTTCTAAACCTAATTATAACTGTTACCTACAGACTGCCTGCAACCCTGATGGAGTCAAAGCCAGGTGTTAAGGAGACATTGTTACTTTTTTTTTTTCTGCTGGTGAAACACTGGGAAACATTGGCATCGTGGGCTACACAATCTCATTTTTGACCCATTTTCATTTAGGAGAAGACAGAAATCCCAAGTGTTACGACAAGCAACGGAAGGAGTCAGATGCGGCAAAATTAGCCTTCAGAAGTTAGAAACACAGAAGCGTGGATAAAGCCATGCTACCGAAAATGGGTTGCTATTTCTGTGTGGTTGGGAAAAGTCACAAAAAATGTCCAAAATGTTTCAGGTGTGTGGAATCACTTAAACTCCCTTAGCCACCCAAAGGCACACTCTCAGCAGATGTATCCAGAATCTGAAAGATCTGAATTATATATGCACCATTTTCCTCTCCTGTTTTCCAAGCAAAACCAGCTGGTGGCTCAAACGATAATTTGCCTGCAATACAGGAGACCTGGGTTCGATCCCTGGGTCAGGAAGATCCCCTGGAGAAAGAAACAGCAACCCACTCCAGTATTCTGGCCTGGAGAAACCCATGGACCGAGGAGCCTGGCAGGGCTACAGTCCATGGGGTTGCAAGTGTAAGACACGACTGTTGTTTTTTTAACTATTGCTTTTTTCAGATAAAATGAAGAAAGGGAAATTTTTGATTGAGTGGGGAAATCCGTGGAGTCTAAGAAAAGAGTAGCTTTTCCTGACATGAGTGCCCTTTGGCATGTGTGATTTTTTTTTATTTATTTATTATTTTGGTTGAGCGGTGTGGGGTGTGGGGTCCTAGTTCCCTGACCAGGGATTGAACTCGTGTCCCGTTGCCATGGAAGCATACAGTCCCAACCACTGGACCACGAGGGAAGTCCTCCCTTTGATATCTGTCATGATTTTGTGGTTTATGGGCAAAACTGGGCATACACAGTCCACGTGGGAGGCTGTCAGATGTGTACAGATGTCATCAACATGTTCTGTATTATCTGGGCTTTTTAAAAAATGTGGTTTTGAGTGTCAAGACTCTTGAGAGTCCCTTGGACAGAAGGAGCTCCAACCAGTCCATCCTAAAGGAAATCAGTCCTAGCTCCAATGCTTTGGCCATCTGATGCGAAGAGCTGACTCATTGGAAAAGACCCTGATGCTGGGAAAGATTGAAGGCGGGAGGAGAAGGGGACGACAGAGGATGAGATGGTTGGATGGCATCACTAACCCGATGGATGTGAGTTTGGGTGGACTCTGGGAGTTGGTGATGGACAGGGAGGCCTGGCGTGCTGCAGTCCATGGGGTTGCAAAGAGTTGGACACAACTGAGCGACTGAACAACAACAGGCTTTATCAAGCCATTGATGTAAAGACACACCCTCCTTCAGAAGAGAGACACCGTCATTCCGAAACCTCCTGTCTGGGCGTTTGCCCAGAACTTGTCCTCCGGACACCACTGCTCCGTGTGTCCGGGTGGCAGGAAGCCGTTGACCGCCAGGGTCCTTCGAGTCTCTCTCAGAATTGTCAGCCTGGCGGCACTGTCTTGCTGACAACCAGGCAACAGAGAAGCTCGTCAGAAGCTGGGCTCCTGGGTTTGCCCGGTGGCCCCGGGGTGGGGAATCTGCCTGCCAGTGCAGGGGACACGGGTTCGATCCCTGGTCTGGGGGAGATTCCACACGTCACGGGGCATCCAAGCCTGTGGGCCACAACAGAGCCCGAGGGGGTACACCCACTGAAGCCAGGGCAGCTAGAGCCCGTGGTCCCAAACGGAAGCCACCGCAAGGAGAAGCCCGCTGGTTGCAAGAGGGGAAAGCCCGCGTGCAGGTAGGAAGACCCAGCACAGCCCAAAATAAGTTTAAAAATAAATAAATAAAAGAGAGACGACTTACTCGTTCGGACAGGAGGCTCCCCATCCTTTTATCTTGTTAAGTCCTCGCGAGAAATTCACAGGACGCTCCAGGACTGGAGGGGCTGGGGGTGTCAGCCCAGCAGGCCCCCGCACCCAGCCCACGAGACACCCACTGTTCAGAGGACCCCCCCACCCTGCCCTGCCTTGGTTCAAACTGCATCCTCCCAGGAGAGGTTGCAGCCGGCTTTCCAGCATCGGTCCATCATCCACAGCCCACCTGGGTCTGCGTTCCCTTTCATTTTGGTCTATGGTGCTGGCTGAGGGTCAGCACACCTCTTCCTGGTTATTGGAAGAACGTGTTTCACGCGATCAGCCCGTGATCCTTCGTTACATTCTTTGACAGTCGGGGGAAATGGCTTGAACGCCTATGAATGACAACCAGGTGGAATCAAGGCCCTGCCCATACTGTCTCTTTCCTTCCCCCACCCGTCACCCCTGAAGTGTTTGGGGGTGTCGCGTGGGGTAGCCTGTGAGCTCAGCTTCACACAAATGGATTTTAAATGTTTCAGATGTTCCTGGCGCTGGAAGGAGCCGGGACCTGGAGCCCAGGGGAAAAAAAAAAAAAAAAAGACAAATTAACAATCTGTTCTATTTTTGTCTCGTTTAGAGTACTTTCCCCCAAAAGATTGTAGGCTGGTTAAATTGAACTCGTGTTTTTTGTTGTTTTTTTTTTTAGGCAGCTGTGTCTAGAGGCTTTGCCAGAAAAGTCCTCTAGGTGTCTTCTTGAGGCTGGATGTTTGCATGTTCAGGGAGGAGGACTTTGGGGTAAACGATGGGCCTGGAATGAAGGAGACCTGGGTTCGATCCCTGGGTGAGGAAGATCTCCTGGAGGAGGGCATGGCAACCCACTCCAGTGTTCTTGCCTGGAGAATCCCACAGACAGAGAAGCCTGGCGGGCTACAGTTCAGGGGGTCGCAGAGAGTCAGACACGACTGAGCGACCGACACTTTCACCTTCCCCTTCCCCTCCAGGGTGGGGACTGCTCTGCAGACAGCTGGCCACATGCACCCACCTGCAGGGGCAGCTGCAGCCAGGTTAGGTTGGCCACGATGGGGACCCTTCTTAATGCATCAAACAGCCTCCTCCTAGACACTCCCCCTGACACCCAGGACCCAAAAGCACGTCCACGGAAAACCATGCATCTCACAGACACTGGTTTGGGTGCTTGTCTGCGGGCAGATACGGAAATCCATAAACAGGGCCTGCTTCTGAAGTAGTCACACACATTTTTATCTACCCATGTTTAAAAGTCAGGCGAGCAAGCGTGTTTTAAAAACGAGCATGTCACATTGAGCAGACTGGCAGCCGGGCTGGGGCGGGGTTTGGGGGAGAATGGATACATGTATATGTAAGGCTGAGTCCCTTCTCTGTCTATCTGACACTACCCCAACATAGTTTATCAGCTATACCCGAGTACAAAATAAAGTTTAAAAAAAAATGGGCACACGGGTATAGATATTCCACACTCACACACCCCACTCTCATGAAAATCTCTCTACTTTGAGATTGCATCGACAACCCTCAAGATCAGTCCAGCATTCATTCTCTGGCTATATCGTCAGTTTTTCCGGGAGACACACAACTGCTGTTGCTCTGCATGAATGCAGTGTAAACCCCTTGGTGTTTGTAAACTCTGGGTCTGCTACCTGCTTCCCAGGGGAGGCAAGAATATGTCCTTTAAAAAATAACTTTAAAATACGTGCATAAGGTACTAACATCGTGACGATGCTTTATGACCTCGCTTCTTATGACTTCTGCTATTTTTCTCTTAAAGGGAAAGGTGTGGAAGGTTCCAGTGTGTGGCATGCATAAAATATTCATGTCATTCCTGGAACCACCAGAGAGGCCCAGGACCCAGCAATGCCCCGGTGAGGTATGTTTAGAGACACATCTGTGGTCAGGACGCCCCAAGAGCTTTCTCCTCTGGGCTGGAGTGTATTAGGCACTGTGCTTGTGATTCTGGAGAAGGGAATGGCAACACACTCCAGGATTCTTGCTGGAGAACCCCACGGACAGAGGAGCCTGGCGGGCTACAGTCCACGGGGTCACAAAGGGTCGGACACGACTGAGCAACTGAACACTTCACGCTTCTCACATCTCCTGGACAGCTGAGCTGACTGTGCCGCTTTGGGAAAGCACCTCAGTAATTTCTTTCGCATCAGGGGACCAACGTATCACAGCTTCAGCTTCAGCATCAGTCCTTCCAATGAATATTCAGAACTGATTTCCTTTAGGATGGACTGGTTGGATCTCCTTGCAGTGCAAAGAACTGACTCATTGGAAAAGACCCTGATGCTGGGAAAGATTGAAGGCAGGAGGAGAAGGGCTCGACAGAGGATGAGATGGTTGGATGGCATCACCGACTCAAAAGGACATGAGTTTGAGTAAACTCTGGGGGTTGGTGATGGACAGGGAGGCCTGGCGTGCTGCAGTCCATGGGGTTGCTAAGAGTCAGACACGACTGAGCGACTGAACAGTTTCTTTCGGGCGATTCTCTCCCCAGTGATTGCCCCACCCCCCGTCAGGCATCAGAAGAGCCAAGACGATGCTGACGATGTCGGGGACTGACTGACATCCGAGGGCAGTGGTCCGCAGGCCAGGAGGGATCAGGAGTCCGTCGTGGCCAGAAAGCGGGGTGGCACGGGGCGGGGAACATTGATGCCACGCAAAGGCGCCAAGGGTTCCTTCACCCAGAACTGTCACTTCAGGCGCTGCCAAGGCGCCTGGGACTCAGGTCGGTCGGAAGCACGCCTGCCACAGGCCCCGAAATGAAGAGGGAGAAATTAGAGCAATTATCCGTCTTAACGAGCCCGCATCTCTTGTGTTGTCATTCATGAGGCACAAAGTATGCAGCCCGGATTTTCTGCCTGTGGCGTTTTTTAAACAGGATTCCACAGGCAAATAAAAATAGATCCCAACGAAAAGGGTTGTTTGGGGGAAGCTTTCGGTTGTGGGAGGCAGGGCAGAGGAGGCTTTCAAACAGGGTGGAGAGAGACAGGGAAGGGTGGGCATGGTTTCCACGACTCTGAGCCCTCCCCCCGGCCCGGTGTGTTTTCCAAGCACCGGCAGAAGCGGTTTATCTGCGGACAGTCTCTGCGTCTCGCAGGGGGCCGGCCGGGGCCGCACGCGTGGTCAGCATACAGCTTCTGCCTGACTCCTCCTCAGCTGTCTCTTTGTCCAGCCGCCAGTGGGTCAGAGACGGTCGTCAGCACCCTGGTCATTTCCTCCAGCTCTGAGATTGTCAGCCGTGACCGTGACTTAGGACTTGGTGGGATTTTTTGTTGTTGCTGTTAAACTTTTTATTTCGTATTGGGGTGTAGGCGATTAACAAGCTTGTGGTGGCTTCAGGTGGATAACAAAGGGACTCAGTCATCCATACACATGTATCCATTCTCCCCCAAACTCGCCTCCCAGCCAGACAGCCACGTGACAGTGAGCAGAGTTCCCTGTGCTGTCCAGCAGGCCCTTGCTGGTTCTCCATGCTAAACACAGCAGTGTGTCCATGTCCATCCCAAACTCCCTGACCATCCCTTCCCCCATCCTTCCCCCACCTCTGCAACCATAAGTTCTTTCTCTAAGTCTGTGAGTCTCTTTCTGTTTTGTGCCTGTGTTCATTGGTATCGTTTCTTTTCAGACTCCACATACACAGGATGTGACACAATATTTCTTGTCTGTCTCGACTTCACTCAGTACAACACGGCAGAATTGGACTGGGGGAGATGGCTACGTGAACACCACGTTGAAAGAGTTTATTAAAACTCAGAAGTTCTCAAATGCAACAAGTTCAACAGAAACACTTGAGTCCTTCAGCTGCTTCGGCCACTCTGCTGTTGCTGTCGCTCAGTCGCGTCCGACTCTTTGCGACCCCGTGGACTGCAGCACTCCAGGCCTCCCTGTCCGTCACCGACTCCCAGAGTTTATTCAAACTCATGTCCATTGAGTCGGAGACGCCATCCAACCATCTCATCCTCTGTCGCCCCCTTCTCCTCCCGCCTTCAATCTTTCCCAGCATCAGGGTCTTTTCCAGTGAGTCAGCTCTTCCCATCAGGTGGCCAGAGGATTGGAGCTTCAGCTTCAGTCCTTCTGCTCTGCTCAGCATAGACTGCACGACCTTCAGGGTGACTTGCTGGTGGATTTAAAAATAGGAAGCGGCTCAGAATCCATCCCCGGCCTGAAAGCACCTGTTGCTTGTATCACGAGCTGCTTTTGACTTGATGACATCATCGGTCGGGGGCAGATCACAGGGTGGCTGAGCAAAACCACGGTAAGGATCCTTTCGTGAATAAGGAGTTATGATTCTCAGTGTATTTTTGAGAATTGCTTTAACTGTCCCAAGGAGGCGAAGATTCCTGCTTCTTGCCTGTCGCCTCGGCTACCCCTGCCCCAAGCCCTGCATTCCTCTCCATCTCTTCCTATAACCTCAGATTCTGTCGAGTCACCGAGCTTGCCCCAGGGGAACACTGACTCTCAGGTTCCCCCCCCCCCGTCTGCAGTTGGGGCTTTGTGCTAACCACCAGCTTCCCTCAAGACAGCGCTCCCCCACCAAAGGTCACATCTGGCCTCAGGGCCAGTGTTCCCCTTCTCCAAGTTGAGAAAAACAAAAGAAAAATCCTTCCTGTCTTTCTTGCCTAAAATGTAGGCAATTAGCACAGGTTCCACTTGCAGAAATTTGGTATTTCTTTTGCTTGGAGAGAGAACGCTTTTGAGACGAGGGGTGTCTGTCTGGCTCTGGGGTTGATGAGTTTGCAGTGGGTGCCTAAAGGCTCTTTGCTAAAGAGTTTTCTGGGGAATTCCCCAGTGGTGCAGTGGTTACAGTTCTGTGCTCTGCCTGCTGAGGACCCAAGTTCAAACCCTGCTCAGGAAACTAAGATCTGGCAGGCTGCAAGGCCAAAAATAAATGAAATCAAGTTAAATGAAATGAAATAAAATAGTCTTCTTGTTGTAGCCATGCATTCCGGGAAACAGACTCACTCAGAAGGACGACGCAGATCGTGGAGTGCGGTTGATTACACCAGCCGGCCCCAGGCAGGGTCTCCTCTTAGCCAAGGACCCCGACCAGTGTTTGAAAACCTTATATACCCTAAGTGTACATGCCCAAACCCACCTCCCCAAATTCCCTGAAACTAGTCTGAACAAAGGAAAAAGAAAGATACAAAGTTAACCCATGATCACATGCCTTAAGCCTAGGTGGTTAACAGTGAACAATTATCAATAGGCCTGTGGTCCGTACCCCAATAAGCGTAATACAATGTATGACAGTATTCGCTTACACAGATAATTAGTGTATTCTTTTAGGCAATGGAGAGCCCCGGGGCTCTTCCATGGGGCGGGGGCGGGGTGGGGGGGCTGGTTTTCCTCTTGGTAAGTCGTTTCCATAGATACTGGGCATAGAGCTCAAAGTCCACAGTCCAGCCCAGGATGGAGTTCTGCTTTCAAGACGGAGCCTGTTCTGTCTGTTTCCTCCTTCATTCTGGGACACATTTGGGACACATGAAAAGATAATACGGAATTGGTAGTGAGAGTTGGACTATACAGAAAGCTGAGCGCCGAAGAAGTGATGCTTTTGAAGTGTGGTGTTGGAGGAGACACTTGAGACTCCCCTGGACTGCAAGGAGATCCAACCAGTCCATCCTAAAGGAGATCAGCCCTAAATATTCATTGGAAGGACTGATGCTCAAGCTGAGACTCCAATCCTTTGGCCACCTGATGAGAAGAACTGACTCATTTGAAAAGACCCTGATGCTGGGAAAGACTGAACGTGGGAGGAGAAGGGGATGACAGAGGATGAGATGGTTGGATGGCATCACCGACTCGATGGACATGAGTTTGAGCAAACTCCGGGAGTTGGTGATGGACAGGGAAGCCTGGCGTGCTGCAGTCCATGGGGTCGCAAAGAGTCAGACACAGCAGAGCGACTGAACTGAACTAAACTGGTAAAAGGTCTTCAAAGTGCTGAGTATGTGAGGGAGAAAAAGAGGAAAATGTGTGGCTAAAACCATCTCTCCCATATTCTTGTATGAGCTTCTCTAAAGCCTGCAAAAGCAGCTCTGGGCATGTAGCAAGGACTGGATCCATTTTTCCCATGTCTGCTTAGAAATTCATGGATTTTTCCCTCCTTTTCTTTTTCCTTCTATTAGCATGTGGCGTGCCTTGGTTAACTTTCAAATATTAACCCAACCTTGCATTTCTGGGATAAACCACTTTTGGCCATGGTCTGTCATCCTTTTAATGGATACACTTTTGAATTCGATTTGCTGCTATTTTGTTAAGGATTTCTGTATCTGATTCTGTATATTGGTCTGTAATTCTGCTGTGTTGTTTTTTTTTTGGTAACATCTTTGTCTGACTTTGTATTCACAGTGATTCAAGCCTCATGGAACAAGTGAGGAATTGTCCCGTCTGCATTATCATCAAAAGAGTTTGTGAAGGTCATTTTTCTTCCCTGTGGTAGACTTCGTGAGACAGTGTGGGCCTGGAGGTTGCTTTATGGCCAGGCTATTAATTATAACGCCAATGTCTTTATGATGTCTGTCTATTCATGTATGAGTATTCATGTTTTCTACTTTTCCTTCTGTTAGCTTTGGTAACTTACATCTTTCAAGGATGTATTTCACCTTAGTGATTGAGTTCATTAGTAAAAATGCTGATACTCTTCCCTTGCAGTCCTTTTTTAAAAAAAAATTATTGGCTTATAGTTAATTTACAATATTGCGTTAGTTTCTGCTGTACACCAAAGTGAATCAGTTATATATATATATCAACTCTTTTTGAGGTTCTTTTCCCATACAGCTCATTACAGAGTAGGGACTAGAGTTCCCTGTGCTATAGAGCAGGTCCTTACTCAGTTCAGTTCAGTCGCTCAGTCGTGTCCAATTCTTTGCAACCCCATGGACTGCAGCATGCCAGCCTTCCTTGTCCATCACCAACTCCCAAAGCTTGCTCAAACTCATGTCCATCATGTCGGTGATGCCATCCAGCCATGTCATCCTCTGTTGTCCCCTTCTCCTCCTGTCCTCAATCCCTCCCAGCGTCAGAGTCTCTTCCAATGAGTCAACTCTTCGCATGAGGTGGCCAAAGTATTGGAGTTTCAGCTTCAGCATCAGTCCTTCCAGTGAACACCCAGGACTGATCTCTTTTAGAATGGACTGGTTGGATCTCCTTGCAGTCCAAGGGACTCCCAAGAGTCTTCTCCAGCACCACAGTCCAAAAGCATCAATTCTTCTGTGCTCAGCTTTCTTTAGAGTCCAACTCTCACATCTATACATGACTACTGGAAAAACCATAGCTTTGACTAGAGGGACCTTTGTCAGCAAAGTAATGTCTCTGCATTTTAATATGTTGTTTAGGTTGGTCATAACTTTCCTCCCAAGGAGCAAGCGTCTTAATTTCATGGCTGCAGTCACCATCTGCAGTGATTTTGGAGCCCCCAAAAATAAAGTCTGACACTGTTTCCACTGTTTCCGCATCTATTTGCCATGAAGTGATGGGACCGGATGCCATGATCTTCGTTTTCTGAACGTTGAGCTTTAAACCAACTTTTCACTCTCGTCTGTCACTTCCATCAAGCGGTCCTTAAAGTTCTCTTCTATACATAGTCATGTGCATATGTCAATCTCAGTCTAGAAGATGTATCCCTCCCCGTCTCTCATCCCCTTTTTCCACGTCTGTGCCTCTACTGCTGTGTAACTAAGTTCGTCTGTGCCACTGTTCAGATTCGACATGTAAGTGATATCATACGACATTTGTCTTTCTCTGATTTACTTCCCTTCGTAGGGCAGTGTCTAGGTCCATCCATGTAATGGTTCGCTCTTTTTCCTGGCTGCATAGTATTCCATTGTATACATGTACTACATCTTCTTTACACAACTCAAAGAATACACACACAGATACACACACACAGATACAAACACACGCATACACACACATGCACACACAGACACACACACATACACACATACATGCACACACAGATACACACACATACAGACACACACATACACACAGATACACACACAGATACACATATACACACATACACAAACATACACACACAGATACACACATATACAAATACACACATACACACACAGATACACATACAGACACACACACATACACACACAGATACACAGACACACACACAGACACACACACACATACACACACAGAGCATCTTCTCATCAAAGTCTGGGTCAAGTGTGCAGCCCTGTACAAACACACACACATACACACAAGCACACACACATGCACACACAGACACACACACACAAATACACACATATACACACATACCTATATACACACACAGACACACACATACATACACAAACAAACACACATACACACACACATACACACACACACACACATACACAGAACATCTTCTCAAGGTCCAGGTCAAGTGCGCAGCCCTTACTTCCTCCAGAGGGAGGGGACGGCCCTGGCCTCTGAGTGCCCTCCTGTCTTTCACCAGCTGCTCTTGCAGCCTTGAAAGTGAAAGTCAGTCATGTCTGACTCTTTGCAGTCCATGGGATTCTCCAGGCAAGAATCCTGGAGTGGGGAGCCTTTCCCTCCTCCAGGGGACCTTCACCACCCAGGGATGGAACCCAGGTCTCCCACACTGCAGGCAGGTTCTTTACCAGCTGAGTGCCTTGGGGATGCTCTAACTCTCTTGCCCCCCTCCCCTGACCTGTATGCAGACGGAACAAACCCCAGCGTCAGTAAGACAGAATCCAGGTGCTGCTCCCAACAGGAGGACCTGGGAGGATCCTATCAAGCCAGGTGTGCCCTGAAGCCACAGGGACCCAAACTGCCCCCATTCTGCTCTGCCCTGGGGCATCTCTCTTCACTGGCACCCCCAAAAGCTGCCTTTCTGATCCTCACACAAGCCCCAGGAGTCTGGGAAATAAACGGCAATTTAGAATTGGAGGGGGTGGTGATGGTGGGGAGGGTGGTGCTTTCCCTGTCCACATTCCTCTAGCTCCCCCCAATCTCCTTCCCTCTCACCATCAGAGTGACAGCGGAGAGGAGGAGGAATAGACCCAGGGGCCACAAGCCAGCTCCAGGGCCACGTCAGCAGCGCAGGGCTGTGCCTTTCAAGCCAGGGACCTGGCACAGATGGAGTGAGTGCCCAACTGCTTGTGACCCCGTGAACTGCACCCCAGCACGCTCCTCTGTCCATGGGGTTCTCCAGGCAAGGATACTGGAGTGGGTTGCCATGCCCAAGAATGAATAAGTGAATGAGTGAGTAAGTGAATGAATGAGTGCATAAATGAGTGAATGAATGAATGAGTGAACAGATGAATAAATAAGTGCAGGAATGAATGAGTGAGTGAGTGAATGAATGAGTGAATGAGTAAATGAACGAGTGATGAAGGAGGCAGCCCAGGGCAGGCCTTTGCCTGCAACAGGGGGAAAGCCCAGGTCCGCACACACCCTTCCTGGCTGGGAAGTGCCCGTGGTGGGGAGGGGGCGGTTAGGGACCCGGGTGCAGGCCCACCTAGGATCCCCAGCTGACCGGCTGGTGCCCAGTCCTGCAACGTGGCGTTTTCGGTCTAGTGGGCCAGCCTGCAGGTACCCTGATGGCGGACAGAATGGCCACCCTCCCTCCCGCCCCGGACCCTTTCCTTCCCCCCCCTTCCCTCCCCCCTCTTCCCTCCCCCCTTCCCTCCCCCCTCCCCCCTACCCTTCCCTCCCCCCCTCCCCCCTACCCTTCCCTCCCCCCCTCCCCCCTACCCTTCCCTCCCCCCCTCCCCCGCCCCGGACCCTTCCCTCCCCCCCTCCCCCCACCCTTCCCTCCCCCCCTCCCCCGCCCCGGACCCTTCCCTCCCCCCCTCCCCCCACCCTTCCCTCCCCCCCTCCCCCCACCCTTCCCTCCCCCCTCCCCCCACCCTTCCCTCCCCCCCTCCCCCGCCCCGGACCCTTCCCTCCCCCCCCACCCCTCCCCCGCCCCGCCCGCGGCTCCTCCCCCACCTCTTGGCCCCTCCCCCTCGGCCAGCGCCGGAGCGGAGGGGGCCCCCGCCCAGGTGGGCTCCTTGCTGGCGTCCAGCGGGCGCTCAGGCCTCTAGCCCCGGGCTTCGCCGCAGGCCAGGAGGCTGAGCTGAGCTGGAGACGCGCGGCCCAGGGGCAGTCTCTCTCCCCTCCCGTCCGGGGGGCCGCCCTCCTCCCCGCCCCCGTGCTCTGCCCCGGCCTGTGACTGCTCCGCAATTAGCAGGGCCCCCCCCCATCTCCGACCCTGCCGCTCCTGGCTTGTCCCTTCCCCGCTGGCCCCCAACCCGCTCCCCCCACCCCCGCGGTGGCGGGCAAGTTCCCCAGACCCCCCACAGGAAACCCTGGGCGCACAGGCTTCTCATTAGTGGGGTGTGGGGGGGCGCCTGCACAGGCCGCCCAAAGCCAGTCCTCACTAAGGCCCTGATGAGGGATGAGAGGCACTACCACAGGCGGGAGAAGCCAGTCCAGATCCTGTCCAGACTCAGTCCTGTCCCACTCTCTGCAACCCCAAGGACGGTTGCCTGCCAGGCTCCTCTGTCCATCGGATTCTCCAGGCCAGGATACCGCAATGGGTAGCCTTTCCCTCCTCCAGGGGATCTTCCCCACCCAGGGATGGAACCCAGGTCTCCCGCATTGCGGGCGGATTCTTTACCAGCTGAGCCACCAGGGAAGCACAACAGTACTGGAGTGGGTAGCCTGTCCCTTCTCCAGGGGAAACCTTGCCCACCCAGGAATCCAAGCGGGCTCTCCTGCATTGCAGGCAGATTCCTTACCAACTGAGCCACCAGGGAAACCCTGGGGCTGGGGTGACCAAGGATGGGAGAGTGAATCCAGCTGTCAGGCAACCGGGGACGCACATGTGTGTGCGTTGGAGCCGGGGGTTGGGGGGGCAAGCTAGGTGGCACCACTGGTTCCAGTACTAGAGTGGGGAGGACGCAGGAGACCCTGGGGACGAGGGGGACGGCCTCTGTGACCTCCACTGGTTCCAACACTGGACTCTGAGGGATGCTGGTAGGTGAGGGATGTTGGTAGGTGACTCTGAGGGATGTTGGCAGGTGACATATGGATATTTGGGGGTGGGGACTCCTATGATGAGCATCACTGGGGTCCACACTGTCTTGGGGAGAGGGACCCCAGCGCCCTGGCCGTCTGGCCAGATGAGCTGTCTTTAGGGAGTGGGGCTGTCTGCAGGAATCGGTGGCCTGGTTCCCAGGGGGTGGAGGCGGGATGTTTGCTTCCATGGGTCTCAGGAAGCAGAGGACAGGTTCTTCTGCACAAATGGGCCACTTAATTAGTGCCTGCCTCCTAGAGGGTGCTTAGCCGATCAGTCCTCTGCTACTCTTTGTGACCCCATGGACTGTAGCCCGCCAGGCTCCTCTGTGCGTGCTGTTCTCCAGGCAAGAATACTGGAGTGGGCTGCCATGCCCTCCTCCAGGGGATCTTCCCCACCGTGGGATCGAACCCAGGTCTCCAGCACTGCAGGCGATTCTTCACCATCTGAGCCACCAGGGTGAGCTGGGTCATTTTTCTAGAGACAGGATCGTCTGTGAGTCGATGGCGGCTAGGAAGAAGTCTGCTGGGAGGGCACGGCGCCCCCCCCCCCCCCCCGCCCCAGGTTTGGGCCGCTGCAGGACCACTCTAGGTCTTCCTCCTGAGCGGGTGTGAATCGCACTTGGCTCGTCCCCTTTGCAAACTTTATGGGGAGGTTGTCTGGAAGTCTGGGAGCTCTCCAAGGCCTTTTCTGCCGGCACTGACAGTACCGATCCGTGCGTCACGTTCGCGGGCACCTCGGGGACGCCGCAGGCCCGGGAGCCGGGCTCCGGACAGGCAGGGCCCGCGGGGACATCGCCCGCTGGGCACTCCGCCTGCGCCCCGGGAAGGGCCGGACCGGCCATTCCCGCCTCGCCCGGCGGTTGCGAGGCTTTTTTTTCCTTCCAGCTTTCGGGCCGAAGCAGAGTTCTCGCAGGCGGTGGGCGTGGGACCGGAGTCCTTCTGCATTTTGAGGATGGAGAGAAAAGACCGGAGTTTTCTGAGCCGGTGTTTGGAGCGAGATGTTTGCAAAGCCCTCGGCGACCCGTGCGTAACGCCGGAGAAGCCAGCCCGGGTGAGGGCGCGCCGGCAGGAAGGAGGTAGGGGCTTGCGTGGCCCGCGCCGAGGCCCTGGGCCGCAGTTCAGAGCGAAACCCGAAATCCAGCGCCCCGCCCGGAGGTGGCTTCTTGCAACATTAATTACCGCAGAAACGCCTGCCGGGCCGCCTAATGCATTCATCGCGACGGAGAGCCGCTCATTGTTTGTTTAGCGGTGGTCTCCTGGAAGGAAAAAAAAAAGGCCCTCTTTAGACGCCCTCCCTAGTACACTGCTTTGCTCCCCGAAAAAATAATGTTTTTCTTCAATAAAACGCAGAGGACCGGGCCTGTGATTAAATCTGAAAGGAAAGAGTTTTAATGTCCACCATATGTTTGCAAAGTATATGGCGAGGAAAAGAGAGAATTCCACTGAAAAGCAAACAGCATTTCCTCCTACAAAATATGTTGTTTAAATTGCCTTTTTTTTTTTGCATAGAGGGTTATTTTAAAACATGTCCTGGCCCCAAGGTGGGATTTATAGCAAACATGAGATGGAAAAAAATATATGTATGTATATATACATTTTTTGTGGGGGTGTGTCTTTGGCAGCTCAGAGGCAGCCCACACTCCAAATAGGAGCCGGAAACCCACCCTGCTCCCTCTTGCCCTTTATTAATATTATAGATGTCGAATTTGTCGACAGGATCAATCTTATCCATTCAGGAGCTGGATTAACAGAGCCCCGTTGTAATGAAAATCTATTAGCCTCCTGTTTGAAACACGGATGTTTGCGTCAATCAATAAACAGCCTACTGGAGAATACAAAAGCAGGTTTCTAAATTTGAAAGGGGTGGGGGGAGGAAGGAGAGCCAGCTAAGAAAAGTGTGAAGACCTCTGTAAAATCAAGCCTCTCTGATCGATACTTATAAATAGTTAATGTGTGGGGAGGGGTCGATTGTTGTTAAAAAAAAGGAAAAAAGAAAAAAAAGATCTTGTGTGAAAACCATCAACACCTCCACTCTGTTATTATTTTTGATAGAAATTGTCTTTTGAATTAAGGGCTGAGAAAGTGGGCCAAACTGAAGGGGCATTCCTTGAAAATTCCTGTGTTTCGTGGGCAGCGAAGATGACCCCTGGGGTGGCCGGTGGGTCTGTAAGTTGCTGGGCTTTGGGGAGATCAAACTGAGTGGGTGACTCCCACCGACCCTCCCGGGGGGCATGGAGGCCACCCACTCCCAAGACGGCGGCTTCTTCTACTCCGCTCTTAAGAAGCTCATGGCATGAAATTTCAAGTCAATCGGTTTGGGTCACAGGAGCTTCGTGTCCCTGGGCTGAACGTGAACACTCGGAGCCCTGCCCTGGAAGCCTCAGATAAACCAAATATGAAACATCTGAATATTCATCACCTTCCCCCGCCCCGTTGGCCTCCCAAATACAGGGAAGCCAGCAGCTGTAGTTCATTAAGATCCACCTAATTCACATCGGGAAAGTCAGATTATTTCCCAAAATCGACCGTGGCCAGTGTCCAGCTCCTGCCGTCTGCAGTCTGTCCCTGGGTCCCTCGGACCACAGTGCTTGTGGGGGTGTTGGGGGTGGTCAGCTGTGTCCACGGGCTCTTTCCCCAGATATCCCGGGGGCTCAGGGCTGGGTGGAGGAGCCTGGACGTTCACGTTGAAGTTCAGATGAAGGTGCGGAAGCGCAGCTAAGAAGTCTGGGGGTCGTTTCTTTTCTTCGGGTGATGCGAGAACAGAGAGGGGGCAGAAACCGCCCCCCGTCCCCCCCCCCCCCCGCCCCGACCCATCGCCCGCCTGCACCTTGCCCGCCCTGCTCCAAGGGTTTCAGGACGGGAGGCCGAATCTAGCCGTTTCTGCCCCTGGGGACCAGGGTGTCTGAGCTTTCTAGCTCAGCCTGGGTTCGGAGAGGACGCCTGGGCAGGCTGGCTAACTGTGGTAACTGGGGGTGAGTGATGAGGTACAGCGTTCCAGCTCTGCACCATGCCAGTGTGGTCCCGGCCTGCGTTGGCGGAGTAGGGGGGCGTCCTCAAGAATTCAGGAAATCTGACCTGGAAGGACAGGGCCCACATATAACCATTCAGGTTGGGAGCAAGGAGGGTCCCTCCCAACCAGCACCCCCCCACCACCAACCGCCACCACTAGCTCCTGCCAACTGTGGGGGGGACCCTCTGGCAGGCTGGCTGTGAACCGTTCTTGGGATGTTCACTTCCCCCATCTACCAAGCAGGGGCCTGGGTCTGTGGGCACGCCTGGACCAACACAGAACTGGGGGCATCTGCAGGCTGCAGAAAGACCCTGGTCCTTCTGCCTCTAGTCAGAGACCCTGCCCTCCTCCGCAGCACGAGGCACGCCTGCCGTTACTATTTCGTTCAGTCGCATCTGTGTCCGCGTCTCTTCCCAGGTGGACCGAGGGCAGGGGTCGGACCCCTGGGACCTGTGTTAGCACTCTGTGTTCACGGCGGTTTCTGAGCAGCGGGCCTTGGATCCACAACCCGGGAGAGCCCGGGGTGTGTTCCCAGCTTCTGGTGGAATCCACGTTGGAACTTCCGTCTTTTCCCAGAAACCAGATCCCCGTCTCTCGCTCCCCAACCCAGCCCAACCCATGGCGTCTTTTCCTTTTCTTTTTTTTTTTAAGAAAGCAGCTATGCTTTCGTTTCTATCCACAAACTTTTCTGAAGCCTCTTTCAAAGCTGGCAGAATGCACAGGACACATGAAAGCATCCACAACCTCCCAAGACAAGTTGAGATTTTTAAAAAGGTCTCTCTTTTTGGGCCCCTTCTTCTCTGGGGGAAGGTGCGGGGGGGGGGTGGTGAGAGTCTGCAGAAACTGGAAACAAGAGCCCCTTATACCCGGGAGGGTCTGAGCTCCGGGCAAACCATCCCCCCTCCGCTCCCCGAACCTTGCCCCGGCGGAAATGTAAATGTAACATTTCATAAACCATACCCACCCTGCGGCCTTGGGCACCGACTTGAATTAGCAAAAATATGTGTTCAAAAAAGTCCTTGCCCAGGCTGAAATATGAAAAATAACTCTGAGGGTGGGTTTGGCCGACTCTGGTTGAAAGGTGACAAGGTTAAGGAGGGGTGTGTGTGTGTGTGTGTACACATGTGTGTGTGTGTGTGTGTGTGTGTGTGCGTGCCCCTGGCTAGGGACAGACGGGGAAGGGGTTCAGGGGACATCTGGCTCCTCACTCCCGAAAAGTGAGAGGGTTTGCTCATCAAGCGAAACTGATTTTATGAAAATCTTATCACAGGCACGGCCTTGGGACTGACGGAAGCAGCTGGTTGGATGGCTTCCTTCCTCCCAGGACGGGTTATTTCGGAACCAAGTGTCGACTGGGAATCAAATATGGGAATCAAAATTGGGGAAGGGGGTGACTTTAACTCTCTCTTGGACTCGAGTTTTTGGATACCCAGGATCACCAGCTGGAGGAGACCCCTGGGAACCGCCTGACCCTAACTCCCAGCAAGTTCCCTCTTGGGTGGGGTTCAAGGTTCCAGGGATGGGGGGCGGCCCTGCTTGGGGGCCTGGGACTTCTCACCCCCTGTTCCCTGCAAGTGAAACTCGGGCCTTGTAAGACCCAGCTACTGTGTGCCCCCCAGAGGAGGCTGGGTCCCCAGGTTGGCCGGGAAGGTCAGGGAGGAGGGGCGCAGGCTGCAGGCCGGGTGTCCCTGGGGAACCGGCCTCCTCACCTGAGGCCTGGAAGAGCTACCCTCCCCTCGGAAGCCTCCAGAAAGGCTCAAGCGGAGGGCCCCGGCCGCTTTGACCCCACTTCCGCGCCTGTCAGTCCACTGTTTCCAGCAAATACCGAGTTCCCTGGTGGGCGGGCCGGGCCCCCGACCGGGCAAACCTGGAGGACGCTCGCAGTGGACCAAGTGACCGCGGGGGCAAACCTGGGGCGCGCGACGCGCCTGCGGCCAGGACTCGGAGCTCCTGGGGCCGCCCCGCGCCCCCACCCCGCGCGCCCCCTCCAGCTCCGGCCGCGGCCTTCGGCGTCTCCCCCAACCCAGCGCAGACCCGCGAGGCGGCTGCATGTTTAATACATGACGGGTATTTGTACTTGTGTGTGATAGGCGCGCGCCTCCGCTTTGATGAGAGCGGCGGCGGTGACAAAGCCCTGTTTGTCAAGTTGCGAGCGCCGCTTTGCCTTTTCGCTTTTGAAGTCCGCGGGGGAGCAGGCCACGGGCCCCCCGCTCCCGCCCCGACTCCCCCCAAATCCTTCCCACCCCCCAGCTCCGTCCGCCGCACGCGGGGCCGAGCCCACCCGGGGCCGCGCGCACGAGCGCCGGGCACAGCGATCCTGCAGGGTGGACCGAGGGCGCAGAGGACCGGACGGAAACCCGGGGGAGAGACTGAGGGGGCGAGGGAGGGCGGCAGCGGGGAGGAAGGGCCTCGGAAGGACGGGGCGAAGGAGAGAAGGAAGCTCTGCTGTGTCTGCATTCCGTCCCCCTCTTCCCCGCCTTCCTGGCCTCCCTCCCCGCAGGTCGAGGCACCCCCCCGTGCGAACTCGACCTTGGCCCTGGGGCTTCACTTTCGTTCCCACCGATGGAAACGCTGGACGCCCAGGGCGCCCCGGATCCTGGGTTCTGGCTCATCGGCGCTTCGAAGGATGAGGAACTGACTCCAGAAAAATTGCAAAACGAACTCCTTCAAAACCCGTAACACTCCCCCAGCCCGCTTTCTACCCCCGTAACCCCTCGTCCCAACTCCCTGGCGGAGGGAAAGGGCGGGTGGAAGGGGCCGCCAGGAGACATGACAGAAAGCAAAAAAAAAAAAAAAAATTTAAGCGGGGAGGGGGCAGAAAAGTCACTTTATTTGCGGACGGAATTTGCATTTTGGAGAACGGATAGCTTGTGTCGCTGCCATGAGTGCAAATGCATTTCGGATTGCAGTTGAGAAAAAGCGAATCCTTTTAAAGCACGTTATAGCGTTCCGAGAGAGGTAGGGTCTGGTCAGGAGAACCAAGACACAAGCAAAAAAAAAAAAAAAAATAGATGTCTCCCCCCCGCCCCCAATAAATCTCTCAGACACCAGGCTGACAGCACGGCTTGAACAAGAAGGCTGCGTCGGTCCGGCGCCCCCAAGGACCGCTGTGTACGAACCGGTTCTCCCAGCGAGGGAGCCGCCGGCTTCTCCGCGTCTGGACTCGCGCGTCCCAGGCAGCCGAGGGCCGCAGGGTCCGTGTCCGGCCCCTCCGAGGTCTCCGAGCCGCTCTGCCCAGCCGCTGCCGCCGCCGCCGCGGAGACTCGGACGCCCACGTTCGCCCTTCCTCGCTGTTTCGGGGTTCTCCAACTGTTCCCCCGATCAGGCCGCGCGCGCGCGCGCACTCTCTCCGGGGGGAGATCCGGCGGGTCCAGCCACGCCGTGCCCAACCGCATCGCCAAGTTGGGAGTCAATTCTCCCCCGTGGGATGGCGCATCAGCGCCGCCGCCCCGGTGTCCCCTCGGTGGCGTCTCGGCGCGGCCACGCCCGGACGCCGCATCCCGCGGGGAACAGATTCGAGGCGCGAGGCTGCGGCGCTCCTCCCGGTACCGGGCCGCCGAGGACGTCTTCACCATCCCCAAACTCCTCCTCGAGTTTCCTTTCCGCCGGCCATTGCGAGAACACGGATACCTGTTCGCGGCGCTGACTCTTTGCGCCCCTGCGCGCGCGCGCTCTCTCTCCATATCCGTCTCTCTCTCTCCCTTCAAAAACGTGATCTTTACCGCTTCACACCAAGGTGCCACAGACGCCAAACAGTGATGAAATCAAAAGAAAACCAATTGCCGGACTGGAGGTGGGGGAGAGAGAGCGCCTCCGCGTGCGCCCGCCGCCGAGCCGCGAGGTGTAATTGCTGCAGACAGAGAGCGTTGGGGGTTGGGCGCAGAGGTAGCCGCGTATAAATAGTGAGATCTCAAATTGAAAGGCATAAATAACAGCAGGAGGGACCTGCCTTCACACGGACGGTCCTCTCCGCGCGCGGGAGGCGTGCGGACCACAGCCCGGCTCCTCGCCAGCCCCGCGGACCCCCGCGGCCCCCCCCCGTTCCCACCCCCACACCCCCAGGCAGCCATGGAAGAACTCACGGCTTTTGTATCCAAATCTTTTGACCAGAAAAGCAAAGACGGCAGCGGCGGCGGCAGCGGCGGCGGCGGCGGCGGCAAGAAAGAGTCCATCACGTACAGGGAAGTTTTGGAGAGCGGACTGGCGCGCTCGCGGGAGCTGGGGGTCTCGGAGTCCAACCTCCACGACATAACGGAGGCCGGCGGCCACTGCCCGGTGCATCTCTTTAAGGACCACGTGGACACCGACAAGGACAAACTGAAGGAGTTCGGTTCGGGGAGGGCGGCGGAAGGTAAGCCGGGCCGGACGCAGGCTCCGGGAGGGGCCCGGAGCTTCCCGTGGCCACCGAGCCCGGCCGTCCGGCGTCTCGCTCTGCGCTGCGCGGAGGCCCCGGGGAGGGGGCGCCGCAAGGGGCTCTTCGTTTCGCCCCCAAAAAGCTGAACGTGACAGCCACGGCTCGGACGCAGAAGGGCCCCGGCCGCCACCCGTCGCCAGGCTTTTCATAAGAAAGAAACCGGCCGGAGAACCGAGGAGGCAGGGGCGGATGGAGGCCCTGGATCCGAGGGCGGGCAGCGGCCCGGGGTCCACGCGCACCGCGTCCCCCGGGGGCTTTGGTATTGGGTGCCAGCGGGCCCTTTCCCCGGATGGAGAGCGAGCCGGGTGTTTGGGCTTACCAAGGCCGGTCGAGGGTAAGGCTGGCGGCCGCGCGCCCGTGTGCCCGCTGGGGTGTCTGTGTGTCCCGGGACGGGCCCCGGTGCTCTCTCCAGGCGCCAGTCGCCTGCCCGTTTCCCCCGCTAGAAATGGGCCGCGTGGGGGACCGCGCCGGCCGGCAGGCGTCGGCCCCTTCCTTCGCCTCTCAGCCCCGGGCCCTCGTAGGCAGAACTTTGCCTTGATGTTGGCTGCCGCGGGGCCCGTGAAATTAAAACCAGCCCTGTGCCCGCAGGTGGTCAGGGTCTGTGCGGGGCAGAAGGGCCCGGGGAGGCTCGGGAACCTCTCTCGCGCGCGCGCGCGGCGGCCCAGACCCCGGCCGTCAGGGCGCCAGCGGGCCCTCCTGCAGGACCCCCATCCTGCGGCTTTTCCTGATATCTCCGAGGCGTTTCGGCGCTGTCCTTGACTGCAGAGGCGGCCAGGAGGGGAGGCTTGTTTACAAGGGTTTTCTCAGCGGGGTCGAGATGGTCCCCACCGGGGGCCGATTTCCATGCAAACAGGGCAGCCGGCAGCTATAAATCAGAGGAATAAAACTGGCTGGTTTCTCAGCGGGGAGCGTTTGAAAGCGTCCGAAGGTCTATATTTCTCATGACAAAGCGAGGAGAAACAGAAGCTTGCCATATGGGGCGTGGGTCCCCGTGTCTTCCTCTTGCAGTGTTGAGAGGGGTCGGCATTGGCGACCCCTGGAAGCCCGTCGATCCCACACTTCGCTGGGGAAGTCCCCGGACGCGGGGCTTCAAGGCTGGCCCAGACTGCCTTTGGAAACCTTGACCTTAGCGGAGGCAGAAGGCTGGCGGAGGCTTAGTCCGGATAAGCCCCCGACCCCGTGAGAGTCCGCGCAGCCTGAGTTGGGATCGTCTTACCTCTGGGGCTAACCCCTTGGCGAGGCCTCACGCACCTGGCCCTATAATTCCTACAAAGACGGTGTGCTTTGATGGAGACGCGGTTGTCTGCCGGCCAGAGTCCCGGTCAGGGCCTACTTTTAATTTACAGCGCCTGGTGACTGACCTCCCGGACCCCTTCACGGCTTCCCCCATCCTCCTTAAAGGCTGAGTTCCCCCTCTGCCTGCCTCGGCTCACCCCTGGACAGTCAGGACAGAAAAACCCTGGCATTCGGCACCTGGAAAGAGGGCAGAGCACAATCGAGGCCTTTTTATTTTCTATTTTAAATAGACAGGAAGAGAAAGACAGGGCTGTAGAAAGTAGAAGCAAGAAAAATCGCAGTTGCCCCTTTCTTGTCTGGCTCTGCAGACCGCCCCCCGAGAAGGGCCGAGCCCCCCTGGCTGAATTGGCAGAATGGAGGGGTAGGAGACGCCTGGGGTGTGGAGAGACACGGAGGTGTTGAGCGCCCGGATCGTGTGGAACCGCTGAGCCTGTGGTTTCTGCAGAGCCTGCCCTGGGTTCTGCAGAACTTTCAAGGCCAGCTTCTCATTCTGGGGTCAAGTCCCTGGGGTTCAGGCTTAAGACACCTGCAGGTCGAGTCAAGGCGGGGCTACCTCTGGGAAAGGATATTTTTCCCTGTGGTGGAGAAGTAGGGAATCCTTGGAAAGGCATTTGTCTCAGGAGGTGAGAGGGCACTGGGTGCCCAGTACCCAGGAGCCTTGAGGAGAGATGTTTCAGGACTCCAGTGCTAGAGAGCATCTTAGGAACCCCCGCTGGGGGACAGGCTGGTTTCACTGATTTTCCCCTGGCCCCACGGAGAATTTGAGTCTTTCCCCCTTTGCAAGTCTTCGGGCTCACGGCTGAGGGCTTCTGCAGTGCTTCTGGACTCTTTTCAGAAGTTGTGGAAGCCCAGACTCTTTGGAGAGAGTTTACGGAAAGCCACTGTCTTCTCCTTGACCCAGAGGGGACATCTGATGAGGGCGTTCGGAGACCTTTCTGCCTGCACCCCCATAGCCCCTATGATCCGAGAAAAAAAACACAAGGGCTGCTGACATGTTGTTCACTCTTTGCAATCTCATGGACTGCGGCATGCCAGGCCTTCCTGTCCATCACCATCTCCCCGAGTTTGGAGTTTGCTCAAACTCATGTCCATGGAGTCGGTGATGCCATCCAAGCATCCCATCCTCTGTCGTCCCCTTCTCCTCCCGCCTTCAGTCTTTCAGCATTGGGTCTTTTGGCTTCCACCAACTCCACGACTGGGGAGCCAACTGTTATTTTCAGTCCTGAGTTTGGTGTGGGCCTGCATTTCCTGGAGGTGGAAAGGAGAGGCGTCTGGGTTTGAATCTGGTTGATCCTGACCTTACTGCCCCCTCCCCCAGCAAATACAGATGCTCCTGTAATTTTTGGACCGAAGAGAGTTTGCACTCCTGGCGTCCTGTTGGAGCCTGAGAATGTGTCCAAGAGTCGGAGGGGCAAAACAGGAAGTCAGGAACCTGTGTTCTTGGGGGAACCGCTAGACGCCTTCCTGTGTGCCTTAAGATATGGCTTTGCCTTCTTGGGGGGGGGGGGGCTTCCCTGGTGGCTCAGACAGTAAAGAATCCACCTGCAATGCCAGAGACCCGGATTTGATCCCTGGGTGGAGAAGATCCCCTGGAGGAAGGCATGGCAACCCACTCCAGTATTCTTGCCTGGAGAATCCCACGGACGGAGGAGCCTGGCGGCTCGCAAAGTCAGACAGGACTGGACTGAGCGACTGTTTTCTTTTCTTCTTTGCTTTGTTGATCAGAGGGAGATGAGGTCCGCCGATTGCCCAGCTCTGTGGTGACCTGGAGGAAGCTCTGGCCTGGCTGGAGCTGCCCCTGTCCTGCTGAGGTTGGTGGGGGGACAGGGGTTCTCCCTGGCCTGGACCCTTAGCCAGGCCTGCGCTCTCCCTGAGCTCTTCGCAGGAGCTCCCGCCAGGGACCCCGTACTTGGGTGACTCTGCCTATGCGTGTTTGACTTAATAATATTTAACACCCCGTTCCCTTTCCAAAAAAAAAAGAGAGAGAGAGAGGAAAGGGTGTGTGTTAGGTTCTGTCAATATGTCAACAGAGGCGAAGTGGATAATTGAGGGAACTGTTCGGAGATTAGGCCAAGATACACCAGCCGTGCCGGGATTCGGAGTCGTTACAAAAGAGCGCGTCTTGCCTGCGAGTTTGCTTTATCGGCTCCACGCAGCTGGGCGTCGGGGCGCGTTGTCCGCCGAGGCCCCGCGCCCCGTGGGCGCACCCAGTGTTCGGCCACGTCGAGCCAAAGCTTCCCGGCGCGCGGCCTGTTCGCAGCGCGCGGGGCCGGTGTTCCCAGCACTCAGGACCGGCGGGCCGGCCCCGGGGAGGTGGGGGCCGGCGGAGGGGCTTTGCGCGGCCCCCGGGGGGCCTGGGGAGCTCGGGCAGGGGCGCGTGGGGGGGACCTCAGCGCTGTGCCCTCGGCCGCCCGTAGGTATCTACGACTGTAAGGACAAGCGCGACGACGTGAAGTCGGAGGACGAGGACGGGCAGACCAAGCTGAAGCAGCGGCGCAGCCGCACCAACTTCACGCTGGAGCAGCTCAACGAGCTGGAGCGGCTCTTCGACGAGACGCACTACCCCGACGCCTTCATGCGCGAGGAGCTCAGCCAACGCCTCGGGCTCTCCGAGGCGCGCGTGCAGGTGAGGCTCGCGCCCCCCGGAGCGCGCCCCCTCGGCCTTGGGGGCGCTTTCCAGGAGCGCGCGGAACCCCGGGGCTGGGGTGGGCGTTCGGAGGCTTCCCCGGGGCCTAGCTCGAGCCTTGCCTGGCACGCTCGCCCTTCTCGTCGAGCGCCCAGGGTGGATGACTGGGGGCGGGGGCTGGAGCTGGGCGTCCGGGGGCATCCCCGGGGTCTCGCGCGCGCCCTACCTGGCAGGCTCGCCCTCCGCATCTCGGTGACTGAGGCTCCTGCCCGCGCGGGGCCGGATTAGCCGGGGCGCCGGGCGGGGACCGGGGAGGGGGCGCGCAGGGGCGGCGACGCGGGCGCATGGAATTGGTGATGTCCCCATCTGGCGAGCCACCGGCTGCTGGGGGGTGGGGTGCGCCCGCACGTGCGCGGGGGAGGGGGCGCTCCCGGGTAATTTGTTGTCTTTTTTTTTTTTAATCTCGGGTTGTTGTAAACGTGGAAGTGAAGCGGACGACTTTATTGATGGGGGAGGGTGGTGGAGACGCCCTTCCTGACGGGCCCCCCCCTCTGCAGGCGCTGCCGACGGCCGGCCCTGCCAGTCCTGCTGGGCTTTTCCGTCGGCGTTGACGGTTCCGGGCAGGACAGCAGAGCCCGAGAGAAGGAAAAGAGGGTCACGGTCCCTGGGCTCCGGGGACTAGTTATTTAAATAAATGGAATTAATGCGGCCAACGGGGGGAGGGGACCGCGTGCAGCCCGGGCTTTGAAAGAACGGCTTTCTTGTAGCTGTAGGATCAACGTCTTTAAACACGACTGGGCTAAGATTGTACGCAGGAAACGAAAACACGGAACGGGTTTTAGAGACAGTGTTTTACAAAAGCTTTCATTTGGGGAGCGAGGGGGAAGGTGTTTGCATTCTGTGTCCTTCCCGTTTCCTCCCTGCCGCCGCGGTAACTGGGGTTTCTTAGGCGGGGATGCCGCAGTCCCCCAGCCTGTCCAGGACTCTCCGTGGCCTGACGCGGTGGTGCAGTCCGCGTCCCTGGGACCGCGGGCCGGCTGGCTCTGGGGACCTCGTCCCCGAGCCCATTTGTCCCGGCGTCTGTGGCCGAGGCGAGGAGGGGCGCGAGGCGGAGGGGGGGGGACTCCTGGCCACCTTTCTCCGTCAAGATGGATGGGGCTGCCCTATATAAATTAATGAAAAGATTAAACTTTTGCTGAAGGGGACATCAACTTTTATGTCATTTCACAGCCTTTCTGCCCGGGATCTGTAATATCTCCCAGGCCTTGATGTACTGTTTCTATAAAAATAAATTACTTGTAATTTAATTCCACACTATTTCTTTCAGTAGTCTATTACTGAATAGCACCTTCGCAGGAGAGACCGAGTTGGCAGAAAATTGCTTCTTGGGTGGCTACAGATCTTGAGAAAAGCCCTGAAAAAAAAAAAAAAAAAAGGTTCAGGGGGCGGATCGGAGGTGGGAAAATGAAAAAAGTGAGGCACAGGCCTATTGATCCAGAGTTGGATTAAAATGTAACGATTGTAAATAATAATAAAAATAAACATGGGGATATAAGAAATGAAATAATTTCCGATTGGCCACGGGGAGAAGCATCTTGTAATAAAGAGAAGGCAGAAAGTGGTCATAAAAACCAATTAGTTAAAACTCGGACCCTGCTGTGCCGAAGCCAGGAAAGGGGGGCGGGGGAAGGTGGACTCAAAAAGGAAGAGACGAAAATGCGCTATATTTTAATCCTGAGTCTGAACTGTTGGGTAATCCTTTTCGGTACAGGCTGTCCTGTGTTGTTAGAGGATAGTGTTTCAATTTAGAGTGGAAATTTGCTGTAAATAAATTGAAGACCCTTTGGAAGCTGGTCCTTATTAACCTTTTATTTTTAGTGCTGTACTGGAAAACTCATATCACCCAGCTGTCAGGGTTATAATCGAAAGTTATGAGACCACGGTGAGGCGCGGGCGGTAATTTAATTACGACAAATATCTTTGGGTTTATGGCGCAGAGCTAAATTAAATGTCATTATTCACTGTCTGTAATGGAAATCAAAAGGAAATCAGATTACAGCATTTGTGAGAGAAATCAGCGAGTGATCCTTAATGAAGAAATAACTGTCTAAAGCAGTGTCGCGTGCTTTACTTAGCATATTCAGGACTAATTGGAATTGATCGTGAATCACCCCAAGACTGATTTATTATCGCCAAACGCAGCGGCTAATTCATCACTTTTATTCTCCGTAATCTTATTTTTTTTTTCTTCTTCCCCCGTGCTGAAGGGAAAGTGAGTTTTCTTTCTTAGATTTAAATAGAATTCTGTTTTCGAGGAAAAAATGCCCTTGGTGGTGGTGGGGGGGGTGGTGGTGGTGCAGAATTTTCGCATCTGGCTCCGAATTTTCACATCCTCTGCTGAGGATGGCCGGGTACCGGACCCCAAGGAGACGGCGGTGTCCAGGAAGGGTCGGAAACCGAGAGCGGTCCCAGTCTCCAGCTGAGTGCAAGGCAGCGGCGATTTGGGGCGGATCATGGGTAGGGAAGGAATCGGAGTGCAGGCTTTGGAAATGCAATCAGGATTTGTGAATCTCCACACATCTTGAGAAGGGGCACGGTTTTGGAAAATTCTTTTTGGAGCAACGGGGCATTCAAATTTGCCAGGCTCCTTGCAGCGTGGCGGGGTGAGCTTTCCTACGCTTGGTGGGGGAGAAGTCAGTTCTGTTAGGACAGGCGGGTCCTAGAGGTCAGCCTTGGATGGAAAACGGGCCCTTAAAAGAGGCTGCGAGGGAAAAGTTCAGGTGTCCTAGAGTCCAGGCTGTGGGAGTTGAGGTTTCCTGGGCAGGCTGGGAGACGGGAGCGGCCCCAGGCCCTGAGCTTGGAGCATCACAGGGTCTCTGACTTCCCCTGAGAGGTGGGGCGTGGTCCGAGTTATCCTGGAGCACCACAGAGGGGACAGAGTGAGAGAGGCTGGAGGGGGAGTTCTGGAGAAAGTCAGGAAGGAAAAAATCAAGTGCTGAGGAACCCAGACGGAGGGGAAGCCCTGGATTCCATCTGCAAGGGGCTGTTTGGAGGAAGGGGGCAGTGAGTGTGGGGAGGACTGGATGGGGCATTGGGGGGGTGTGGGGCTTTACACCCCAATCTTGTCGTCAGGCCTCTGATACTCGTTTGCTTGGGTCTCAACACCCTTTCAGGAGACTCTGAGCCGCTCCAGTTACATTTCCTGTACCTGAAATCCAGGGTCTGCATTTTGTGTGTGTGGGGGCGGGGGGGGGGGTGGTGTGTGCACCAGTCTTTGGGAATCAAGAATGGTCATGACTCTGGGATGTGTAGCTGGGACCCTCCAGGCTTCCAAGGAGCTGGGGCGGATGCCTTGGAGGACTTGGAGGTTCCTGGACCCCAGAGCTTGATTAGGGAGGAGGCTGGTCAGGAGGTGGAAGGTCAAGTTGGACCAGTGGCCTGATGGGCTGGAGTTGGGGCTGCCGGCACAAAACGCTGTAAGGTTCTCCACGGCCACCCAAGGACCTTCTTGGGCTTCCCTGGTGGCTCAGATGGTAAAGAATCCGCCTGCCAATGCAGGAGACCTGAGTTCGATGCCTGGGTGGGGAAGATCCCCTGGAGGAGGGCATGGCAACCCACTCCAGTATCCTTGCCTGGAGAATCCCAAGGACAGAGGAGCCTGGCGGGCTACAGTCCATGGGGTCACAGAGTCAGACAGGACTGAGCGACTAAGCACAGCAGAGAGGACCCCCTGCTCGCTTTCAGTCCTGGATGCTAAGGCTCTAGTCCCACTTAGCTGAGGACACATGTCAGCAGCTCCAGGTGCCCAGTTGCGCTGAGGCTAAGGAGACAGGGGCAGGGGAGGGAGGCCTTGAGGGGGCCCACAGACAGCTTTTTTTGTGGGGGGGGGCGGGAACCCCAAGGGCCTTGCACAGCCTCTGGCGTTGTCTGGAAAGCAGGCTTTGCCTGCGCTCACGATGGGGGTGCACGTGTGTCCGCTCCACCCCAGGTTTGGTTCCAGAACCGGAGAGCCAAATGCCGCAAGCAGGAGAACCAGATGCACAAAGGTGGGTGCCGGGCGGTGGGGGCGGGGGAAGGGGGAGGGCCGAGGATGGGGGTGGGGGCGGCGGGGAGGGGGAGGGCCGAGAATGGAGGGGGGAAGGGGGAGGGCCGAGGATGGGTGGGGGCGGCGGGGAGGCCGCTGAGACGGTGAGGTGGGGGGAGGGCCGAGGGTGGGGGTGGGGGCGCGGGAGGCCGCAGGGCGGAGGGTTCACTTCTCCCGTGCTCGCTCGCAGGCGTGATCCTGGGCACGGCCAGCCACCTGGACGCCTGCAGGGTGGCCCCCTACGTGAACATGGGTGCATTGAGGATGCCTTTCCAACAGGTAGCTTGATTTTGTATTTTTACTTCTCCCCCCGAGGGGAGCCGCCGCCTCCTCTAACCCGCCTGGGGGGAAGAAAGGGGAACCACTTTTTCACAAGGGCGAGATTTATAAACCCATCGTGCTGCGCTGTGTGCATAGTCACACAATCCTGTCCGACTCTTTGCAACCCCATGGACTGCAGCACGCCAGGCTCCGCTGTCCGTGGGATTTTTCCCAGGCAAGAACACTGGAGTGGGTTGTTGCCATGCCCTCTTCCAGGGGATCTTCCCCCGCCAGGAATCGAACCCGGGTCTCCTGCATTACAGGCGAATTCTTTACCACCGAGTCACCAGGGAAGCCCTTTTAACCCGTTGGTGCTTATTAACATCACGCTATAAAAAAAACTCTGGAGAGTTCTGTTTGAGGGACGACTAGAACAGAAAGACACATTTTTTTTTTTTTTTTTTACGAAAGTCAGAGGGGAAAATAAAAAATGCTCCCCACCCAGGAAGCGCCCACTCGCTCGGTGCCTGATCGGGACGGAGGTGGTGTGTGTCCCATTCGTGAGGACATTTTTCTGCAGCCAGCCTGGCCTCTCTGCATCTCAGTGGCGCGGAGGGGGGAGTGATCCTTGCCCTCGCACCTCAAGAGTCGGGGGTGCGCGGAGGGGGGAGTCGAGCCCAGCTGCCAGCAGGGCAGGCAGTCCTGTGCAAGGAGGGGGGCAGGTGGGGACAGAGGCCCTCGGAGTCCAGGTGTTCCGGGGCCGCCCCACCGCCCCTGGTCTGGAGCAGCCTCTGGTGGGCGGCGGGAGCAGCGTGGCGGGACCTGCGGGGGGAGCTGGGCTAGAGGGGGCGCCCCTGCTGCTGCGGGAGGGGGCCGGGCCCAGCATGGGGGCGGGGGCCTGCACGCTGGTGGGCGGGCGTGGGGGGACCCAGCGTGGGGGTGGGAGCCCCAGCGTTGGGGGGGAGCGTGCACGCTGGTGGGCGGGCGTCAGGGGGATGGGGGCCCAGCGTGGGGGCGGGGGCCTGCACGCTGTGGGGGGTGGGGGGAGGGGCCCAGGGGGGTCCGGCATGGCGCGGCGGCGGCCCAGCATGGGGGGTGGGAGCGTGCACGCTGGGGGTTGTCTCTGCGCCTGTGGGTGCTGAGGGCCGCGAGGTCTGAGGGTCTGATCTGGCCTGCAGGGCTGTCTAGGCGTGACAGCGTGGGGGGCCGTCTCACAATGGAGGGTCGTGTAGCGGTGACACCGGGGGTATTCCAGGGGCGACAGCGTGGGGGGCCGTCTCGCCATGGAGGATCGTTTAGGGGTGACACTGTGGTTTGGGCTGGGAACTCCCGTGGGGCTGAAGGCAGGGAGGGAGTCCGGGGCTGTGGGCCGGGGAAGGGCCGGCACCCTGCTCCCTCGGATCCCGCCCCCAACCTCCAGGGCGGGGCCCCTCGCCCCCCAGCATCCCTGCCCAGGCCTGTAACGGCTATTACAGGGGCCGCTGCCCAGGCGTGGGGTCAGCGTTGGGCCCTCTGAAATGAGACCACTGGGAGCTCGAAGACTTGGCTGTGCTCTTTTTGGAAGTGGGTGGTCACTTCCTCCTCCTGACCCAGGGATCGAACCCTGGTCTCCTGCACTACAGGCAGATTCTTTACCATCTGAGCCACCAGGGAAGCCCATATAAGTTGGAACTTTGCTCTGCATTTTTTACAAAATGCTGTGGCTCAGACGGTAAACGGTCTTTTGGAAGATTCCCAGACTCTGGCCCATGGGAAGGGGGCTGTGTATGTGTGTGGGCCGCGGAGCGGGGTGGTGGGAGTGGTGGAGGCCTGAGCTATAGGCAGGACCCTGAGTCCAGGGGCGTGTCAGACCATCAGCTGAGGGTCGGGTGAGGAGGGGGTACCAGGTGTAGACACCCGGATGCTGAGGTGGGCCCGGGGATCTGTGCAGATCCCCCAGCTCCTTGGGGGTGGGAAAGCCCCCCTCCCCAAAACAGCCAGTGACTCCCATCCAGACATCAGGTGTCCAGAGAACAGTGGGTGGTGGTCCCCTGGTGGGGGGGGGGGATGGTCCCCTAGTCTGGGGGGGTGGTCCTCCTGGTAGGACAGGCAACGACCCCCATCTGGACAGTGGGTGTCCAGAGGACAGTGGGTCGCGGTCTGCTGGTGGTGGTGGGGGGGTGGTCCCCTGGTGGGGTGGTGGTTCTCTGGTCTGGGGGGGTTTCCTCGGGTCAGGAAAACACCCCTTAGAATAGGCAATGACCTCCATCCCGACACCGGGTGTCCACAGGACAGTTGGGTGGTGTTCCCCTTGTCTGGGGGGTGTCCTCGAGGCAGGAAAGCACCCCTTAGAACAGGCAATGACCTTCATCCAGACAACCGTGTGTCCACAGGACAGTTGGGTGGTGGTCCCCTGGTGGGTGGTCCCTTGGTTAGGGGTGGTGCCCTGGTCTGGGGAGGGGTCCTCGGGGCAGGAAAGCGCCCCCCCGCCCAGAACACGCAGTGACTCCCATCCGGACACACCGGCTGTCCGGAGGACCGTGGGAGGTGGTCCCCTGGTTTGGGGGGGTCCTCGGTGCGGGAGAGCGCTCCCCCCACGAGTCCTGACTGTGCGGCTCTCCCACCCCAGGTTCAGGCACAACTACAGCTGGAAGGCGTGGCGCACGCGCACCCGCACCTCCACCCACACCTGGCGGCACACGCGCCCTACCTGATGTTCCCGCCGCCGCCCTTCGGGCTGCCCATCGCCTCCCTGGCCGAGTCGGCCTCGGCCGCCGCCGTCGTGGCCGCCGCGGCGAAGAGCAACAGCAAAAACTCCAGTATCGCCGACCTAAGGCTGAAGGCGCGCAAGCACGCGGAGGCCCTGGGGCTCTGACCCGCCGGCCCGCCGCCCCGCGCGCGCCCCGGGCCACGCCACCCCGTGCATCCCTCCGTCCGTCAGTCCGTCCGTCCGCGGCGTCCTGCACTCTACCCCTCCGCTCCCCGCACCGCCCCCCACTCTCCGCCTCGCCGGGCCGCACGGACACCTCGGAGCCAGGGAGCAGCGAACTCCCCGCGCCGGGGCCGCCCTGGGAGATCCCTCTCCACCCCCTGCAGGCCTCGGGAGGGGACATCGGGGAGCGCACGGCACCTCCAGGACCTCGCGGAGACCGTCGCGGGGGCGGGAAGAGCGAGCAGGGGACGGTTGGACCACCCCAACTCGGCCCCCTCTTCGGGCGGTCCGTGCGTCCTGGGACGACCCTCGGCCACTTGGAGCTGCCCTGCGACCTCTCCTGCGGCTGCCAGTTCCCACCCTGTGCATGCGGCCTGCGCCACACGCCTTTCCAAGATCTCAGTCTAGGAAACAGGAAAAAAAAAAAAAAAAAGGTCTGGGGCTGGTCTCCTCTGAAGATGCCAACGCTTGGATGCGCGCGGTTTTATTCACTGCCACGGACGGAAAAGTTTCATCCGAGGAGCTACGGGACGCGCCCCCTCCCGCCCCCAACCAACCCCAGTGTGGATTTCAGTGTGGACTCGGGCATCCGGAAGCAGGGACTCCCTCCTGGGGCGGCCCGCGCACCCACCGTCCCCCTACCCTTCGCCTGGAAGGTAGCAATAACGAAGCGCATTTGACACGGCCTGGCCAAGGTGATGCTGGTCACCGGGGACCTCAGGGTGTCACGTTGGGACCGACCCGGGGAGGGCCGGCGGCCTGAGCGCCCCCTGTCGTCCTGCCCGCGTTTGGCCCCGGCACACCAGATTCAGGATTCCTTGGGCCGCACAACAGGCGACTTGATAACTTTCCCCCCGTCTTTTCGAGTCCCCCTCGAATGGACACTGGCTGTTCTGCAGAATTCAGATGCGGAAAGGACTTGCAATCTGGACAGAGGGGCACGGTGGTTTAAGGTATAATAATAATAACTGATGAAGCATCCACGCTAGGGACATGCAATGACATGCAGGAAAGTGCAATATTGTAAATATTATAGATTTTAAAAAAAAGAAAGCTGTCCACTCTTGACCCTATCAGCTCCGGACTTTGAAGGGCATTACCTCCGCGCCCCCCACCACCACCTCTGCATGCTGCGGGCCCAGTGCCAGGAAGACCGGGGTAGGAGGGGAGTGCTTGCCGGTGGTGGAAGTGAGTTGGGTGTGGCTTGAGATGAGAACCAGGTTGGGGGTGGGGGGTGGGGGCGGGGGAAGGGCTGAGGGACGCCTCCTCCAGGCAGGCAGTTTTAAGAGAATTTTTTTTTTTTTAAGGTGTGGGGCTTCCCTGGTGGCTCAGTTGGTAAAGAATCTGCCTGCCAGTGCAGGAGACCCAGGTTCGATCCCTGGGTCGGGAAGATCCCCTGGAGGAGGGCATGGCAACCTACTCCAGTATTCTTGCCTGCAGAATCCCTTGGACAGAGGAGCCTGGCGGGGCTACAGTCCACGGGGTTGTGCAGAGTCGGAGATGACAGTGTGACTTTCACTTTCTTTCACTTTTCTAGGGGTAGCCAGGTCTACCTTTCTTTTCTTCCTTTTTTTCCCCTCTTGTCCACGGGTTTCCCCTCCCCGCTTGTTGTGTGAACATCAGACAGCTCTGTGTCTTAGCAAAAGGTCAAGGGCGGTGGGGCAGAGTCGCTTGACACCATGTACCCAAAGCGTTGAGGTTCCCAGGTTGAGTTGGGGCAATGGGCTTTGCACATGCTGTGTGAGGTTGGGTTGAGGAGAGTGTGGTGGTGGCTGGGCACCCTTGCTGGGCTTGTCTACCTCGAAAATGTGCATTTCTGTCTTTTTTTTTTTTTTGGTCTGTTTGTTTGCCTTATTCAACCCAGGCGTGCCCAGACAGAACTTGCTACCTAGGTCCCCAAAGCCCAGCCGGTCCACTTTCTAAGCCAGCTTAACAGCTTTTCTGTCTTGCTGACTGTTTTCCCTTACCCCTCCATTTGGGTACATTTCTGTAAGAAAAAAATTTTTTCCCCTTCCATGTAAGGGAATACATTCTACCTTTGCACTGACCTGAAATGTAGACTCATTTACAACATCTGAAACTCTTTTAATCAAAAGGCCCCTTCAACATCGTATTTTTTTTTCTAATTTTGAAATTTCAACTAAAGCTCTGAGATGATGAAGAGAGAGATGGGGTAAAAAAAAAATTGCATATTTTTAAATCACTTGCAAGCCTCACTCCCAGCATTCATGGCAGTATGGAACTTGCCTTGTATGTGCAGATCTCCTGAAAGGTTGTAATTTTTTTTTTTTTTTAAGTCCTCTCCATGGGATTTTTCCAGCAAGAATACTGGAGTGGCTTGTCATGTCCTTTTCCAGGAGATCTTCCTGACCCAGGGATTGAACCTGGGTCTCCTGCATGGCAGGCGATTTCTTTAACAGTTGAACCGCCAAGAAAGCCCATATAAGTTGCAACTTTGCTTTACGTTGTTTAGAAAATGCCATGGCTCAAATGGTAAAGAATCTGCCTGCAATACAGGAAACCCAGGTTCACTTCCTGGGTTGGGAAGATCCCCTGGAGGAGGGCATGGCAGCCCACTCCAGTATTCTTGCCTGGAGAATCCCATGGACAGAGGAGCCTGGCGGGATACCGTCCATGGGGTCCCAAAGAGTGGGACACGCCTAAGCGACTGACACTTTGAAATGAGCCGCGTTCGTCCTAGAATCGAAGGCAAAGGTTGGAGGTGAAATGTGTCCGTGCGATTTTTTCTCTTTTTTGGAGGTTTTTATGCATGCACTGTGGTGAAACGCTGACTCCCCACACATGAGGTCTGGTCTGGCAGAAACTGAAGTTTTAAAACAGAGCTGCCCGCTGGGAGGCTGAGAGGCCTGCTGGATGGGGGTGTCATCTCGTCCTTGTCTCTCGCTTAAATGGGGTGAGCCGGGGGCACCCCTCCTGGATGGGGGGCCCCTCATAACTGAACAGAGCCTGAGCTCTTTAAGGGGGTGGGGGGCTGTGAGAGGAGCTGACATGGCTTCTCTCTGGGCAGGAAGAAAGTCTGGGGATGGCGGATGACTGTTCAGGGCACCCAAGGTGGACGGCGGCTCCTGGCCTCCTGTGTCTCCCAGAAATTCCAGGACAGAAGCGAGCTAGGAGCCCCAGTCGTGGTCAGTTCTGCCCAGCCCAGATGTGGTCTCTGCTTTCTCTCTGTCCGGCAGTCGGCAGGGTGTGCTGCGGTGGGCAGATGCTCTGTGTAGGTCCTGGTGTCCCGGGACAGTTTCTGGACCATCCTGGTCTCTTCCCAGCGGCCGCGGGACAGAACATGTACCCAGATGGACGTAGTTTGGCTGTTCTCCGTGTTTTCTGAGTAAAGACAAGACCCCCTTCTCAAAGTCCTTCACGGCCACTTCCAGAGGGAGCAGACCAAGTGCGGAATTGCTTAGAAAGCAAAGTGGACGGGTCTCCTCCGCACAGCACTGGACGTGGGGTTTTTGGTTGTGAAAGCCACGTGCAGGTGGGCCCGAGTGTGCAAACGTGCTACCACACCTCCGCAGTGCAGAGCCCACGGGCTGCAGGGCTGTGTTCTCCAGGACGGGCCCCAGTCCACGGAACCGGTTTCGTTTCCTGAGACTCTGGTCGGAGAGGTCTTTCTCGATGGGGACTCCTGGTTTAGCAAAAACTCTTGTTCTTCTCAGCTGGGTTGTTCGGGCTCCATGTTTTTCTTACAGATTCGCTCTTTTTTTTTTTCCTTCTGTTGTGAGGCTGGGAAACTTGAAATTTTATCTCAGCGGGGACTTGGTTGCATTGATGGGTCTTAGCATCAGATGTTGGGCTTCTCTGGTGGCTCAGATGGTAAAGGATCTGCTTGCAATGCGGGAGACCCAGGTTTGATCTCTGCGTCGGGAAGATCCCCTGGAGAAGGACATGGCAACCCACTCCAGTATTCCTGCCTGGAGAATTTCCATGGACAGAGGAGCCTGGAGGGCTACAGTCCACAGGGCCGCAAGGAGTCGGATGCGTGCGAACCACTGAGACTTTCACTTTCGCTGCACATAGCTGAGGTGATGAAGTGTCTGACTTCGAGTTTTGCTTACTCGGCAGAGAGGTGCAAAGATCCCACCGGTGGCTCGTTTCTGGAGGGGTCACGGAGGTCATTTTGCTGTCGTGTTTTACAGGGTGACTTTGTTCCCCATGACTGAGGCCGAGTCCAGGCTGGGTGAGGTTGCGGTACAGGCTAGCCGCAGAGCCACGCGTGTGTTTTCAACCTTTGCAGAGTCGCGCGTGCGTAACATCCCCCACCTGGGGAGAGGCTCTTCAGAGGAGCTTCACACGTCTCCGGGGGGTGCAGGGACCCCCCGCCCACCTTGCTCCCATTAGAGTTGGGACCCCTGACCAGCTGCCCCTGACTGCAGGCACTCATGTGCTCGGCCATGAACTTTGTTCCCAGTGGGGCCATCTGGACTCTGAAATGGGAAGGGGTTGGTGTCTAAGCTCACGGCCACCCCCGCCCTGCTGATAACTCCCCCAGCCCAGTGTTCCCACCGGTGGGTTTCACTGTTAATGCTCCCCCAAGTCAACGGGGGACCCCAAGCCCTGAGTCCCAGTGTCGCTTACAGAAAAGCCGACTTCCATGACAAACATACGTTTGAGGCACTTTGCTCTTTTTTTTTTTCTCCCCCCACCCCAAGTTTGGGAGGTTGGGTTGGCGGAGGGGTTATCCGTGGACAAGCTCGACATTAGAAAAAGGAAAAAAAAAAAACTGGTGCCTAATTTATTAAAAATTAGCTTAGGAATATGCTGACTTTTCAATACACGTGAACACGATGCAATTTATAAATGTTTTATTGAAATTTGATATTTAACGAGAAAGCGGTTGAGGAATGTAGAAAAAAATGTTCAAGTTGCAAAGCTATTAAAACGTGCTATTTATTGAGAGGCGATGGTTTCCCCAAGCCAGCCCCGCAGTACGCGGAGCTCCCGTGTCCGAGAGGGGCTCGCTCCTTTGCTCCCTGGGAGTAAGTATATGTGGATGTGTTATTTATTTCTCCCCTACCCCTTCGGTTGAAAGTTCCTAAATATGTGCTATCTTAATTATGTTGAGTGTAAATTTGACGTTGCCTTGCCTTTATTTTTATATATTTTTTAAGCCTGTTGCTTTCCCCCCCCAGCCCTCTCTCCTTTCTTCCCTGAGTTTACGAGCAGCGACGGTAACTTAGGACACAGCGCCCGGGTTTGGGTTATGCATACAAGGCGTGTACGCGCGGGTTTTCAGGGATCGCTCACACGAAATCACACAGCAGCCCCCACCAACCCCGCAACCCCGCAACCCCGCTATTGTGGGGCGAAAAGAAAAACAGGCCAAAGGTTTTCTTGGCTGTGCTCGCCGGCCACCCACCCCCCCACCCCTGACCCCACACGCAAAATCCCCTCAAGTTCAGTTCTACTTACAAAGTGTATTTTGTCAAACCATATAGTATGAATGTACATCTTGTAAAACGGAGATATAAATAAACTTATAAATATTTGTATTCAAGTGTTAAAAAAAATTCACACCTCTCCCCAGAGGAGACTGGTGTGGGTGGGTGGGGGGCGGTGAATTTCCGAGTCGGAGGAGGCTGAAAGTTTGGTTTGCGAGGGGACAGCAGTGTGTGTGTGTGTGTGTGTGTGTGTGTTTCTGGTGGTTGTGTGGCTTTCCCTTCGTGACTGCTCCTATAACCCTGACCTCGAGGAAAGGTACGTTCCATCCGCCTCCACCCCCCAGAAAAGTGGGGAAAGAAAAGAGAGAAGAAAAAAAAAAATCCCCACTTGCATCAGGTCCAGATTGGAGGCTGAACAGCCAGGGGACTTGAGAAAAGCCCACCTGCTTTGGTGTCCAGTTTAAAATGATCCTTTTGTGTGATTTCTTTGGGGACTGTGGGCGAGTTCTCCGCCATGGCTTTGCACTGATGGTGGAGTCCTTTTGGGAAAAAAAAAAAAAAGAATAAATGGGAAAAAAAGCAACACTTAAAAAAAAAAGCGAGATCTTTTTTCTTTTTTTTGGCCTGAGCTTTTTGTCTTGTCCCGGAGAGGAAGGTTAACAAGGTGATGTCTTTTGTGTTGATTAAAAACCACATGTGAGGAGGAAAGGGCAGGCAGACGTTGGGTAGGGGTAGCGGGAGGCTGCGTGAGCTGGAGCTGAGGGGCTGGGGCCTGCTCGTTCGGGGGGCCGAGGGAGGGGTGACCCTTCCAAGGGAGTACCCATCACCGCCCAGGTGTGCCCAGAGCAGCTTGGATCCTCTCCTCTCCTTCTTGGTCCCAGAAACCTTCTCAGCCAAGGATGGGAGTTCTAAAGGACCTTGTTGTTGGATGCTGAGCATCGGTTAAATAACTCTGGAGATTTCATTTTCGTTTCTGACTCGGACGCTGCAAAAGCGGTGTTTGTCCAGAGCCCTTTCCCCCAAGCCTGTTTGTGTCCTGGCTGTAGGAGGCAGGGGGCCCGGGTCATTGACCCGTGGGCAGCCCCAGGGCGCAGCCTTGGACGGGTTTCTGATGGTTGCATTCAGCATCTGTATCCCAGGCTTCCAGGTTAATATGTCCTTTTTGGGGGGCAAGTGCAGCCAGCTTTGGTCAGGCTCTGCTCAGTGGCTTCGGTCGTGTCCAACTCTTTGTGACCCCATGGACTGCAGCCCGCTAGGCATCTCTGACCGTGGGATTCTCCAGGCAAGAATACTGGAGTGGGTTGCCATGCCCTCCTCCAGGGGGACAGGCTAGTCTCCACGAGATGTAATCGGCACCGTTATTTGGTCATTCAGAGAGCCATGAACGTCCAGCTGTGTTCAGCAAACACCTTCATACTGTTTAACATTTAGAGACCAGTTTCTCTTCCACACAGACTCACTTCGCTGCCAGATGTAACCGATCTGAGATGGAGCTGACTCTGTCCTTGAGACGTTCTTGGCATAGCTGAGCCTGAAATGTCAGTTTGTCTGTCCTTAAGACATTCCTGGCAGAGCTGAGCCTGAAATGTCAGGCCCTGAATTTCTTTCTTTTTTTTTTTTTTCTTCTCCCCACTGTGGACCGTGCTGAGCCTGTTCCTTGGATTCAAACTGAGTTTTGTTTTTCTTTCTAAATGACTTTGAGTCACCCACACGGACACACCCCGCAGAGAGACGGGGCTTGGGGTTTCTGGACGGCCGGACAGCCGTTTCTTACGACCCGGTTCTCAGATCCGTAAATTGAACACAAAGGCACATTTGCTCTGCATCCTCTGCTTTCTGTATCCGGGTTTCTGAGGCTTCTGCTGGGGGGTTGCGGGGTCAGGGGCGGGGGCTCTGCCTCTCGTAGTCAGTCACAGGAAGCAAAAACCACGGACTGGCCGGCAGACACACCCTGGTGCTTGCCAAAGGGCTCTCAGAGCAGTTGTTGGGGGAAAAAAAACGTCGTTTTCGATTTCACCAGCATGTCTCTCTCTTCACATGGATACGGAGCGCAGACGAGAAATGGTGACTCTCTGCCTCCAATCCCATGGCCCTTTTCTGATTTTATGGGTTTTTTTTTTAATGACTCCATTCTTTTTTGTTGAAATGCCGACATTCTTTGAATAAAGGCAGATACAGAGTGCCTGTTACCGAATCTTACTTGTTGGCACGTCAACATTTTGGATTTTTTTTTTTTCAATCAACATGATGGATTTTTTTTTTTTTAGCCATTGATTGAAGTGATGAGGTTTTTCTTCTTAGTGTATATTTGCTTCTGTTGTTTACCTGAAATCACAGAGAATGAGCTTAAAGTCCTGAAAAGGTCTAGCTTTAGTTGGTCCGTGGGTGTGATGGGGTAAATGCACAGTTATTTCAGCAGACACGTGAGAGGGAGTCGAGACCCCATGGGCGTCTGTCGTGACATTCCCTCCTGGACCATCCCTTGATCTCTGTCCTCAGAGATGTGAGGGTGACCCTGAGCCCAAGAGATGCAGCAAAGTCGGGCGGAGCCGCCGTGCGAGGTTGTTCGAGTTAGAGGAGGCAGGTCACCACCCCAAGCCGTCCAGGCAGGTCACCGCCCCAAGCTGTCCATGGCTGAAGAGATGCAGGGTGTTCACAGTCTTTGATGAAAGTGCCCTACGGCAGGAGGCTGTTTTGAGAGTGGGCTGGAGGGGGATAGAGGCAGGAAGCAGTTGAGACAGAGAGCCCTTCCAGAGGCTGTGAGTGGCCCACCTCAGACAGGGAACGTGAGCAAGTGTATTTCTCCCTCAAATCGAGGGCAGCTGGTCCTGGCTCAACTCGAGGGTCTCCAGACCCAGCACACAGTCTGCTCCTACTTGTATTCCATTTTCTTGAGACGAGGACCCCATTGTGGGCAGAAAAGTGTGGGCGGTCACAGGGACCCTCTGTTGTGACGGGAAGCTCGCCCTCCATCCTGCGGAATTTGGTGATGTACAAGCCACTTTCCTTCCAGAAGGACTGTGAGATTTCCACATGGGTGACTTGAAATGATGTTTTATCGCCGGAACTATTTATGCAACATCTAGAGAAGGAAATGGCAGTCCATTCCAGTATTCTTGCCTGGCCAATCCCATGGACAGGGGAGCCTGGTGGGCTACAGTCCAGGGGGTCGTAAAGAGTCAGACAGGACTTAGCGGCTGAGCAACAACAACAAGCTTTTAACAACTGTTGGAAAAATACCTTATTGTGCATGCATGCACACACCCACAGACACACACGCAGAGAAGAGAAATGAATTAGAGGAGAATTATGTTGTGTGTTCAGCAAGGTCAGTGAAGTACGACCTCACCCAGACGGGCGGGTTGATTTGACGCGTACGTCGGCGGACGGACGTGACTTTGGGAAACAAGCCGTGCAGGGACCACGCCAGCTACTCAGCAAGTTTCTGCGAATCCGGGGCTCCAGGTGACCGAGTATCGGAGCGGAGACGTGGATGCCGAACTGAGACGCAAGGGCAGGACTCAGTTACACGGTGAGAGCTACGGGCAGACCCAAGGCTGCGGTGGGGTGGACAGATGTGTGTCGTCTTCCCAACACGTTTTGGAGAGCGTTTGCTGGTTTGGGTCATTTTCTGGGAAAACTAGAACGTGCGTTGTTCCTGCACCTTGACAGAGGGTGAAGGGAGAATTGTACAGAGGAGTGAAAGAGAGGGAAACCGCCGTCGGGGAGGAGCCATGTGCCTCCTGCCCTTCCTCAGTCCAAGAGGGATGTTGTGCGGTGACCGAGGTTAGGTGGTCACCAGCGTGTCCGGCCGTGCGGGACCACAGGGTGTGTGCTTCGTTTTCTCCAACTCAAGGGAAGCTTTCTGCGTCTGCAGACAGGGCTCTGGAAGGCACAGTCAACGCCGATACGCTGGAGATGCCCCGAGCCTCTCGCTGAGGTTCCTGACAAAGCTTATCCGAAGTGAAATGCTATGTAAGAAATCACTGGATATTTACGCTGAAGTCTCAGGGAGCCATTAAGCACAAGACTCTGAGTGGAGACACTGTACTGGCCACGTCTGTGCAAGCGACGCTGATGGACGCCCTTATCCCAGCAGCTCAGCTTGAGATTCCTTCTCCTCTGACGGAGATGCCGGCAGTGCTCACCTGAGTTGAAGGTGAGACTGTGTCCCGTTGCTGACTGGCATCAGATTCAGGCTTGCTTTCTGCTGGGACAGTGCGTGGGGTCCCCACGACCAAGGATCACAGACCAGTGACTTCAAACCAGAATCATCCATCGTCCCCCAGCCCTGGGGACCAGACATCTGAGCTCAGGGGGTCCCAGGGCCGAGCTCCCTGCAGAGGCTCCAGGAGAGGGTCCTTCCTGCCTCTTTCGGCTTCTGGGGGCTCCAGGCGTCCGTCCCTGGGCTGGTGGCCGCCTCCCTCCCGTCTCTGCCTCCGTCTCCACATGGCTTCTCCTCTGTGTCTGTGTATCTCCTCTTCTGTGTCTTATAAGGACTCTGTCCTTGGGTTTCGGGCCACCCCCATCCAGGAGGACCTCTTCTCATACCTTCACTCCATCATGTCTGCAGAGACCCTGATTCCACATAAGGTCCCATTTGCAGGCTCCAGCCCTCTCATTTCATGGGGTTCCTGTCTTGGGCATGTGTAGGTAATCCCGGCTCCCCAAGATTGTGATCGTGCCTCTGGGCTGCTGCTTCTCTGACCTGCGTGAACCTTAATGGAGGTTGAAGGAGGAGGTGACAAGTCACTTATTTCTGAGACTTTCAAACACTCGGATTTCTGGACCAAACACACAGCAGGGCTGAGGCTGAGAGACGGGACTCAGTGGAAAGGTTTTGAGCCGCAGGGAAGTGGGGTCTCGGGCCTTATTGCCTGGGAACTTTGCTGGGACTCTGAGCTCCTTATTGAAAGGAAAGAACAGACAGAATCAGCACATGGTCTCCATGAAGAGTTTCTGCATCTTGGCTTAGAACACAAGGGCTCGTTTCTGCTTAATATGTAATATATGTATATGTATATAATGGCTCACTCATTCCTGCTTAACGTGAACTTCAGAGAAAGGCATAGAGACAGAGGAACCATGTCGTGTGTGTCTATGTATATGTGTGTGTGCGTGTGTGTGTATATGTGTGTGTGTGTGTGTATATGTGTGTGTGTGTGTGTGTATTGCTGTTTTTCAGTCGCTAAGTCATGTCCGATTCCGTGAGACCCCACGGACTGTAGCCCAACAGGCTGTTCTGTCCATGAGATTCTCCAGACAAGTATACTGGAGTGGGTTGCCATTCCCTTCTCCAGGAAATCTTCCTGACCAAGGGATCAAACCCTGGTCTCCTGCATTGCAGGTGGATTCTTTACCGTTGAACCATTGTGTGTGTATATATATGGGCTCCCCTGGTGGCTGAAACGATAAAGAATCTGCCTGCAATGAAGGAGCCATGGGAGATGTAGGTTCAATCCCTGAGTTGGGAAGATGCCCTGGAAGAGGGATAGCAAACCCACTCCAGTGTTCTTGCCTGGAGCATCCCATGGACAGAGGAACCTGTTGGGCTACAGTCCATGGGGTCGCAAAGAGTCGGACACGACTGAAGCAACTTTATAGCTTATATATATGTATGTGTGTGTGTGTGTGTGTGTGTGTGTGTGTGTGTATATGAGTTTTCAAAAATCAAAGTTAAAATGCTTTGATTTGTCGGGGTCACAACACTTTTTGTATCTGGGAGTTTAAATATAGCTGTGTCCATGGGATGCTCCAGGCAAGAACACTGGAGTGGGTTGACATACCCTTCTTTCAGGGGATCTTCCTGACCCAGGGCTGGAACCTGGGTCTCCTGAGTTGCAGGCAGATTCTTTACCGTCTGAGCCACCAGTGAAGCCCATCATATATGGAGGTGAATTTTCAAAAAGCCAAGTGAAAATGCTTACAGAGGGCATAGTTGTTTTTGTGTCCAGCGCTTCATGGGTACAGATGTTTACACTCTAAATATAGCTCTTCCGAAGGCATGGCCACAGGTGGAAATGGGTATTTATTTTCGATATCCAGGCAGTGAGCCTCTGAGAGGGGACACACAGCTGCTTCCGGGCCGGGGGGACCCCGTGTTGACATCTTCCCGATGCCTGGTGCTGACGCGGGGGTCTGTCTGGGTGGGCTTTGGGAGCGCATCTGTTCAGCAACCTCACAGCTCTGCATTTGCCTTGTGGGGTGTCCCGTTTCTGGATACGGACTGAGGAGCGAGACGGGTGTCTTCTCAGTTCCTTGAGGCGTCACGGCGCTGATGTGCGCTAATGACCGAATTAGTCATGCCCTCTGGCAGACAGGCCTGCACCATCCTTTAAATCTTGACTTTTTCCCTTCAAATTTTACTTTTTATTGGAACATAATTCCCTAAAATTCACCCTAGTGTGCAATTCAGTATTTTTTTTTAGCACATTCACAATGTACTGTAGTCATCACCACTATCAAATTTCCGGAGATTTTTGTCATCTGCAGAAAGAAAAGTCTGTACCGGTTAAACACTCATACTCCAAACCCCTCCCGCATCCTCTTCACTGCCAGGCGACCACAAATGTCCCTCCTGTCTCTACTGGCCTCTTCTGCACGTGTCGTCTGAACAGAATCACACGCTGGGCGTCCTTCTGTGTCTGCTTGTGTCGCTGAGCAGCGTGTCTTCAGGGAGCATCCACCTGCAGCCTGTGTCAGAGCTTTACTCCTTTTCCTGGCTGCGTAATATTCCACTTCGTGCATGGACCCCGTGCTGTCTATCTATCCACCCACCCATCCACCCACCCACTGATCCACGTATCCATCCATCCACCCACTGATCCATCCATCCATCCACCTACCCACTGATCCATCCATCATCCATCCATCCATCATCCATCCATCCATGTATCTACCCAACCACTGATCCATCCATCCATCCACCCACCCATCAGTCTATCTATCCGCCCACTGATCCATCCATCCACCCACTGATCCATCCATCATCCATCCATCCATCCATCCACCCACCCATCAGTCTATCCATCCACCCACGGATCCATCCATCCATCCACCTACCCACTGATTCATCTATCATCCATCCATCCATCATCCATCCATCCGTCCATCCACCCACCCACTGATCCATCCATCTATCCACCCACCCATCAGTCTATCCATCCACCCACTGATCCATCCATCCATCATCCATCCATCATCCATCCACCCTCTCATCATCCATCCAATGACATTTCTGCTGTTTCCACTTTTTGGCTATTTTGAAAATACTTCCACATACCAGTTATTGCATGGATATATCATTTCTGCTATTTTTCTTCTGAGTTCCCTAGAATTTGTTACAATATACCTTCAGTTTTATGGGCTTTTTTGTTTTTCTTTCTTTGGCCGAGAGGCATGTGGGATCTCAGCTCCCACATCAGGGAGCAAGCCCGCACCCCCTGCATTGGAAGGTAGATCTTAGCCGCTGAACCACCAGGGAAGCCCCGGCAACTGCTGTTCCTAGGCCCGATGCTATGGCACCCTTAATGGAGTACAGTCTCATGGAAACATAAGCTACAGAAGCCCTGGGAAGCCACAGAATTCAAGTGCCTCCCTTTATCACGATATTCGCTTTATTGAGGTGATTTGGAACTGAACTGGAGGTATTTCGGAGGTTTCCCTATACTAACGATGGTGGAAAAATACACCCCCCCACTGCGTCTTACCCTTCTAGTGAACCATCTGTTTCAATATTCCTATGTTTTCTTCCAGGCTTTGAGCATAATTTTTACATAGTTATAATAATACTTCATGCAATTTTGGACTTTTCCCACCCAGCACACATGCGTGAGGTCGGGCGCGTTAATTTATATGAAGAAATACGACGGCCACATGCAGCCAGTGCTGGGTGCCAGCCAACACCAACATTCATTCTTTCACAGGGAACATCTACTAGGCAAAAAAAAAAAAAAAAAGTCAATTTAAAAAAAATCACTTAATGTGAGTGGAAAATTGAGTTAAGTTGCATGATACCACCCAGGCTGAAATCCTCAAAGAAATCGACCCTCAATATTCATTGGAAGGACTGATGCTCTTTCAAGCTGAAGCTCCAGTACTCTGGCCACCTGATGCAAAGAGCTGACCCATTGGAAAAGACCCTGATGCTGGGAAAAATTGAAGGCGGGAGGAGAAGGGGAGGACAGAAGGTGAGATGGCTGGATGGCATCACCGGCTTGATGGACATGAGTTTGAGCAAGGTCTGGTAGGCGGTGAAGGACAGGGAGGCCTGGTGTGAGCTCACACCGCGGGGTCACAGAGTCAGACACGACCGAGCGACTTAGTACACACAGCACGTGGCTGTGCCTAGTTTGCGTCATTTTACAGGCTTCGGATGGGATCTGGCTTTTCCACATTAGCAAGTCCATCTTGACACATTTGTTCCAGGTTGAAGACACATAGATGTTTTCAGGTTTCCAGAATGATGTATTTCATTTTCAACGGCCGCTGAGGTGGTCATCACGCAGGAGGGGAAAAGGAGGCGTTTATGCAGAAGTCGAAAGTTATGCTTATGTGTTTACTTTTTTAAAGTATTTCCCTATTTGAATGGTTCCTATCACACAGGCCAGTGACAAAATGCTGGGCTGTTAACTCTTGTCACGATTGAACAAAACGCTGCCGTTCTTTCCCTCTGGCTTTTATTTCCATCAACCGTCCCTGGCCATTTTCAGGGGATGCTTTGCTGACGGACGCTGTGGTGCAAATAGGTCGAAACTGATGGTGGATTCCGGGACTGGCTGTTTTGTTCTCCAGGGGGAGTGCTTGAAAGTGAGTGTTAGTTGCTCAGTCGAATCTGACTGCTAGCAACCCCTTGGACTGTAGCCCGCCAGGCCCCTCTGTCCCTGGGATTCTCCAGGCAGGAATCCCGGAGTGGGTTGCCATGCCCTCCTCCAGGGGATCTTCCCGACCCAGGGGTGAAACCGAGGTCTCCTGCGTTGCAGACAGATTGCTAACCACTGACCCACCGGGGAAGCCCCGAGCAGCAGTGATTCTGTGTTGAAATAATAAACAGGAGTGTGAGATTCTGCCATGTTGAGCATTATGGGGTGGTATTTAAGGACAGACGCTGTGGTTTAAAAAGAACCCCTGGACTGTCTGTCCAAGGCTCCCCTGAGAATCTTTGTCCTTCCGAGGAAGACACAGCAAAATTGCATCTGGATGTTCGCATGCTGAGCACCAGGAATCTGCCTCCTGCCTCTTCCACGGGTCCGTTTATCAGTGTTGTGGAGCGAGCGCTCTGGGTCAGTGATGGCGGGCACACAGCGCCTGGCCTCCAGGTGGACATGGACACAGAAGTGCCTGGACTTACAGGTGGGGACGTCTGGGGCTCAAAGACAGCCTGAGCGAATGTGGTGATGCCCAAACGCTGACACGGTCCGGGGTCCACATGAGAGGACGCTCCACGGGATGGAAGGGTCGGTGGTGGGGTGTGAGTAAGAGGGACTGCTGAAGCCGCTGACTTACAAATGTGCACATGGTGAGAGCTGTGAGTCGTTTTATTTGGGGCAGAGTGAGGACTGCAGCCCAGGAGACAGCAGCTCAGACGGCTCTGAGAGGCTGCTCCAAAGAGTCCTCCAAAGAGGGCAGGTCAGTGTGCGTGGGATTTTGGTGACGGCGGAATGCATGCAAGCACGCATGTATTTTTGCAGCAGCTTTCTATTAGTTGTGAGGAAACCGTCAAAACCGTGAAGGATTTCAGTGCTTGTCAGGGACAGAGGAGCCTGGTGGGCTGCCGTCTATGGGGTCGCACAGAGTAGGGCACGACTGAAGCGACTTAGCAGCAGCAGCAGCAGCTAGACACGAGGCTTCCCAGGTGGCGCTAGTGGTAAAGAACCCGCCTACCAGTGCACATAGACGTGAGAGAACCGGGTTCGATCCCTGGGTCGGGAAGATCCCCTGGAGGACGGCATGGCAACCGCAGTATTCTTGCCTGGAGAATCCCAGGGACAGAGAGCCTGGCAGGCTGCAGTCCACGGGGTCACACAGAGTTCAATGTGACCAAAGCGATTTAGCATGCACGCATGCACTAGACTTGAAGAGATACAAGAATTGGGCTCATGTACTTGCCTCCTGAAAAAATCTAAGTCTCTGAAGACCTGTCCTGCCAGTTCTTCCCAGAGCACAGGAAGTCTGATGGCTGCTGTCCACCCTAGCCCCTTTCGGGGGCGGGGTGTTGAAGGTCAGCATTTTATCTCATCCTGGGTGGCAGGTGCCCGTGGCAATGGGTCGTTGGAACTTTACCCCAAAGAGACTTGTCCTCAAGGGGCCAAGGCACGTGCAGATAAGGGACCTTCCTGGGGCCAGGGGGCCCTCCTCAGACCGACTCGCCCTCCTTGGAGGGAAGAGCATGGAATGTGCAAAACGGAGTCCTGTTTCACTCACCTGGGACGAGCCCCGGGGAAGCGTCTAGAAACCCACTCTGGGTTTGCCCTGAGTTCACGTCCTGGGAGCTTTCCCAGCTGTGAGGAACCTCACTTTTAGCCACGCTTCATGTAACCTAGGGCCAGTGGCCAGAACCCATCTGTCGATGCAGGAGATGTAAGAGACGGGGGTTTGATCCCTGGGTTTGGAAGATCCCCGGAGGAGGAAATGACAACCCACTCCACATCCTTGCCTGGAGAATCCCATGGACAGAGGAGCCTGGAGGGCTGCAGTCCGTATAGTTGCAAAGAGTCAGACACAAGGGCAGTGAGTTTGCAGGCACGTAGCGTGCAGCATCTTAGTTCTCCTTCCAGGGATTGAACTCACACCCCACTGCGCCAGGAGCATGGAGCCTTAACCACAGGACCCCCAGGGAACTCCCCATCTCTGGGTCTTTTGACATTTCGTGCAGGGAAACACACACACACACACACATAGTAGAAGTAATTTCAGAAGAAGGGAAGCCAGGCTGCTGTTAACCACCTCAGGTTCCCGTGCCCACCTTCCCCAGACGCCGGAGGGGACAGGGGACAGGGGTCAGAAATGCAGACGACGGGGTGGGTGTGGGGCCTTGGGAAGCAAGAGCTGATTTCCTGCACTCACTTCAAAGGGGGCTGCTCTCCGCCCCCATTATCTTCCTGAATTCCTTTCCCCCTTCAAGAGTCTCTCTGTCGCCTTTTGATTCCTGCGTGAACTCCCGGCAGCACACCCAGTATTAAAAAACAGAGACACCACAGCCGGGGAAAACACACAGTCTGCCCCCTCCCTCCCGGTTTCAGAGCACAAAAAAAAAAAAAAAAATCATAAGCAGAGCCATGCTTTTCTAATAAAAATTCATTAAATAATGGTTATAAGGGATGAAGCTCGGGCGGAAACAAAAGCAGACGGTGGAGGGGCTCACTTTGAACTGTTTCCTGTAAAGACGAAGCAGACATGGGCTCTGCCTGGAGCTGCCCCCCACCCCCGCTGAGAACCAGCCCCCAGCTCCCCGCCCCCTGGTGTAGGCGGGTGGAGAGGAGGCTTGGCTAGAAGCTGACCAGAAACTGGTTTTCTCTCTCGTTCCCTCCTTTGATGCCCACAGGTGAGACTCAGACAAGTACAGACACCCAATTATGGTTCTCTCTCTTTTTAAAAAGATTTTTTTTTTTTTTTAATTAGAGGCTGATTACAATGTTGTGTTAGTTTCTGCTGCACAGCAATGTAAATCAAACTTGTGTTTAGGTGCTCAGTCGTGTCCGACTCTTTGTGACCCTGTGGACTGCAGCACGCCAGGCCTCCCTTTCCATCACCAACTCCCGGAGCTTGCTCAAACTCAGGTCCATCGAGTCGGTGATGCCGTCCAACCATCTCATCCTCTGTCGTCCCCTTCTCCTCCCGCCTTCAATCTTTCCCAGCATCAGGGTCTTTTCCAATGAGTCAGTTCTTTGCATGAGGTAGCCAGAGTGTTGGAGTTTCAGCTTCAACATCAGTCCTTCCAATGAATATTCAGGACTGATTTCCTTTAGGATGGACTGGTTGGATCTCCTTGCTGCCCAAGGGACTCCTAGGAGTCTTCTGCAACACCACAGTTGGAAAGCATCAATTTTTCGGCGCTCAGCTTTCTTTATGGTCCAACTCTCACATCCATACATGACTGCTGGAAAAACCATAGCTTTGACTAGATGGACCTTGGTCGGCAAAGTGATGTCTCTGCTTTTTAAATTCGCTGGGTAGGTTGGTCACAGCTCTTTGATGAGATGGATCCCAAACACGTGGTGAGACCCAGAGGGGCTTGCTGCGGTCTGGCCTCACTGGCCCCTGCACGGTGAGGCCTGTGGTTATACCAAAGCCTGTGTGCGTTCCCGGCCACACAGCTCTCCTCAGCTCTGACTCAACAGCAGGGCGAGGCTCGGGGACCCTGGCGAGTCAGCTGCCCTCCGTGGACTGGGGGGCTCAGCTCACAGGCTGAACTGTATCTTCTCCTCTCCTTTCACCGCTCACACACCACAAGCTCCAGGAGGAGCAGGGGTCTCGGAAAATCCATAGAAAATTCCAGGTCCCGGTGCTGGCTCCTTTTCCCTCCCCTCCCTTGATTGCCAAGTTCGAGCGGCTGACTCAAGTCGACGACTCTTGGCGAAATGGATCCTGTTAACGGCATCTTCGAGAGGACCCATCCGTCCCGAGGATTCTTTCTCGGAACCGAGGTCCGAGTTCAAGGAGGATAATGGAGGATCGTCATTCATTCGGGGACGGGGGTGAGCACAAGAGTGTGTGCGTGCTTAGTCGCTCAGTTGTGTCCAACTCGTTTGTGACCCCGTGGACTGCAGCCCACCAGGCTCTTCTGTCCATGGGATTCTCCAGGACACTGGAGTGAGTTGCCATTTCCTCCTCCAGGGGATCTTCCCGACTCAGGGATCGAACCCGGGTCTCCTGCATTGCAGGCGGATTCTTTACCCTCTGAGCCACCAGGCAGGGGAAACATGAGTGACCACTTGGTCAAGTTCACACAGGCGGACAGGTGGCTCGTCCCCCAGGGCAGTGAACCCAGGAGTCTTACTGGAGCCCTGGACCTTGATCTTGACTTCCATTCCTATGTAGTGGTCCTTTTCTTTTTAAATTTGTGTAGGTGTGTAGTTGCTTCACAATGTCGCCTTAGTTTCTGCAAATGTTTATACAAATGTTCCCTTTGTATATAGCAAAGGGAATCACATACACGTGTATCCACTCTTCATACACGCACACGTCTATCCACTCTTCATACACGCACACGTCATACCTGGCGGGCTATGGTCCACGGGGTCGCAAAGAGTCAGAGACAACTGAGCGATGAACAAGGACCATTATCTACTTGGGACACCAAGCAGATCATGAGCTTGGGACCGTCCCGGCCCACCCCTGGGGAGCTGGCCTCAACCCCCATCTGGGAAGGAGGGAGGAGACTGGCATTGCTCCTGAGAAGAACTGGAGTGGTGTTAGCAGCTGGTCCTAAGCTAACTGAGGCCAAGTCTTGGGAAGACTTGATGGGATGGCTCTGGACGCCAAGGGTGGATGAAGTTGGTGCTGGGCGTGGTGTCCCCGACAGACTTTCCTGGTGGATCTAGTGGTGAAGAACCTGCCTGCCAGTGCAGGAGACCAGAGTTCGATCCCTGGGTCGGGAAGATCCCCTGGAGGAGGAGGGCATGGCAACCCACTCCAGTATCCTTGCCTGGAGAATCCCATGGACAGAGGAGCCTGGCGGGCTACAGTCTGTGGTGTCACACCGAGTTGGACAGGACTGAAGCGACTTAGCATGCACGATGGGGTCCCCAGGAAGGGCTGGACTGTGGGGGACACTCCAGGTAGGCACGGGGGGTGGTCCATGCTGGTGTCCTGATGAGACCAAGGTCACCCATGAAAGAACATAGGTGGAGTGAGGTAGCCCAAGATTGGGATGCTGACACAGGGGCAGCCTCCAGCCCCAGGGAGAGCAGAAATCCCGACAAGGGCTGGAATTCCTCCCAGCGCTTGTTCCTGCACCGAGGGGCCCTGGGAATCACATGCATGTCTGGAGCCAAACCCTGCACCTCCGCTCACCACCATTCCTGGGTCTCCTCCAAGAGAAACCCGTGCCATTTCTAGGGGATCGGGGGATTCAGCCAACGTTCATGACGGGACTCTCCGAGACTATCGCATTCATGCCCGCCGGCCAGGGGGAACGGGCTGAAATCGAGGAGCCAGGGCTGAGTCCCGTTTGCAGAGCTGGAAGGCCAGTGCATCAGCCGGCAGAGCCGTCGACCGAGCATCCGTCCCCAGGACGCGCCGTCAAACGTGATGAACGCCAGCGCTTTAAGCAGCTGTTTCTCCCCTGTCCTCTGGTGGAAGATTGGGAAGACGCTGGGGCGCTGGGGGGCTCCGTGCTGCTGTCAGTCTGAGTCAGAACAGAGGGGCTCCCCGCGTGCGTCTTTGCTCGGTGATTACCACGTCACAGGCACGTCACTGTCTCCAGTCAGGGTCTCCTGCTTCCTGCTTCAAGCACACGCGCGTGTATGTTTGGATGTATGGGGTGTGTGTGTGTGTGTGAGTGTGTGTGCTCAGGTGTCTAGATTCAGCATCCCTGCAGCACTAAGCTGGTCACACCTGGTGAGGTGGGGAGTCACCAGCTGTGCCTGGAAGCCCCTCCTGAGACCCACACCTTGACCCACTGAGACTGGGGTTCAGCGGTGAATAGAGGTTCTCCTTGGGGAAGTCAAAGTGTCAGTTGCTCAGTCGTGTCCGACTCTTTGCGATCCTACGGACTGCGGTCCGCCAGGTTCCTCTGTCCATGGGATTCTCCAGGGAAGAATACTGGAGTGGGTCCCATTCCCTTCTCCAGGGGATCTTCCCGACCCAGGGATCGAACTCAAGTCTCCTGCATTGCAGGCGGATTCTTTTGTGAGGCGCTTCCAAAACCGGCTGACTTGGGGTGTGTCTGTCGGGGACACTGTTCCTGAGCTTTCAAAGTGTCCTGATGGAGATTTGAGAGGGAACAGTACAAACCTCCAGTGGTCACGTGCAGATGTGAGAGTTGGTCTGTAAAGAAGGCTGAGCGCTGAAGGAGTGATGCTGCTGGAGAAGACTGCTTGAGAGTCCCTTGGACTGCAAGGAGATCCAACCAGTCCATCCTAAAGGAAATCAGTCTGGAATATTCACTGGACAAATCCATGTGGAATTCAGAGCAGGTAGAATTGTTCAAAGCCAGCGTCGCTCCAGGATCTTGGCAGGGGTTGGAGCAAAAGGCAAAGGCCTTCCTGCTACCCTTGTGTGGAGCCCAGTCTCTACGGAGCTTTCTGGCAAAACCCACACGCAACTCACGATGTCCTCAGAGAAGGGGCACTGGGCCTGGGGATCAACCCTCCAGTGTTTCCACAGCCCCGACCCCGCCCTGCCCCAGCTCAGAACCCGCATGGGGGGCGTGACTCTTGGTATTACCAGTCACCACGCAGACTCACTAAGATCTCACCAGACCTGGACATCAGGAGACCCTCGGACTTTTTTTTTTTTAGGTTGTAAATTTTTTTCCTAGTCTGGTTCTGTTTCAGCCTCGATTTGATTAATTACCGAGGCGTTTGGGAAAGCGGGGGACTCGGGGCAGCGGGCAATTGATTTACAAAGTGTGTACACGTGATTTCCTTCAAGGATTGTAAATTCACACCAAGGAGTCGTTGCAACAAGAGCCCGGGGTCCTTCAGGCTTTGAGGTGGATTCTGAGCAAAGCCCTGGTGTTTGGGGCTTTGTATCACTGTATCTCCCTGGTCACTGAACCCCGGGTAGGCAAGGGCGCGAGCTATGGGCCTGGAAGCAGACTCAAGGAGCCGTGGGAACCACAGACGGGTTTATTTTTTGTGTTTTTTTCCTCTCCTGGTTATCGCAGCAGCCACAGAAGCAGACACAGCACAACCTAAGACAGCACAGCCTCCCTGCTGCCCGGCGCAGCGTCCACGAGTCTCGTTTCCTGGCTGGTGCAGCGTCCGTAGCAGCAGAGCAGCGGTGTTCCCTCGTCTCGTGGCCGACCCAGCGGACCCAGCCGGGACTCGGCAGTCACACACCCCGCTTTCTTTCGGCGGGGCTCACACGGGCGTCCAACACAGAGGAGGCCATCTCCAAGCGAGGCCGTCCTGAGGCCAGTGTGCACTGCTGAGCGATCTCAGCTGTTACGTAGCTGCTGTTTACAGACCATGCGGCAGGGAGCCTGACCTGCCTTCCTGGCTCACTGGCCCCCTCCGCGCACTCCACCCCATCAGGGTCTCGGGCCTCGAGTTGTGGGTGCACCCCCTCTTCTCTGATGCTCCCTTGGCGGGGAACGCTGACCCTTGGACTGACATCTTCCAACAGCAGTGCATGCTACAGCAAACAGTGGCAGCTCCAACGCGTGGCCAAGCCCGTGCCAGGCATCGGTTTGAAGTCACGTGGCCCCCTTTCCTGATGGGGCTGCAAGAACCACCCACCACACCTGGGGTGCCCTTATCTTCCAGGGCAACGTCCAGTTCACCGTCTGTCCTTGTGAGGTTGCAGGGAACCCTCCACAGGGGCGACTCCACCCTTGTGGGGTTTCTTACCAAGGACCCACAAAACCCTCACAGGCACCCGGCCCGCCCTTTCAAGGAGGGGATTTTTTGCAGTGTTTGTAGTTCACCCACGTGATTCCATTTTTCTCTATCTGAGGGCACAGTCTTCACAGTACACAGTCCTGAATCTATATCACAGGACACGGTCTTCACAGTAAAATCTCCACCACAGGACACGGTCTTCACAGTAAAATCTCCACCACAGGACACAGCCTTTGCAGTAAAATCCACATCACAGGACACAGCCTTTGCAGTACACTGTCCTAAGTCTGCATCACAGGGCACAGTCTTTACAGTAAAATCCACATCACAGGACACAGTCTCACAGGACACGGTCCTAAATCTCCATCACAGGACACAGACCTTACAGGACCCTCAGCACAAATCAGCTCACGTTTCCCTCCGCGTATCCCTGGGGGACCCCCTGCGGGGTCTTCACCACCCCCCCCGCCCCAGACTGGCATCTCACATGCCTTCCCTGTGTTCCCCTCCAGAAGGACCCGCAAAGCCCCTCAACTGGCGTCGGGCCCACCCCCGTGTCCCAGAGTTGCAAAAGCCAAGCTGTCAAGGGCTCTCCTAGCGTTTGCTGAAACTGCTTGCCCAAGTCACCCCTTTCCGCCTGAGTCCAGACGTCATGACGTCAGTCACGCTGGGGGCCCCTTGAGGATCCCCCCCACCGCCCGCTGGGCCATCGCCTGCTCACGCTTCACTTTCTACCGGACAACATCCTCTCTGCTGAGCGGGGGCCCGCTCATAACCTTGCTCGTCACCGCCTCTTACCGCCTTGCCGTCAGAGATGCTGGGTTCTCCAGGGCCACAGGGTTCTTGCTGTAAGGCCAGTACATGTGGCTCTGGCTTTTCCAAGCATCTCTGCACCTGCTGCTTCAGCCTGGCGTCACGGAGCGCGCTGTCCATCCTCGCCTTCAGACCAGTCAGAAAATCCACCCCGCGGGGCCGGCAGCGCTCCGTGCTGCCGTGTTTGGCAAACGGGAACTCACCACCCGTAAAGCCTTTTCCATGCTGTCCAGGGAACTGTCCACCACATCCCAGTCTCCCACCGAGAGAACCTTGGCCGCTGGGTACCACGCGCTCTGTGCTGGCCGCTGGCTTCCTCCATCCAGGGGAGCCTCGGTCTCCCCTGTGTGCTGAGTATCCTGCTCACAACGCCAGCTGTACCGCTGTGTCTCCCCGTTTGCTGAACCCAGGGTAGGCAAGGTGCAGACTCAGAGCCTGGAAGCAAGCTCGAGGAGCTGCAGGAACTACAGACACATTTCTTCTCTCCTGGCTGGCACAGCATCCGTAGCAGCAGACAGGCGATAGGCTCTCCCATCACGGCTGACCCAGCGGATGCAGCCGGGCCCCAGCACCAATGCCCTGCTTCCTCCTGGTGGAGCTCACAGGCGTGCCACACAGAGCACTCCGTGACCAAGTGAGGACCTCGAGACGCCCGTGCGCAGTGCTATACACGATCTCAGCTGTTGAGTTCAGTTCAGTTCAGTCGCTCAGTCGTGTCCAACTCTCTGCAACCCCATGGACTGCAGCACACCAGGCTTCCCTGTCCATCACCAACTCCCGAAGCTTACCCAAACTCATGCCCATCGAGTCGGTGATGCCATCCAACCATCTCATCCTCTGTCCCCCCTTCTCCTCTTGTCTTCAATCTTTCCCAGCATCAGGGTCTTTTCAAATGAGTCAGCTCTTCACATCAGGGGGCCAAAGAATTGGAGTTTCAGCTTCAACGTCAGTCCTTCCAATGAACACCCAGGACTGATCTCCTTTAGGATGCACTGGTTGGATCTCCTTGCAGTCCAAGGGACTCTCAAGAGTCTCCCCCAACACCACAGTTCAAAAGCATCGATTCTTCAGCGCTCAGCCCTCTTTACAGTCCAGCTCTCAGCTGTTACGTAGTCACTATTTACAAAATGTGGGCCCAGGGAGCCTGACCGTGCCATCTTGGCTAATTTGCCCTCTCCGCGCAGGCTTGATGACCCGTCTTCAACTCGGGGGGTGTGGGTGCGTGTTGGGCTCACATTTCTTTCTTTCTTTCTTTTTTTTTTTTATCCTGTTCTTTGACACTGCGGCCTCTCGGTTCAGGTTGGGAGCAGGGATAAAAATCAGCTCCATTGTGGAGATTTGGTGATAAACCGGTTCAAATGAGGTTAAAACTGGGAAGTCTTTCCTCTCAACTCACCTCCAGACAGTGCTGTGTCCGGCTTCTCTGGGTCTCTCCTAACGTGTTCCTTTAGGCCAGGGGTCCCCAACCCTGGGGCTTCCAGGTGGTACTGGTCATAAAGAACCTACCTGCCAGTGCAGGAGATGTAGAGACAGTTTCCATCCCTCAGTCAGGAAGATCTCCTGGAGGAGGGCATGGCAATCCACTCCAGTGTTCTCGCCTGGAGAATCCCATGGACACAGGAGCCTGGGAGGCTACAGTCCATGGGGTTGGACGGGATTTAGCACGCATGCACACATGCCCTTGACTTTGTGATCTAAGGAAGCATTTTGTACCCAGAGCGTGCCATGACTTTGCATGTGAAGCTGGGTGTACACAAAGAATTGGAGGCTGTCCCCAAAGTCAGAGCTCATTAGGAGTGATGTGTAAGGGTCAGTCGACTCCTTCCTGGGTTCCTGGCCCCCACCCCAGGAGCACTGAGGGGACAAAATGTTAGAGCAACAGAGAGGTCTCAGCAATGCCCCCGGGGGATGAATGCAGAAATGCCAGGTGCAAACGAACAGGCCCTCTGCCCAAGGTGTGAGCTCGGCCAGTGCACAGGACTCAGAGCCCGCCCAGAGCACGTGAGCGGAGAGCTCCTCAGTCAGGGCTTCCGGAAGACTGTCAGGCAGCTTCCCGGCCTCGCGGTTCGTGGGGGAGTGCTGGGTGCATCAGACACAGGCAAGGACCTTGCTCGCATTGATTAAAAACGACTGGTAATAATGGCGAGAGGGTGCTCACGGCCCCGGACCATGTGTCTCTGATTTCCAGGGGGTCAAGATCTCATTAATCTTCCCCGTGTACTTACAGCTCCGTGCCAGCTTAACTTTAAAAGGACACAGTCTGATGAAGGCTGGAGGTAAGTTCCCTCCACTGTGGGGCAAGCTCTCTCTCTCTCTCTCTCTAGCCCTGAGACATTCGACGGGTGGGGGTGGCGTGCCACGAGTGTCCCTTGGTGAAGATAAAGTGGGATTCAGTATTTACTGACATTTTGCAAACAGAGTCAGCCTGATACACATGATGCATTTTTTCTTTTCAAAGCACTGTCTTTGTGATCTGATTATTTAGCCATTTTTGCAGAAGGTTGTCCTGCCAAAATCCAGGACAAGGATTTTTTTTGCTGAGCACAAGATTATGCAGTGTTTAGCTGTGCCTTCTGTGTTGGGTTTTGTCCTGTGGCCGAGCTCTTGGTGGTGAAACAGGAGTGGAAGTGACCACAGCCCCACCTGCATCTGGACTTTAAGACAGGGTCTTCTCTGCATGCTGTTCTCTGCTCACAAGATGGAAAAGCTGGAGACAAACTTCCAGCCACCAAGACCACCGTGGAGAAGTGTTAAGGGCTGGGTGGATGGAGCAGGCAACGTGAGTTCCTCAGTGGCTGTGCGGACCAGATGCCTGTCCCCATGGACGGCTCCCTCGGAGCTGTGGAGAGAGAGAAAGACGCTTTGGGTCATTCCTGCATCTGCATAGGACACAGACAAGGACTCCAAGCCCTATTCTTGTGTTTGAAGTGACCGCAGGCTGGCTGTTCCTGCAAGTCACACTGTCGAAGTGAAAATCGCTCAGTTGTGTCTGGCTCTCTGCAGCCCCCTGGACTGTAGCCCACCAGGCTCCTCTGTCCATGAGATTCTCCGGGCAAGAATGCTGGAGTGGGTTGCCATTTCCTTCTCCAGGGGATCTTCCTAACCCAGGGAACGAACCTTGGTCACCTACATCAGAGGCAGAATCTTTATCGTCTAAGCCACCAGGAAAGCCCCCGAGGACAGAATTAATTTCAGCCAAACAGTTGCAGGTTTTGAGGGCAAGGGTGGATATCTAAGTCTGCTTTTATATCTCTTTTGTCTCAAAGGATCTGCTCATTTTATCGGAAAATCACTGCTAATTTTATTTTCTGTTTTGAATAATCCTTTATTTTAAAAAAGGCTTTTTGCCACTCAGAGGTTGGGCACAGTACAGGGCTATATTTGTCTTCAACGTAACTAGCTTCCTGCCGCAACTCTGCCTGCTGAAGGCGTGCTAAGGTGGGGAGGTCACCATCCTGGCGGTCATGAGTGTGCCCCTCGGAGACACCCTACAGAGACCAGGAAGTCAGCCTGGCATTTGCAGCCTGAGTGTCTCACCCCCGGGCATCACTGCTAACCTGAGATTACAGTAAGACAGCCCACTTCAGCTTCAAGCCCCCTCCGCCAAGTTCCAGGACCCCGGGAGACGGTGATGGGTGAATCACTCTTCCCAGACACGACGACGCGCGGGCCGTCTGCACAGAAAAGAAACCGTCTCACTCTCATACGCCATGTGTGTGTGGCCTTAAGTCCATATTTGGAAGCCCCGATTCTCCATGGGATGGTGTTAGGAGGCGGTTCTTTGGGAGATGTCTAGGGATAGTTGAGGTCACGAGGGCGGGGTCCCCATGATGAGATTAGTGTCCTTGTAAGAAAGACCTTGTAAGAAGATCCAACCAGTCCATCATAAAGGAAATCAGTCCTGGGGGTTCATTGGAGGGACTGATGTTGAAGCTGAAACTGCAATCCTTTGGCCACCTGATGCGAAGAGCTGACTCACTTGAAAAGACCCTGATGCTGGGAAAGATTGAAGGCCGGAGGAGAAGGGGATGACAGAGGATGAGATGGTTGGATGGCATCACCGACTCGATGGACAGGAGTTTGACCAAACTCCCAGAGATGGTGAAGGACAGGGAAGCCTGGTGTGTTGCAGTCCATGGGGTCACAGAGTCGGACACGACTGAGCGACCGAACAACAAGTGAATAATGGCTCTGTCTCCTCTCTTCTTTTTGTGTGTGCGTGCTGAGAGCTGAGTTCTCAGCCCAGGACATCTCGGAGAAGATGTACAGAAACTTAAAAAGAAAGTATCCCCACCCCCCAACCCCCTGCTATTTTCTCCAGCGACCTGACAGCCCCTTTGAAAGGTCCCGTCCAAACTGAGGCTTCCCTTTCCTCCTCCACCACCCTCTCACACCAGGCACACACCTTCCTTGATTCTCGAGATGCAACTCCCGTCCGACCCAAGACGCTGGCCATCAGCCTTTATTTGTAGCAGATCTTCCGCTTTGACGGTGCGCGTCAGGGGTTGGGTTGGGGGGGGGTCCCAGTTGTGCTCTCGGGGGTCACCATTGCAGCTGGGAAGTTGGAGAAGGCAATGGCACCCCACTCCAGTACTCTTGCCTGGAAAATCCCATGGACGGAGGAACCTGGTAGGCTGCAGTCCATGGGGTCGCTGAGTCGGACACGACTGAGCGACTTCACCTCACTTCCTCTTTGACTAGTGCTGTTCAACAGAAGCCTGGAGAGTCCACAGAACGCGTGTTTCAGATCGAACGGCAACCGTAGCGTTTTGTTTCCCTCATCAATAATGAATTCCCCTAGATTCCGAGGAACGGAGGTCTTAAAGGAGCCGGCGACGCAGTCTCGGGCCGAGCACACGTGCTGGTCGTCGCGGTCTGTGTGACGGTGCCCGGGGCGGAGGGGCTGCCCCGGGGTGGAGGGGCTGCCCCCAGCGCAGGATGCAGGGGAGAGGGAAGCGGGGCGGGCGCCTGTGTGTGGAGGGGAGCGCGCTGGCTTGTCTCCCGCTAATGGCAACAGAAATGGCATTTATGGCCCTAATTTACAGAGCACTCCTAGGAGTGGAGTCGGGCTAAATCATCTCGATATCAAGATTTATGTCTCGTGGGGCAAGGACTAATTTCCATAAGGCATTTACAAAATGCATCTTGTCCTCGGAGGCCGTGATAAGTTGGCACCCCAGCGGCCCCTGACCCCGGCGGCAGCCCCTCCCCACACTGGGTGACTTTCCTTTCCCTGACTTCTTTCTTCTCCCCTTCCTTCCTTCCTTTCTCTTGCTGTCTCTCCCCTGCCTCCCTCCTGTCTCTCCTCATGTATCTGTGTGTGTCTATTCTATAATCTGTGTCTCCATCCATCCATTATGTGCTGGCTAAATGGCTTCCGTCCTGTCCGACTCCGCGACTCTGTGGACTCTAGCCCTTCCAGGCTCCTCTGTCCATGGGATTCTCCAGGCAAGAAGTCTGGAGTGGGTTGCCATGCCCTCCTCCAGGGGATCTAGGTATCGAACCGGCGTCTCTTATGTCTCCTGCTGTGTCAGGAGGGTTCTTGACCACTAGCCCTACCTGGGATGCCCTCCATCAAATATACCTACCATCTACCTAGCTGTCCACACAGTTATTCTCTGCCTCTCCAACTCTGCATTCTGTCATTTACCTATGGATCTACCTATTGGCCTGTTGTCTGTCTAGCTCCCCTCCCCGTCCCTCTCGTCCCTCTCGTCTCTCTCTGTATCTCTCTGTCCACCCATCTGTGCCCATATATTCTCTAGTCAGTCTACCATCCAGCTATCAATCCATCCATTTATTCTCTATCTCCTCTTCTTCCCTCCCTGCATTCTCTCTCTGCATCCGTGTCCATCTGTGCTAGTTTGTCTATCTCCCACTATATCTGCCATCTGTCTGTCCATCCACTGATCTCTACCTCCTGTCCTTCCGTCTCTCTATATCTATCTATCTGTGTCCATGTATTCTATAGTCTGTCTATCCTCCACTATATCTGCCATCTATCTGTCCATCCATTAGTCTCTCTCTCCTCTCCTTCCGTCTCTCTGTTCTCTCTCTCTCTATCTTTCTATCTCCATCTCTTCTATAGTCTCTCACCCATTAGATCTACCATCTGTCTGTCCATCCATTACTCTCTCTGTCCCCTCCTTCTCTCCCTCTCTCCCTCTTCCTTCCTCCCCTCTCTCCTGGAAGCGAATTGCAGAAGCCGACGAGCATCCCAGGGCTCACGAGCGGGACATACACACGTGCCCCTTTCTCTGTGGGCTCGTGGGCAGTTGCTTCCTCCGGATCCACGGTCCCTGCAGGACTCCTGGTGAATCTGATGCCCACGTGGAACAGCAGGAACACCCAAGGGAGGGGCAGAGGCTGCCCTGGGCCAGATCCCAACCATCTGACCTCACCAGCCCGAGGGCACCTCAGGAAACGGGAGTGTCCTCACTGACGTTCACAGAGACATCAGAGGGAATAGAAGGGGAGGATGTGTGGGAATAGCACGCGTTTCCGAAACGGGCTGTAACCACCACGCTGAGACCTCGGGTGTGACCGGCTGGGACGCTGCCCCACCTGGAATTGAATTTCGTCTGGGGGAGGAACACAGTTCTGTCTGTGAGAGCTGGACCATAAAGAAGGCTGAGTGCTGAAGAATTGATGTTTTCAAAGAGTCACGCTGGAGAAGATTCTTGAGAATCCCTGGGACAGCATGGAGATCAAATCAGTCAATCCTAAAGGAAATCAGTCCTGAATATTCATTGGAAGGACTGATGCTGAAGCTCCAATCCTTTGGCCACCTGATTGGAAGAACTGACTCATTGGAAAAGACTCTGATGCTGGGAGGGATTGGGGGCAGGAGGAGAAGGGGACGACAGAGGATGACATGGCTGGATGGCATCACAGACTCGATGGACGTGAGTCTGAGTGAACTCCGGGAGTTGGTGATGGACAGGGAGGCCTGGCTTGCTGCTGTCCACGGGGTCACAAAGAGTCAGACACGACTGAGCAACTGAGCAACCACCTGTTGGGTGGAGAACAAGGATCCAGGCAGACGGATGTAGCTGGAGCAGGCAGGAGCTGCAGTATTTCCAGTGGGGTTTTTCTTTGGCCGGCCTCCTCCTCCTCATTCGGTGCCTCTAGTGGTCTCATCCAGCTTCTGTTTCGTAAGGCCTTGGTTTCCGCTCCTTACTGAAGACCAAAGTGGAGTATTTTAAGGACACACCAAGCCGAGGAGCCGTTCTAAATGCCGGGTAAGGAGGAGATTGGGTTGGCAGCACTGAGCTCCAAGTGGTTAAGTATTAATTCCCAGGGAAACTCAAAATGAGAAACAGAGAGATGGTGGTGGAGAGAACACTGCCCAGATTGGAAGCTCGTCTTATGAGAGCCGGCACATAAAGCCTCAGCGGAAACCTCTAACTTCGAATTCTGTAGGGGAATCAGAAATCTCCTACGAACAAAGGACTTGCTTACCTATAGCTCAGGACAACAGGGACGTTGGTGACTTCACACGTGTGCTTTAAAACTATATATGGACTCATGGAAAAATGCACTTCTAAGAAGCTTTCTGGTGGTCCTCAGACTGCTTGTCCTGCAATGAGCAATTATATTAATAATCCAGCCTTACTGAAATTGCACATCTATCTTCCAGTTCCTCTATCTGGCAATTGTAGATGGACTGTGATTCATTCAATGTGATGGTGTATGCGAATCATAGTTATTTATGCCCTGTCTTCCCCCCTACTCTTTTAACGTTCTTTTTTTCCCCTTGGCTAAGGCAAGTGGAAAATCAAAGTAAAACGTCTTCTGCTGTGTTCTTTCTGAGTGGACCCCAAGAACTTGATGAAGTTTGTCATACACCAAAGATTTCTAATCTGACTTCCCACATCAACTTGTTCTCTCCCTAAAAACCCAAATCATGCTGTCAGCATTCTAGGAAACTTCAGGAAAAGGATTAATCTAAATTGGCTTTGAGTATCGGCGATACGGGCTTGCCACGTGGCGCTAGTGGTAAAGAAGCCGCCTGCCAAAGCAGATGTGGGTTCAAGCCCTGGGTTGGGAAGGTCCCCTGGAGGAGGGCATGGCAACCCACTCCAGTGTTCTTGCCTGGAGAATCCCATGGAAAGAGGAGCCTGGTGGGCTACAGTCCACGCAGTCACAAAGATTTGGACACGACTGAGGCGACTGAGATTGCACACATGGAAACTCTCTTCACAGTTCATAGATGGTGTCTTCTCACTCTGTCCTTACCTGGTAGAAAGGTCAAGGTAGCTCCCTGGGGTCTCTCTTATAAGGACACTAATCCCCTTCATGGAGGCTCCACCCATATGACCTCATGACCTCCCAAAGCCCCTACCTGCTAACATCATCACCTTGGAGGCTGAAGTGTCAACATATTAAAAGATGCTTACTCCTTGGAAGGAAAGTTATGACCAACCTAGATAGCATATTCAAAAGCAGAGACATTACTTTGCCAACAAAGGTTCGTCTAGTCAAGGCTATGGTTTTTCCTGTGGTCATGTATGGATGTGAGAGTTGGACTGTGAAGAAGGCTGAGCGCCGAAGAATTGATGCTTTTGAACTGTAGTGTTGGAGAAGACTGCAAGGAGATCCAACCAGTCCATTCTGAAGATCAGCTGTGGGATTTCTTTGGAAGGAATGATGATAAAGCTGAAACTCCAGTACTTTGGCCACCTCATGCGAAGAGTTGACTCATTGGAAAAGACTCTGATGCTGGGAGGGATTGGGGGCAAGAGGAGAAGGGGACGACAGAGGATGAGATGGCTGGATGGCATCACTGACTCGATGGACATGAGTCTGAGTGAACTCCAGGAGTTGGTGATGGCAGGGAGGCCTGGCATGCTGCGATTCATGGGGTTGCAAAGAGTCGGACACGACTGAGCGACTGATCTGATCTGATCTGATCTGATAGATACTCAGTCCATAACAGTGAAGAATGTTTTAAAAATATTCACCTTCATTCCTTGGAACGCACACCATATTTTCTCAATCTAATGATAACATGGGCTGTGAAATAGAGTAGTGACTTGAAAAGAAAGGGCTTTTTTTGTAAAAAACATCCACCATGCATTACATGCCCATTTGTTTTCTAAAAGACATTTTGATTTCAGAAATGTTAAGATACAGAGAGTGCCTGAGAGTTAAGGACCCAGCATGGCGTGCGTGATGTGTGTGTGTGTGTGTGTGTGTGTGAGTTGTTTAGTTGTGATCCACTCTTTGTGACCCTGTGGACTGTAGCCTGCCAGGCTCTTCTGTCCATGGGATTCTTCAAGCAAGAATACTGGAGTGGGTTGCCATGACCTCCTCCAGGGGATCTTCCCCACCCAGGGATCGAACTCACGTCTCCTGCATTGCAGGCAGATTCTTTGCCATCTGATGTCTAGGTAAAGCCAACTTACATCTGGGACAGTGCCCGCACCCTCATCAGATGTGTCCTTTCTATACAGTTGAATACGTAGGATGCGGTTGCCCTAAATAGTATGTAATTTATGTTCCTTCTGCAGGCCAGCATAGGGGGAGAGAAGAGTGTGGAGGTGCAGTATTTGGACTGGAATGTCGTTTAATAAGAGGGTATCATCTTGCATGATCTCTTCAGCAAGGGGAGGGCGCGAGGCTGGTGAGTCACCGTGGTGAGTGCGCGCCGACGTCTTTCCCCATCACAGCCCCATTTATTAAATTACGGTGGCGAGTGAAGCTCGCAGGAATAAAGGATCATTTTTTATGCTGTTTACACATTACAGGGTCTCCGGGGACTACTTACGTGGGGTTATAAATGCATCAGGCACGGCACATAACCTTGCGTGATGGCGGTGTTTCTGAGCAGACGGGGATTAATTGATTTCTAATGGAATATGCACAGGGAGCTTCAGCTGGGAGCCACGCCGGGCACACGTCTCTGAGCGGGGGAGACCGTGTTGCACACATCAGGAAATTAAATCAAACACGCCCTTCCTACAAATCATCCCATTCTTTGTTTTTATAGCAAAGACCATGGCCAAGGCCGGCGGTGGGGGTGGGGGGGTGGGGGATTGGGGGATCTTGGGACTCAGCTCTTCTATGGGTTAAAACATGTGTCCTTGTGTTTAAAAACATGCTCAGAAATTTCATTATTTTTCATGCAAAGTTCAAAGCACATTGTCTTCCCAACCACTTGCCCAGTCCGTATCTCTTTGAGAGAGACAAGCTTCATCTAAATTATTTCATCTGACTGAGGACTGTCATTTATAATTTTATTGATACTTCTGTCTCAGGTATTCCTTTGGAAAAGGTATATGGATTCATTACATATTTGAATGTATTGTCTCTAGATTATAAGATAAAGTCAAGCATGTACCTGCTGATACCTTTTAAGTTGACCTGTCTTTATACTTAGAAATGTCTCCTAACAATAGACTTCCCTGGTGGCTCAGATGGCAAAGAATCTGCCCAAAATGTAGGAGACTCGGGTTTGATCCCTAGATCGGTAAGATGGAAAAGAGAATGGTGACCCACTCCAGTAATCTTGTCTGGAGAATTCCATAGACAGAGGAGCCTGGTGGGCTGCAGTCCATGGGGTTGCAAAGAGTCAGATGACTGAGCAGTTAATACTCACTCAGAAATTTCTAGGTAGATATCCAATTGTTGGCCTTCCCTGGTGGCTCAGATGGTAAAGAATCTGCCTGTAGTGCAAAAGACCTGAGTTTGATCTCAGTCAGGATGATCCCTTGGAGAAGAAAATGGCAACCCACTCCAGTATTCCGGAGAATCCCATGGACAGAGGAGCCTGGTGGGCTACAGACCACGGGGTCACACTCAGTGACTAAGACACACGTATCCAATTGTTCTTCTCTCACACCAGTGGGTAATTTTACAGAGTTACAAAATGCTGAAACTCTTCAATAGCTATCACATGGAAAAAGAGAATTCAGGTGATTTATTTTCCTGTCTTGGAGTTTCCTTGTGATCCAAAGTGGCTGAACGGATGCCCCCAGGTCACTGAGCCAGTGATGCCAACCTGTCCTTCCACCAAGGTTCGTGATGGATACCAGTCTTGCCGAAACACTGACGTATACATTTCTAGCTGTGGTCATCCTGCCCACCTGCAGTGCTGCAGGCGTGCGTGCCTGAGTGCTCAATGGTATCCAACTCCGTGTGGCCCCATGGACTGTAGCCCGCCAGGCTCCTCTGTCCATGGGATCCTCTAGGAAAGAATACTGGAGTGGGCTGCCATGGCCTCCTCCGGGGGATCTTCCCGACCCAGGGATTGAACCGGGGTCTCCTGCATGGGCAGGTGGATTCTTTACTGCTGAGCCAGCAGGGAAGCCCCCAAAGTTATCATTCAGCTGGAGTTAATACTGGAGTGAATTCCAGTTCCCTTGCTGAATTTCCATTTTGAATCTTCTGCTTCTGGGAACGTCATTGAATTCTTTCAATTACCATTAATATGCATACCTGGTGCGACATTTCAGTTTGGGAAATGACCAATATTCCCTGACGTTTCCGTTTCTAGGCACCAGTGAAAGTGATGGCTAAACAGTCTGTAATGATCACTTTATTTGTGGTGAGCTAAAAAAAATACTTCTGACAGATGGATTATATTTCCCTCGAAATACTCATGGGCTTAAAACTGAAGGAAAACACATTTAGAAAAAAAAATGCACTTTGCCAGGACCAAAATGTTTGAAAAAAATAATGGTTGCTATACATATATATATATTTTTTTTGCCAAATCCCAATGTTACCGGGCCTCAGGGCCAGGTCTGAGTGTTTCTGGCTAACATAATGGACCACATTTTCACATGTCAGTCGTGGGTGTCTGCTCCCTTCTCATAGGGAAATAACCCTCTGAAATACCATTGCTGAAGGCTTTGTCTGGTTTTCCCAGGAGGTGCTAGTGGGAAAGACCCCGCCTGCCAAATGCAGGTGATGTAGAGACAGGTTCGATCCCTGGGTTGGGAAGATCCCCTGGAGAAGGGAATGGCAACCCACTCCAGTATTCTTCTCTGGAGAATTCCATAGACAGAGGAGCCTGGTGGGCTGCAGTCCATGGGGTTGCAAAAGTCGGACATGACTTAGCATGCAAGGCTTTCTGCATTTTAAAATTTGCAATGAGTTTTGCAGGCAGGCAAGCAAGAAGAGTCAGGACCACATCCGGGCATCTAGCTGAGATCTTACGCTCGCGTGTCTATGACGTCACCCACATCGAGAGACGTCAGGTGGACGCCATGATGACCTAGGGAACTCACAAGGGGACGAAGATGGGAAAGCACGTTGTTACCCCCTAATGGAGTCGTAATCTGAAAACACGACTGATGAGTCTATAAATGCCTGGCACCATCTTGCTATTTTACGGCAGACTGACTCTCAGATGTGGTAACAGACAAAAAAACCCCAAATGAAAACCTTTCTTACCTGAACCCAGTGAGATGATTTATTGAAATTGACTGTGGATCACATTGGAAAAATCTTACTGATGGTTCTGTGATTTTAAGATGCCTGATAAAATTTGGGACGGGTCTTGTCTCATCACTGTCATATTACATTTTTCTCTTCACGCCACAAACGCTTTCCAAGCAGTTGGCTTCTTTTGGCCAAAGGGACTGCACCACTAAATATTTTGACTTAAATTTAATGTTATTTGGAAGTATGCTAAATTATATCTTTTTCCCCCACATTGGAGGTGCAGGGGGTTGCTAAGACATCACCGTTAGTGGTCTGGAGTATCTTTTCTGCAGTGATTTTTTTTTTCTTTTTCTGTCCAGGATCGCTTCTTTCTGGGAAGGGATTGGTGTAAGCAGACAACATTATCTTTTATTTATTTTTAAAGATGTTTTTGAAATGTGAACCATTTCTAAAGTGTTTATTGAATTTGCTACAACATGGTTGTTTGTTTAGCTGCTAAGTTGTGTCCGACTCTATGCCACCCCATGGACTGTAGACCGCCAGGCTTCTCTGTCCATGGGATCCTCCAGGCTAGAATACTGGGGTGTGTTGCCATGACCCTCTGCCAGGGGGATCTTCCCAACCCAGGGATTGAGCCTGGGTCTCCTGCATTGGCAGGTGGATTCCTTACCATGCAGCCACCTGGGAAGCACCTCTGTCTGGTTCTAAAAAAATTCCATCCCCCTGAAAGGAGACCCTGCCCCAGGAGCAGTCACTCCTCTTGCCTCTTTTCCCCTGGGCCCTGACAACCACCGATCTGCTTTCTGTGTCCATGGATTTGCCTGTTCTGGACGTTTCCTATCAAGGGACTCACACACCATGTGTCCTCCTGCGTCTGCTTCTCTCACCGAGCATTGTGTGTTCAGGGTCCAGCCACACTGTAGCCTGTGTCAGAGCTTCACTCCTCTTCATGGCTGTGAAGCTTCACTCCTTTTCACGGCTGCATAATATTCCACTGCGTGCGTGGCCCTCATTCACCTGTTGATGAGCACTGGGTTGGGCCTACCTCTGTTATCACCTCTTCTAGCCACTCTAGAGCAAGAAAGGCGGGGGCGGGGGCACCTGGAGAAAATTCAAGGATGCTTCTGCTTGGCCCCTTGGTGTGAAGTAAGCATTAGTTGCTCAGTCGTGTCTGACTCTTTGCAGCCCTATGGACTACAGCCCACCAGGCTCCTCTGTCCGTGGGATTCTGCAGGCAAGAATACTGGAGTTGGTTGCCATTTCCTCCTCCAGGGGATCTTCTTGACCCAGGGATTGAACACCACCAACATAGAAGGCAGATTCTTTACTGTCTGAGCCACCAGGGAAGCCCATTGGAGGAGGCTGTTTGGCCGTGAAAAACCCAGGGCGATGAAACATCTCAGGCACATTCTGTCCCATCAATTTCCCTTTAGATCCGCAAACATCCATGTGACGTGAGGGCTCACGCTTTCAACTCGGTTCAAGCTGCCCCTTCTCACATCTAACCAGCACAGGGTGGCAGGTTCCACGCGATGCTCGGACAGAGAGACACACCTTCCCGTGGGCAGGCGTCCAGTGCAGACCCGTCACCCCAAACCGTAGGAAATCTGAACGGAGGAAACCTGATGAAGTTTCTGGTTGGGCGGCGGTGGGTGGGGGGTGTGGGTCACCAAGACCCATGTTTCAAAACCACAGCCCAGGAGTCGGTCTGACTTATTTTGCAAAACGGAGCTCTGTCTCCTTCTGGCCTCCTAATGAATCAGATGGCGTTCGGGGTGTGTCTGTCTGTGTGGGTCTGTGTGTGTCTGACACGCATTCCGGCCACAAGACCCCGCTTGCGTACTGAAACCCACCTCTTGGGGGACGGAGGAACTCGTGTCTGTGGAGACAGCGGGGGCCACCCCGGCTGGGTGAGATACAAAGAAGAAGAAGAAAAAAAAAAGGTAACACGCGTAACAGTTCGAGATGATCACCACCATCGCCCCTTGTTTTGAAATGATTATATTTCTGGGGAATTTCAGCCCGTTACATGAAAAGGAAGACGGTGGATCGGGGGAGCTTTGATAGTCAGGTTATGCTAATAACGGGGGCTCATGCAAAATGCATAAGGTGTATCTTGCTAAGGAGACATCGCTGATAATTACTCCGTGTGCCTCATTCCGAGCGGACTCATAAAGACCCCTTCACGTCGTAGCCTAATTACTTATAGACAGTTGAGCGCAAAATTACTTTCATCTGCTGGGCCGTGTTGGTTGGAGAGAGAGAGAGCTGGGAGGCTGGGACGGGCACCTTTCTGCACAGCTGGTCCCCAACAGAGGAATGCAGCCTGTGTTGTGTGGGGCTGATTGCAAAGTGCGTTTTTGGATAATTAGATCTATTAAAGACAGACAGGACACCGGCTCCACGTTGCAAGTGAAAAAAAAAAAAATAATGGCATGTAGACTAAATGACAAAGAGGCCCTCATGGCCTTGACCTGAGTCCCTGCATCACGGATGGGTTTGCAGCCCCAGGCAGGTGACCGAGACGCTGCGTTCCGGGCGAGGCGGGGACCTTTCCTGGAGCCCCCGGCCAGCAGGGACTCCGGCCACCTGCTATGGACGTCCGGTTTGACCCTGTTGGTTGGTTCATTCTGGGAGCGGGCATCTTAGTGACGGGTTTGCCATCTGTCCACGGCTTCCCCTTCAGGTGGCTGAGGCGGTGTCCACACGGGAGGCTCCTACCTGGGGGATTAGGGTCTGCAGGTTCGGACGGTCCTCTCTGGGAGGCGAGGGCAGCAAGGGACGTTCCTGGGTGTTTCCTGGTTCATTGAATCAAATCCCCATGGCCAGTGGGCAGTCATGCCCGATACACAGCTGAGGCAAGGGAGTGAAGCCGGAGTAATACAGACACACCGATTGTGGTGTGGAGAAGTCTACAAGCCCCCTTGGTGTTGTGACTTTCCAGGGGTGCAGGGCGCGTGGCTCTGGGAGGGGGTGACCACACCTTAAGGCTGTTGCTGTTGTTTAGTTGCGCGGTCATGTCCGTCTCTCTGTGACCCCATGGACTGCAGCACGCCAGGCCTCCCTGTCCTTCACCGTCTCCCGGAGCTTGCTCAAACTCATGTGCATTGAGTTTGTGATGCCATCCAACCATCTCATCCTCTGTTGTCCCGTTATCCTCCCAGCATCAATCTTTCCCAGCATCAGGGTCTTTTGCAATGAGTGAACTCTTCACGTCAGGTGGCCAAAGGATTGGAGCGTCAGCTTCAGCAACTGTCCTTCCAGTGAGTATTCAGGACTGATTTCCTTTAGGATGGACTGGTTGGATCTCAAGGGACTCTCAAAGAGTTTTCTCCAACATCACAGTTCAAAAGCATCAAATCTTTGGTGCTCAGGATTCTTTATGGTCCAAGTCTCACATCCGTCCATGACTACTGGAAAAATAGCTTTGAGGTTAAGATCCTTTCGTCTGAATTCTGGGGTGGGTGGTGTCCTCACAACCTGGCGTGCACGTCTGTCCTTCGGGACCTTGGGGAGGGTCTCCATGTCATCTGAACGTGATCCTGTTCCCTCCCTCCTCCGCCTCCTCCTTGGTCTTTGGTCCTGGCCCTGGTCCCCTTTCCAGTGTCAGTTGCTAAGTTGTGTCTGACTCTTTGGGATCCCAGGGACTGTAGCCTGCCAGGCTCCTCTGTCTCTGGGATGCTCCAGGCAGGAATACTGGAGTGGGTAGCCTTTCCCTTCTCCAGGGGACCTTCCCGCCCCAGGGGTCGAACCTGGGTCTCATATCTTCTGCATTAGCAGGCAGGTTCTTGTACCACTGGTGCCACCCAGGAAGCCCATATTTATCTCAGTGGCTGTTGCAATTTATGTCTTTGGTGCTCACCGAGGGAACAAGAAGGGACAGGAAACGTGGAAGGAATCTCCCACGATGGGCTTAAAAAAACAGCGTCTTTCTGTTGCCATGGGGGCCGGGCTCCCACGAGCGTGATCCCCAGGGCTGCTCTGTCTACCGGCTTCCCTTCCCCTCTTGCTAGAAACACATGCAGATTTTGGGCATTGAAACAAACAGATGCGGGGGGAGGGGGGTGGGGGGGCGGTGCCGGCGCGGGCGGGCCTTACACGGCTGTGTGCACAGTGACACACTCTGCCTGCCTACCGGGGGCTCCATTGATCGCTAATAATTTAATCCTCCTAACAGACTGGAAAAGCCCATTATCCCGGACTCGGTGTGCGATCGATATATTTTGCAAAATAAAGAGTCTATTGGGTGTGCAGTAATAAAGCAAAAGCAAGCAGACCCTCTGGGTTTAATTTAGTGCTTTTCCCCCTCCTGAAGTAGCAATTGCTATGTGGCTTCAGTCGTGTCTGACTCTTGGCGACCCCATGGACTGTAGCCCGCCGGGCTCCTCTGTCCATAGGATTCTCCAGGCAAGAACACTGGGGTGGGTTGCCATGCCCTCCTCCAGGGGATCTTCCCCATCCAGGCAGTGAACCTGTGTCTCCTTCATTGTAGGCAGATTCTTTACCATCTGAGCCACCAGGGAAGCCCAGAGATAGGGATGCCCTGGAAATTTCTGGGTCTCCCAGACTTGGACAGTTCCCTTGGTTGAATAGTATTCTCCTCAAAAATTCATGTTCACTTGAAACCTCAGAATGGGGCCTTATTTCAAACTGCGTCTCTGCAGAGGTGATGGAGTGAAGGGTCTGAGATGAGGTCCTCCTGGATGGGGGTGGCCCATAAGACACAGAAGAGGAGAGACACGGACACAGAGCAGAAGCCACGTGGACACAGAGGCGGAGATGGGAGGGAGGCGGCCACCAGCCCAGGGATGGGTGCCTGGAGCCCCCAGAAGCTGGAAGAGGTGGGGAGGACCCTCCCCTGGAGTCTCTGGACGGAGCTCGGCCCTGGGACCCCTTGACCTCAGGTGTCAGATTTCAATCACCCTGCAGACTGAAAGTTCAAGGCCAATGTAGGTTAGCATCCACCCACTGGTCAGTTCAGGACAAAGAGGGGTCTGGCCTGGCCTAACTAAGGATGCATTTCCCCAAATGAGATGGTTAGATAACATCACTGACTCGATGAACATGAGTTTGAGTAAACTTTGGGAGTTGGTGATGGGAGGCCTGGCGTGCTGCATTCCATGGGGTCGCAAACAGCTGAACACGAATGAGCAAGTGAACAGCAAAAATGAACAGAGGTATTTGTATGAGTCCAAAGAATGTAATAGCTCAAATATAGGGTTGTTGCACATTGAGCTTTTTTAAGAAACCCCCAAGGTGTGTTCAACAGTGGCTGTTCCATTGAACTTTGGATGAGGGATTCCATTTTCTTCCCAAATCCAGAAAGAATGGTGATGGAAAATGGCACATCCTTTTTAAAGTTTTACCCCCGAAAAGACCTGGAGGTCAGCTTGCGGTATACTGGGTGGTCCTGTGAGTCAGCGTGTCCTGGGCACAAATGCCCACTCAAGTGATGGAATCTGTTTTCATGCATTTGCTTTTTTTGGGGAAAAAAAAATGTGTCTTTCTGAGATGCAAATGTTCGAACAGTCCTGTCGTGACTGTGAGAAGGAAACACTCTTTAAAAAAAAAAAAATCAACTGGATTTTTTTTATGGCAGTTTTAGCTTCACAGCAAAATTAAGGGGAAGGTGCAGAGATTAAGAGGGATCGCTTCAGAAACCAACACAACATTGTACAGCAATTATCCTCCAATTAAATAAAGAAAGAAATAAATTTTCAAAGAGGGAAACTTTTCACCAGTCATCCTTCCCATCTTCAGCTCTACAGTCCAGGCCACCACAGGGTTTCTCATGACATTTTATATGCGGTCGTTAGCGTCTAAAATTAACCAGGCTCAATTAGGGCCCCCCATGGGGCGGCCCAGGAATGCATCATTATTTATCATCAGGGGATTCATCGTGAAACAGGGTCAGCTTCGGTATTTTTAGCTCAGAACACCGAGACAGAACATAATGTGACCGTATATGTCATAAGGATAATATATAACTCCCAGATTCAGGTTGTTTAGAAAAAAAATGAGGTCTTTTTGAATCAGGAAAGGAGGGGGGAGGCATTAATTGGTTTCAGGAGAAATAGGCATGTTTTCTTTTAAACTGATAAACATTTGTTGAAATCTTACCCTGAGCAGATGAGAGCTGGGAGAATTCCTTAAGGAAAGATATGGCCAAGGGTGGGGTCAGGGGTGGGATAGAGTGGCGGATCAGAGACAGAGTTTGGGAGTGATGGACAGGTGGCCACAGCCCAGCAGTGGATGTGATCTGTGTGTCTGTGTGTGTATGTGTGGGTGGGTGGGTGTTGCAAAGTCAAGGTTCAGCAAACCACAGCCCTGGGCCAATCCGGCCACCTGCTTAATATTTTCAATAAAGTTTTATTAGCACACAACCTTGTCCATTTATTTATATGTAGCCTGTTAGTGCTTTCCTGCTTCATCCCATGGATGAGTAGCTGTAATAGACTCTGCCCATTCATGTCTGACTCTTTGTGACCCCATGGACTGCAGCCCTCTAGGCTCCTCTGTCCATGGGATTCTCCAGGCAACAATACTGGAGTGGGTTGCCATTTGCTTTCCAGTGGATCTTCCAGACTCAGGGATCAAACCCACATCTCTTGAGTCTCCTGCACTGGCAGGTGGATTCTTTACTACTACTGCTACCTGGAAAGTCCGTAAACAGACTCTGCATGGTTGAAAATATTGCCCATCTAGCTTTTTACCTATCAGTCCTAAGGAAATCCTGAGAAGGCAATGGCACCCCACTCCAGTACTCTTGCCTGGAAAATCCCATGGACGGAGGAGCCTGGTGGGCTGCAGTCCATGGGGTCCTGAAGAGTCAGACATGACTGAGTGACTTCATTTTCAATTTTCACTTTCCTACATTGGAGAAGGAAATGTCAACCCATTCCAGTGTTCTTGCCTGAAGAATCCCAGGGACGGAGGAGCCTGGTGGGCTTCCGTCTATGGGGTTGCACAGAGTCGGACACGACTGAAGCGACTTAGCAGCAGCAGCAGGAGCCTAAGGAAGTCAGTCCTAAATACTCACTGGAAGGACTGATGGTGAAGCTGAAGCTCCAATACTTTGGCCACCTGATGGGAAGAACAACTCACTGGAAAAGACCCTGATGCTGGGAAAGATTGAAAGCGGGAGGAGAAGGGGAGGGCAGATGATGAGATGGTGGGATGGCATCACGAACTCAGTGGACATGAGTTTTAGCAAGCTCCAGGAGATGGTGAAGGACAGGGAAGCCTAGTGTGCAGCAGTTCCTGGGGTCACAGAGTTGGACATGACAGAGACTGAACAACAAGAAGCCTTTTAGCCAGAAAGCTCGCCCACCCCTGGGCTAAACAGTGTTTCATGAACACTTCACATGAACACTTCACATCAGGGTTATTTATTGTTTAAAAAGCGACCATTTCCAGGCAGGGCAGTGAAAAGGTTTTGAAATGAAGGAGACCTATTGTCTGCCTGTTCCTTGGAAACTTGAGCTACAATGCAGTCTCTTTTGCAGGACAAAGGCTTCCAGAAGGGAGGGCGTGTCTTCCTGGGGGCCCTTTTGTGATGGTGTCGAGCTCGGAGCTCTGGGCTGGGGCTCTGGCCCTCCTGGAGGTTGACAGAAGAGCTGAACTCGTTTGTGACTACAGTGGACAAGTCACAGCCTCAAGGGGACCCCACCTCCCCATGGTCCCATCTTCCAAAAACGCTCTTCCCTTTAGCTTCCCCGGTGGCTCAGTCCATAAAGAATCCTCCTGCAATGATCCTGGACGATCCCCTGGAGAAGGGAATGGCAACCCACTCCAGTATTCTTGCTTTGGAAATCTCAGGGTCAGAAGAGCCTGGCAGGCTACAGTCCATGGGGTCTCATGAGTTGTCAACTGAGCGACAAAACCACCCCCCCCTTCTGATGTTTTGCCCATTTTAAGACCCGGTTCTTTGTCTTTTTGTTGCAGAACTGTGGAATCTGTTTGCAAAGTCTGAATACTAAACCCTATATCAGCTATAAACCCTTATCTATGTGACTGGTAAATATTTTCTCCCATTACGTGGATTTGTTTTCATTTTCAGTTTTTTTTTTTTTTGGTTGTTGTTCTGATTTTCATTCTCTTTATAGTGTCCTTTGACGCAGAAATGTTTTAAAATTTTAATGAAGTCCAATTTATCTATATTTTCTTTTGTGGCTTGTGCGTTTGGTGTCATCTTTAAATGGTCTCCTTTGAAAATTCAGCTGTGACATCTCCAGAGACTGGGAACAGACTTTTCAGGGACCCGGGAGACGTGAAGGGGCAGGGACACACGTCTTTGGGGAGAGGGCAGGACAGGATAGAGCAGGGGTGTCTGGTCACCCCTGACGGGTCAATGTGAGAGTAGGAGCCACTGTCCCGGGGTGACCCTTGAGCATTTAAAGGTTGCCATGGCTACCAGTGAGCAGGGGTGGCACAGGCAATGGTTAATCAATCAGTCTTTGAAGAACCGTTCTTATCAATGAGTCTAATCCCAGCTGAGGCTGTGAGAAATAAGAAAACAACAAGCAAAATGAACCCGTGGTTGAATGTCTTTGCCATCTTGCCAGACAATTTTGACACAGCGTCAGATTTAGCTCCACGGAGAGGGACAT